>NC_069501.1:1240519421-1240846921 GCF_027579735.1 Bombina bombina
TCTCTCGCTCTCTCTCGCTCTCTCTCGCTTTCTCTCTCTCTCTCGCTTTCTCTCTCTCTCTCTCTCGCTTTCTCTCTCTCTCTCGCTTTCTCTCTCTCTCTCGCTTTCTCTCGCTTTCTCTCTCTCTCTCTCGCTTTCTCTCTCTCTCTCGCTTTCTCTCTCTCTCGCTCTCTCTTTTTTTCTCTCTTTCTCGCTTTTTCTCTTTCTCTCTTTCTCGCTTTTTCTCGCTCTTTCTCGCTTTTTTTCTCGCTCTCTCGCTTTCTCGCTCTCTCTCTCGCTTTCTCGCTCTCTCTTTTTCTCTCTTTCTCGCTTTCTCTCTCTTTTTCTCTCTTTCTCGCTTTCTCTCTCTTTCTCGCTCTCTCTCGCTCTCTCTCGCTCTCTCTCGCTTTCTCGCTCTCTCTCGCTTTCTCGCTCTCTCTCGCTCTCTCTCTCTCTCTCGCTTTCTCTCTCTCTCGCTTTCTCTCTCTCTCTCGCTTTCTCTCTCTCTCTCGCTTTCTCTCTCTCTCTCGCTTTCTCTCTCTCTCTCTCGCTTTCTCTCTCTCTCTCTCTCGCTTTCTCTCTCTCTCTCTCTCGCTTTCTCGCTCTCTCTCGCTTTCTCGCTCTCTCTCGCTTTCTCGCTCTCTCTCGCTTTCTCGCTCTCTCTCGCTTTCTCGCTCTCTCTCGCTTTCTCGCTCTCTCTCGCTTTCTCGCTCTCTCTCGCTTTCTCTCTCTCTCTCTCGCTCTCTCTCGCTCTCTCGCTCTCTCTCGCTTTTTCTCTCTCTCTCTTGCTTTTTCTCTCTCTCTCTCGCTCTCTCTCTTTTTCTCTCTTTCTCGCTCTCTCTCTCTCTCTTTTTCTCTCTCTCTCTCTTTCTCGCTTTTTCTCTTTCTCTCTCTCTCTTTTTCTCTCTTTCTCGCTTTCTCTCTCTTTCTCGCTTTTTCTCTCTCGCTTTCTCGCTTTCTCGCTCTCTCTCGCTTTCTCGCTCTCTCTCGCTTTTTCTCTTTCTCGCTTTTTCTCTTTCTCGCTTTTTCTCTTTCTCGCTTTTTCGCTTTCTCGCTTTTTCGCTTTCTCGCTTTTTCGCTTTCTCGCTTTTTCGCTTTCTCGCTTTTTCGCTCTCTCGCTTTCTCGCTCTCTCTCTCGCTTTCTCGCTCTCTCTCTCGCTTTCTCGCTCTCTCTCTCGCTTTCTCGCTCTCTCTCTCGCTTTCTCGCTCTCTCTCTCGCTTTCTCGCTTTTTCTCTCTTTCTCGCTTTTTCTCTCTCGCTTTTTCTCCCCCCCCCCCCCCCCCCCCCCCCCCCCCCCCCCCCCCCCCCCCGCAGTGGCGTCCACATGGGCTTTTAAAAATGAGGCTTCTGTTGAACAGATTTGTAAGGCGGCGACTTGGTCTTCGCTTCATACTTTTTCCAAATTTTACAAATTCGATACTTTTGCTTCTTCGGATGCTATTTTTGGGAGAAAGGTTCTACAAGCAGTGGTGCCTTCTGTTTAAGGTACCTGTCTTGTCCCTCCCTTCATCCGTGTCCTAAAGCTTTGGTATTGGTATCCCACAAGTATGGATGAATCCGTGGACTCGATACATCACAAGAGAAATTTATCAGGTAAGCATAAATTCTGTTTTCTTCTGTTTGCGCTTCTTCCTCGGGTCATTGCTCGAATCAAACAGGAGAGGGCGTCGGTGATCTCATTGCTCCGGCTGGCCTCACAGAATTTGGTATGCAGATCTGGTGGACATGTTATTTCTGCCACCTTGGAGTTTTTTTTTTTTTTTTTTGTTTTTTTTCTATTGAGGAAGGATATTCTAATTCAAGGGTCCTTCCTTCATCCAAATCTAGTTTTTCGTAAGTTGTCTGCTTGGAGATTGAACGCTTAATATTGTCCAGGCAGAGGTTTTCTGATTACGGTAATAGATTCCATTATTCTGGCTTGTAAGCCGATATTTAGACTGATTTACTATAAGATATGGTATAAATATCTCTATTGGTGAGAATCCGAGGACTACTCATGGAGTGGAGTTAGGATTCCTAGAATTTTCTTTTTTCATGAGGGCATGGAGAACGTTTTTTTCACAAGCTCTCTAAAGGGTCAATTTCGGCTTTATCTATTTTGCTACACAAACGTCTGGCGGTGGGCCAGATGTATACTCTTTTTATCAGGCCTTGATCAGGACTGTGTTCAATCCAGTTGCTCCTCCGTGGAGTCTTAATTTAGTTTTCAAAGTTCTTCACGGGGCTCCGTTTGAGCCTATGCTCTCCATTGATAATGAGTTAATATCTTGGAAAATTTTATTTCTTGTTGCTATTTCTTCCGCTCGTAGATTGTCATAGCTCTCGGCATTGCAGTATGAGTCTCCTTACCTTATTTTCCATTCAGTTAAGGTGGTTTTACGTAATGAATTGTGTTTTCTTCCTAAGATTGTTGCTGATTGGAACATTAATCAGGAGATTGTTGTTCCTTCTTGTGTCCTAGTTCTTCTTCTCAGAAGACCGACTTCTGCACAATTTGTCGTGGTTCGTTCTTTAAAGTTTTACAGGCGATGAAAGACTTGTCAGTTTTCTTCTTTGTGTTTTTCTCAGGAAATGGTAAGGGACAGATAGCTTCGGCTACTTCTTTCTTTTTGCTGAAGAGTATCATACGGTTTGTTTATGAGACTGCTGAACAGCAGCTTCCCGAGAGGGTTGTGGCTCATTCCATGAGGGGTATTGCTTCCTCATGGGCTTTTCAGAATAAAGCTTCTGTGGATTAGGTTTGCAAGGCTGCAACTTAGTTCTCTCTTCACACTTTTCAAAGTTTTTCAAATTTGATTCTTTTGCCTCAGCTGAGGCCGTTTTTTTGGGAGACAGGTTCTCAAGCAGTGGTGCCTCCGTTTAGGTTCTCTGTCTTGTCCCTCCCGTATCATCTGTGTACTCTAGCTTTTGGTATTGGATCCCATTAGTAATTAAGATGATCCGTGGACTCATTGTGTCATTAAAAAGAAAACAAAATTGATGCTTACCTGATAAATTTATTTCTTTTTTGACACGATGAGTCCACGGCCTGCCCTGTTCTTTTAAACTTCAGACACCTCTGTACCTTGGCTTTTTCTTTCTCTTCCTAACTTCAGTCGATTGACGAGTGGGAGGGAAGGGAGGAGCTATTTAACAGCTCTGCTGTGGTGCTCTTTGCCGCCTCCTGCTGACCAGGAGGTGAATATCCCATTAGTAATTAAGATGATCCGTGGACTCATCGTGTCAAAAAAGAAATAATTTTATCAGGTATGCATACATTTTTTTTTTCCATAGCTAGTCTGTGATGGGTGCAGCTGTCCTGCCCACTCCACACATCACTTCAATGAAGACTGAGAAAAGAAACAGGGCGGAGATAACATCCTGACAGAATATAGATATTAAAATAATTTAATGTTAGGATTATTTTAAAAAAAAAATGCAATTTTGCTTACTATATCATTCTTATCATATATACATGAAGTTATATTCATTTTGTTTACAATCATTTAAAGAGACCAAAGTTCACTTCATCCATTTCTATGTTCTCTTGTGCAGCTGATTCTCTAAACAATGGAGTATGTTTTAGTGGATCAGCTACATAGGCTAATTCTGGTGCTGCCTGCAACACGGTTTAATCAATAAATCATTTTAAAATAAGTGTAGTATTGAATTTAAGTGGAACTGATGGGAAACAAGGAAGTGTAGAACATCTTTTGCAGAGATTGATTTATCTTGTTTTATTTAAAAAAACAAAAACAAAAAAACTAGAAACATTCGGCTAGATTACGAGTTTTGCGGTAAGCTGAAAAAGCAGCTTTTTCACGCCCACTGCTATTGGGAGGCCAAAAAGTTAGTGGTACACCCTATCCCGTCAAGATTCCTAATGCATTTTAAAGTCCATGGTTATGAGTTTTATGGTACAAAGCTGTAGCATAAAACTCATAACGAAAGTGCATAAAAAGTACACTAACACCCATAAACTACCTATTAACCCCTAAACCGAGGCCCTCCCGCATCACAAACACTATAATAAAAATATTAAACCCTATTCTGCCACTCCGGACATCGCCGCCACTAAAATAAACATATTAACCCCTAAACCTCTGCACTCCCGTCTCACAAACACTAGTTAAATATTAACCCCTACTCTGCTGCCCCTAACATCGCTGCCACCTACCTACATTTATTAACCCCTAATCTGCTGCCCCAATGTCGCCGCCACTATACTAAATGTATTAAACCCCTAAACCTAAGTCTAACCCTAACACCCCCTAACTTAAATATAATTAAAATAAATCTAAATAAAAATTAATATCATTAACTAAATTATTAATATTTAAAACTAAATACTTACCTGTAAAATAAACCTAAGCTAGCTACAATATAACTAATAGTTACATTGTAGCTATCTTAGGTGTTATTTTTATTTTACAGGCAAGTTTGTATTTATTTTAACTAGGTAGAATAGTTACTAAATAGTTAGCTATTAACTACCTAGCTAAAATAAATACAAATTTACCTGTAAAATAAAACCTAACCTAAGTTACACTAACACCTAACCTTACACTACAATTAAATAAATTACCTAAATGAAATACAATTGAATAAATCAAATACAATTAGCTAAATTACAAAAAAAACAAACACTGAATTACAGATAATAAAAAACAAATTTACAGATCTTTAAACTAATTACACCTAAAATAAAAAAGCCCACTCAAAATAAAAAAAAACCCCTAGCCTGAACTACCAATAGACCTTAAAATGGCCTCTTGCAGGGCATTTCCCCCTAGAAATCGACTTTTACCTGTAAAAAAAAAAATACACACAACCCCCCCAACAGTAAAACCCACCACCCACACAACCAACCCCCCAAATAAAACACTAACTAAAAAAACCTAAGCTCCCCATTGCCCTGAAAAGGGCATTTGGATGGGCATTGCCCTTAAAAGGGCATTTAGCTCTATTGCGGCCCAAAGCCCTAACCTAAAAATAAAACCCACCCAATACACCCTTAAAAAATCCTAACACTAACCCCCGAAGATCCACTTACCAGGAGAAGTCTTCATCCAAGCGGCAAGATGTCCTCAACGAAGCCGGCAGTAGTGGTCTTCCAGACGGGCAGAAGTCGTCATCCAGACGGCATCTTCTATCTTCATTCTTCCGACGCAGAGCGTGTCCATCTTCAAGACATCCGGCACGGAGCATCCTCTTACGACTACCCGACGAAGGTACCTTTTAAGTGACGTCATCCAAGATGGCGTCCCTTAGATTCCGATTGGCTGATAGAATTCTATCAGCCAATCGGAATTAAAGTTGTAAAAATCCTATTGGCTGATTGGAACAGCCAATAGAATGCGAGCTCAATCCTATTGGCTGATTGCATCAGCCAATAGGAATATTTCAACCTTAATTCCGATTGGCTGATAAAATTCTATCAGCCATTCGGAATCTTAGGGACTACGTCTTGGATGACGTCACTTAAAGGTACCTTCATTCGTCGGGTAGTCGTCGTCGGAGGATGCTCCGCGACGGATGTCTTGAAGATGGACCCGCTCTGCGTCGGAAGAATGAAGATAGAAGATGCCGTCTGGATGAAGACTTCTGCCCGTCTGGAGGACCACTTCTGCCGGCTTTGTTGAGGACATCTTGCCGCTTGGATGAAGACTTCTCCCGGTAAGTGGATCTTCGGGGGTTAGTGTTAGGATTTTTTTAAGGGTGTATTGGGTGGGTTTTATTTTTAGGTTAGGACTTTGGGCCGCAATAGAGCTAAATGCCCTTTTAAGGGCAATGCCCATCCAAATGCCCTTTTCAGGGCAACGGGGAGCTTAGGTTTTTTTAGTTAGGGTTTTATTTGGGGGGTTGGTTGTGTGGGTAGTGGATTTTACTGTTGGGGCGGGTTGTGTGTATTTTTTTACGGGTAAAAGAGCAGATTTCTTGGGGGCAATGCCCTGCGAAAGGCCCTTTTAAGGGCTATTGGTAGTTTAGGTTAGGCTAGGTTTTTTTATTTTGGGTGGGCTTTTTTATTTTGATAGGGCTATTAGATTATGTGTAATTAGTTTAAAGATCTTGTAATTTGTTTTTTTATTTTCTGTAATTTTAGTGTTTTGGTTTTTTTGTAATCTAGCTAATTGTATTTGATTTATTTAATTGTATTTCATTTAGCTAATTTATTTAATTGTAGTGTAGCATTAGGTGTGTAAGTTAGGTTAGGTTTTGTTTTACAGGTAAATTTGTATTTGTTTTAGCTAGGTAGTTAGTAAATAGTTAATAACTATTTAGTAACTATTCTACCTAGTTAAAAGAAATACAGACTTAGGTTTAGGGGTTAATAAATTTAGAATAGTGGCGCCGACATTGGGGGCGGCAGATTAGGGGTTAATAAATGTAGGTAGGTTGCGGCGACATTGGGGGAGGGCGATTAGAGGTTAAATATACGGTTATGTAGGTTGCGGCAATGTTGGGGGCAGCAGATTAGGGGTTAATAAATATAATGTAGGTAGCGGCAATGTCGGGGGTGGCAGATTAGGGGTGTTTAGACTCTGGGTTCATGTTAGGGTGTTAGGTGTAAACATAAATTGTGTTTCCCCATAGGAATCAATGGGGCTGTGTTACTGAGTTTTACGCTGCTTTTTTGCAGGCGTTAGACTTTTTCTCAGCCGGCTCTCCCCATTGATGTCTATGGAGAAAATCGTGCACGAGCACGTACAACCAGCTCACCGCTCACTTAAGCAGCGCTGGTATTGGAGTGCAGTGTGGAGCTCAATTTTGCTCTATGCTCACTTCTTGCCTGTTAACGCCGGGTTGATAAAAACCCATAATACCAGCGCTGCAGGTAAGTGAGCGGTGAGAATAAACTGCAAGTTAGCACCGCACCCCTGTTACCGCAAAACTCGTAATCTAGCCGATTTTTTGCTTTAAAAATGTTTATACTTAAGACACTGTTTTTTATGCAATTGTGTTTTTAATATTATGTTTTATTGTTTGCTTAACAAATAAATATACATCTAGTGTATCAACTATTTTTTTTGTAGCTGTTCCGGGTCCTTGTGAGGTGAAGACTCCGCCACCATCCCCACCTCCGCCTTCTCCGCCTCCTTCTCCCCCACAGCAAACCGTAAAAACGGAAGTAGACTCACAGTTACAGGTACCATGTTTAATTTGTATGGAGCTAGAGATTTTACTATTATTATGAAATGTACTTTATTCTCTTGTTTTACATTGTTGCAAACACTGCAGCCATATGGTAGTGCTCAAGACGTGCACGCTTTTAAGTACGCTGTGATGAAAAGTAGAAGTAAACTGGAAAATTTAGTTTGTGTATAGTCTTTTTAATTCATGAAAGTTTACTTTTGACTTCCGCAATCCTTGTTTAGTACAGCCCTTAGCTAGTTTATCAAACTCAGCTTTGCTGTGAATGCAAATTTTCCAACATTAAATATCGTGTTTTCTTTTAACATGGGTCCTGAAAAAGTTTTTTATAGTTGTTGAATGCTTTAATTTGCTACCTGGTTTATTTCTCTCTCCAAAGCCACTACCTGGGGGGAAGAGAAGAAAGCGTCGGCGTGTCCTAAAATCAAAAACGTTTCTCGATGATGAAGGCTGTATTGGTAAGTAGTTCCATACAGTATTGCAACAGCTTCTTATAAAACATCATGTTTTAGGTAGATTTCAGAGCTTTGATCTACTCTTACCATTTTAAGTTGTGCTTAATTAGTTAAAACAGTTTGTTGCACCTATTAAAAGGTTTCATTCAGCACTATTACGTCAGGCAAATAAGCTGTAATAAACGTGCCAACGATAGTGATTGGGAATCAATTCTCTTTATTCCTCTTTTAGTTACAGAGAAAGTGTATGAGAGCGAGTCGTGTACAGACAGTGAAGAGGAGTTTGCAAAATCAAAACCAACTACAAGTGTCAAGTCCTCAAGTACAGGAGCATCAAAGCCGGAAACAAAAACCTCTAAAAAGGCACCTGTGGCCAACAAAGGAACCAAACAAGCCTCCATCATGGGTTTCTTTCAGAAAAAGTGAGACTTCATGCCCTGTCTAAAGACTTTATAAGATTCCCTTGTATCAAATGGGTTGTGTTATGTAACGCTCTTTATCTATTTCCAAAAACCACAGTAAGTGAAACCTCAGTGAGTTGAACCCACTTTAATGAATAGTAATCTATTCAAATCAACTCTTTTGAAGTTCATTATGTTGAACGTAACGCCCCTTTTGGCTGTGTCCTGAAGAGTGAACATTAGCAGTTTGTATATATCTAAACATGTTTAAAGATTTTGTGTTCATAATGTCAGTTGTAGAAGTTGATTTTATATATTTTTTGGAGTTGGAAAGACTATTCTAAAAGTAAATATTACAAGAAAACATTGTTTTTAATTAAGTGTCCTCCAGCACTACGTGACGCCAGCTCTTTATTACATTAGATTTATATAATGTTATTGGTCTTTGTGACTTCAGCACTGGTCACAACTAAGGGTCAGTAAGGCATTACCTGTAGAAGACATTTTTAAACTTGCTACACCTTTTGCTTTACTATAGAACACAGATAGGTAGTTTAACATCCCTCTTAATGTATAAAATAAATGTCAAATGCTATAGGATGTGTAAAACTGCAATAATGTTTATCATTTCCCTGGTGAGCACTGTTAATCATAACACAATGTCAAATGTTTCACCCGAGCCTGCTTCCTTACACAGTCCTGTTTTTCTCAATTGCAGAGAACATTCGTTCTCCTTATTCACATTACACATCTTTTAGAGATACTGTTGTTTCTCTAAAATAGCTTTGGGAAAAAACAAAAACATTTTCTTATAATCGTTACAATGGGGCTGTATTGACCGTGTCCCTTGTGGTGATTTATGTTTGCAAAATTTAGCTGTTAAAGCATTGTTTATTATCCTCCTGAGCCTACCTCGATATGCTCTTTAACTAAGGATACCATGAGAATGAATTGCATTTAAAAAATAAGTACATTGGAAAGTTGTTTTATATATATATTTGTAAATGGAAACTCCCTTTAGTTTCTTTAACCTAAACTTTCTATAACAATATTTATATTTTTTGTTTCAGCTAATTAATTGTAAATCGTACAATAATTAATTGGCTATATTATGGTGGGTTCTTTTTTCCCCTGCTGATAGAGGGATAGTCCACGAGATTTCTGAGATGGTCAGAGAAGTAAGTGGTCAAGTTTCATAGTCCGTTTATCCCCCGCAGAGCAAACTCATGTTGTGAACATTGACTGAATGAACTAAATTAAGAAAGTGGAAGGCAAGCAATACATGGCTAACAAATATTACAAATACAGAACAAGAAAAAGGGCTCTCTCAGGAACGAGTGTAAGTAGGAGTGTACTTAGTGCTAATAGATATTGGCCTTAAGCTTACTCACAGGTTAGTCTCTTAGCAGGCTAACAGAGGATGGAATACAATGAAAAGGGAGAGAGTAAGCGCTAGAAGCTTAAAAGGCACAGGTCTGGATGATTGCTAAATACTATAAAATCGTTTTAAAAATGTTTAATACATAAAATTTATATAACAATACTGCAACAATGTAAAAAAAAAATTTTATGTGCATGTATCCATGACTGTAGGTTAAAAACATTCAAACATATAGGTATAGAAATGTATAAAATAATGCTGTGTTCTAAAAGTTAACCAGACGTTAAACCAACTTGTGGTTGATAATGGTGATAAATGCGAATGATGGATAAAATCCAGTAGAATCACAATAAAAATCTAAAAATGTTCACAACACTGTTCACAACAATGATAAAACCTGTGATGTGGTAAAAAGAACTTGATCAAAAAGGTATGTGAGGCCCAAAAAGTTTTTGGATAGTGCAAAAAATGAGTATAAAATGAAAAATGTGGTACATTCAAAAGTTTCTGATACAAAGTCAAATTGTGATGAATCCTCCAATGTTGTCGTGAAGAAGTGCTGGGTGTAAAAGGTAAATCCAAAAAACAGTCAATTATCAGGTGACCGAGTGGAACAATAATTGGCCAATTGTATCAAATGTGAAAATTAAAAAATGATTGTAATAAATGTGATCACGTAAAAAAGTTGAAAAAATGGGAGACAAAAGGAGAGGAAAAAAAGGTGCGATGGTGTTACAATATTTATCCAGATGAGTGTCCATGTGTTGGGTATCCATGATGGTAGACAAAACAAAAAATGTGATAATAAATGGAAGTGTGAAAAATATCAAAAATATATGAGATGTATTGAAAAAATAAAAAATGATAAAAATGCAAAAAACAGTATGTCAACGCGTTTTGGCCTGGATTAGGCCTTTCTCAAGACTATCTGAATGAACTAAATTAAGAAAGTCGAAGGCAAGCAATACATGGCTAACAAATATTACAAATACAGAACAAGAAAAAGGGCTCTCTCAGGAACGGACAGCTTGGTAGTTTGTACTATGGTTATTTACTACCTGAGCGCAGAATCTTTTATCTTACAGAAGAATTTTCCTAAAGTAGGTCAGTCTGATCCCACCAAACAACGTTAGTCCAGCCCTGACAGACTAGGCAATCCCTCTCTGAGCTAGGAACACGGCAAACCCAGACGATCGTTTTGGGCCTCATCAGAGAGGTGCAGCCATATCTCTATAAGGACATTGGGCGTGTTCACATCTCATTCTATTACACACCCAAAAGAAAAGTGCAGTCTATTAAAAATGTACAACCCAAACACACACAGCTAGATTTAAACATGTCCACTGTGAATTGTCTTGCTTATTAAGACAGAAATACAATCCCTGTGACCAGTAATTCACACATTTGGACACATACTGTGCATCAACCTAAATTTCAGAGCTAAATGTGAAAATTCTGTAAGTTTTTTTCTCCAACATAGGTGTGTCCGGTCCACGGCGTCATCCTTACTTGTGGGATATTCTCCTCCCCAACAGGAAATGGCAAAGAGCCCAGCAAAGCTGGTCACATGATCCCTCCTAGGCTCCGCCTACCCCAGTCATTCTCTTTGCCGTTGTACAGGCAACATCTCCACGGAGATGGCTTAGAGTTTTTTAGTGTTTAACTGTAGTTTTTCATTATTCAATCAAGAGTTTGTTATTTTTAAATAGTGCTGGTACGTACTATTTACTCAGAAACAGAAAAGAGATGAAGAATTCTGTTTGTATGAGGAAAATGATTTTAGCAACCGTAACTAAAATCCATGGCTGTTCCACACAGGACTGTTGAGAGCAATTAACTTCAGTTGGGGGAACAGTTTGCAGTCCCTTGCTGCTTGAGGTATGACACATTCTAACAAGACGATGTAATGCTGGAAGCTGTCATTTTCCCTATGGGATCCGGTAAGCCATGTTTATTACGATTGTAAATAAGGGCTTCACAAGGGCTTATTTAAACTGTAGACTTTTTCTGGGCTAAATCGATTGATTATTAACACATATTTAGCCTTGAGGAATCATTTTATCTGTTTTAGACACCTTATTCTTTAGGGGCTTTCCCAAAGCATAGGCAGAGTCTCATTTTCGCGCCGGTGTTGCGCACTTGTTTTTGAGAGGCATGGCATGCAGTCGCATGTGAGAGGAGCTCTGATACTTATAAAAGACTTCTGAAGGCGTCATTTGGTATCGTATTCCCCTTTGGGTTTGGTTGGGTCTCAGCAAAGCAGATACCAGGGACTGTAAAGGGGTTTAAAGCTTAAAACGGCTCCGGTTCCGTTATTTTAAGGGTTAAAGCTTCCAAAATTGGTGTGCAATATTTTCAAGGCTTTAAGACGCTGTGGTGAAAATTTGGTGAATTTTGAACAATTCCTTCATGTTTTTTCGCAATTGCAGTAATAAAGTGTGTTCAGTTTAAAATTTAAAGTGACAGTAACGGTTTTATTTTAAAACGTTTTTTGTACTTTCTGATCAAGTTTATGCCTGTTTAACATGTCTGAACTACCAGATAGACTGTGTTCTGAATGTGGGGAAGCCAGAATTCCTATTCATTTAAATAAATGTGATTTATGTGATAATGACAATGATGCCCAAGATGATTCCTCAAGTGAGGGGAGTAAGCATGGTACTGCATCATTCCCTCCTTCGTCTACACGAGTCTTGCCCACTCAGGAGGCCCCTAGTACATCTAGCGCGCCAATACTCCTTACTATGCAACAATTAACGGCTGTAATGGATAATTCTGTCAAAAACATTTTAGCCAAAATGAACCCTTGTCAGCGTAAGCGTGGCTGCTCTGTTTTAGTTACTGAAGAGCATGACGACGCTGATATTAATATCTCTGAAGGGCCCCTAACCCAATCTGAGGGGGCCAGGGAGGTTTTGTCTGAGGGAGAAATTACTGATTTAGGGAACATTTCTCAGCAGGCTGAATCTGATGTGATTACATTTAAATTTAAATTGGAACATCTCCGCATTTTGCTTAAGGAGGTATTATCCACTCTGGATGATTGTGAAAATTTAGTCATCCCAGAGAAACTATGTAAAATGGACAAGTTCCTAGAGGTGCCGGGGCTCCCAGAAGCTTTTCCTATACCCAAGCGGGTGGCGGACATTGTTAATAAAGAATGGGAAAGGCCCGGTATTCCTTTCGTCCCTCCCCCCATATTTAAAAAATTGTTTCCTATGGTCGACCCCAGAAAGGACTTATGGCAGTCAGTCCCCAAGGTCGAGGGAGCGGTTTCTACTTTAAACAAACGCACCACTATTCCCATAGAGGATAGTTGTGTTTTCAAAGATCCTATGGATAAAAAATTAGAAGGTTTGCTTAAAAAGATGTTTGTTCAGCAGGGTTACCTTCTACAACCCATTTCATGCATTGTCCCTGTCACTACTGCCGCATATTTCTGGTTTGATGAACTGCTTAAGGTGCTCGATAGTGACTCTCCTCCTTATGAGGAGATTATGGACAGAATCAATGCTCTCAAATTGGCTAATTCTTTCACTCTAGACGCCTCTTTGCAATTGGCTAAGTTAGCGGCTAAGAACTCTGGGTTTGCTATTGTGGCGCGCAGAGCGCTTTGGTTGAAATCTTGGTCGGCTGATGCGTCTTCCAAGAACAAGCTACTAAACATTCCTTTCAAGGGGAAAACGTTGTTTGGTCCTGACTTGAAAGAGATTATCTCTGATATCACTGGGGGTAAGGGCCACGCCCTTCCTCAGGATCGGCCTTTCAAGGCAAAAAATAGACCTAATTTTCGTCCCTTTCGTAAAAACGGACCAGCCCAAGGTGCTACGTCCTCTAAGCAAGAGGGTAATACTTCTCAGGCCAAGCCAGCTTGGAGACCAATGCAAGGCTGGAACAAGGGAAAGCAGGCCAAGAAACCTGCCACTGCTACCAAGACAGCATGAAATATTGGCCCCCGATCCGGGACCGGATCTGGTGGGGGGCAGACTCTCTCTCTTCGCTCAGGCTTGGGCAAGAGATGTTCTGGATCCTTGGGCGCTAGAAATAGTCTCCCAGGGTTATCTTCTGGAATTCAAGGGACTTCCCCCAAGGGGGAGGTTCCACAGGTCGCAGTTGTCTTCAGTCCACATAAAAAGACAGGCGTTCTTACATTGTGTAGAAGACCTGTTAAAAATGGGAGTGATTCATCCTGTTCCATTAAGAGAACAAGGGATGGGGTTCTACTCCAATCTGTTCATAGTTCCCAAAAAAGAGGGAACGTTCAGACCAATCCTAGATCTCAAGATCTTAAACAAATTTCTCAAGGTCCCATCGTTCAAGATGGAAACCATTCGAACTATCCTTCCTTCCATCCAGGAAGGTCAATTCATGACCACGGTGGATTTAAAGGATGCGTATCTACATATTCCTATCCACAAGGAACATCATCGGTTCCTAAGGTTTGCATTCCTGGACAAACATTACCAGTTCGTGGCGCTTCCTTTCGGATTAGCCACTGCTCCAAGGATTTTCACAAAGGTACTAGGGTCCCTTCTAGCGGTGCTAAGACCAAGGGGCATTGCAGTAGTACCTTACCTGGACGACATTCTGATTCAAGCGTCGTCCCTTCCTCAAGCAAAGGCTCACACGGACATTGTCCTGGCCTTTCTCAGATCTCACGGCTGGAAAGTGAACGTGGAAAAGAGTTCTCTATCCCCGTCAACAAGGGTTCCCTTCTTGGGAACAATTATAGACTCCTTAGAAATGAGGATCTTTCTAACAGAGGCCAGAAAAGCAAAGCTTCTGGACTCTTGTCGGATACTTCATTCCGTTCCTCTTCCTTCCATAGCTCAGTGCATGGAAGTGATCGGGTTGATGGTGGCGGCGATGGACATAGTTCCTTTTGCGCGCATTCATCTAAGACCATTACAACTGTGCATGCTCAGTCAGTGGAATGGGGACTATACAGACTTGTCTCCGAAGATACAAGTAAATCAGAGGACCAGAGACTCACTCCGTTGGTGGCTGTCCCTGGACAATCTGTCTCAAGGGATGATGTTCCACAGACCAGAGTGGGTCATTGTCACGACCGACGCCAGTCTGATAGGCTGGGGCGCGGTCTGGGGATCCCTGAAAGCTCAGGGTCTTTGGTCTCGGGAAGAATCTCTTCTACCGATAAATATTCTGGAACTGAGAGCGATATTCAATGCTCTCCAGGCCTGGCCCCAGCTTGCGAGGACCAGGTTCATACGGTTTCAATCAGACAACATGACGACTGTTGCGTACATCAACCATCAGGGGGGAACAAGGAGTTCCCTAGCGATGGAAGAAGTAACCAAAATTATTCTTTGGGCGGAGTCTCACTCCTGCCACCTGTCTGCTATCCACATCCCAGGAGTGGAAAATTGGGAAGCGGATTTTCTGAGTCGGCAGACATTGCATCCGGGGGAGTGGGAACTCCATCCGGAAATCTTTGCCCAAGTCACTCACCTGTGGGGCATTCCAGACATGGATCTGATGGCCTCTCGTCAGAACTTCAAAGTTCCTTGCTACGGGGCCAGATCCAGGGATCCCAAGGCGGCTCTAGTGGATGCACTAGTAGCACCTTGGACCTTCAAACTAGCTTATGTGTTCCCGCCATTTCCTCTCATCCCCAGGCTGATAGCCAGGATCAAGCAGGAGAGGGCGTCGGTGATCTTGATAGCTCCTGCGTGGCCACGCAGGACTTGGTATGCAGATCTGGTGAATATGTCATCGGCTCCACCTTGGAAGCTACCTTTGAGACGAGACCTTCTTGTTCAGGGTCCGTTCGAACATCCGAATCTGGTTTCACTCCAGCTGACTGCTTGGAGATTGAACGCTTGATTTTATCGAAGCGAGGATTCTCAGATTCTGTTATCGATACTCTTGTTCAGGCCAGAAAGCCTGTGACTAGAAAGATTTACCACAAAATTTGGAAAAAATATATCTGTTGGTGTGAATCTAAAGGATTCCCTTGGGACAAGGTTAAGATTCCTAGGATTCTATCCTTCCTTCAAGAAGGATTGGAAAAAGGATTATCTGCAAGTTCCCTGAAGGGACAGATTTCTGCCTTGTCGGTATTACTTCACAAAAAGCTGGCAGCTGTGCCAGATGTTCAAGCCTTTGTTCAGGCTCTGGTTAGAATCAAGCCTGTTTACAAACCTTTGACTCCTCCTTGGAGTCTCAATTTAGTTCTTTCAGTTCTTCAGGGGGTTCCGTTTGAACCCTTACATTCCGTTGATATTAAGTTATTATCTTGGAAAGTTTTGTTTTTAGTTGCGATTTCTTCTGCTAGAAGAGTCTCAGAATTATCTGCTCTGCAGTGTTCTCCTCCTTATCTGGTGTTCCATGCAGATAAGGTGGTTTTACGTACTAAACCTGGTTTTCTTCCAAAAGTTGTTTCTAACAAAAACATTAACCAGGAGATTATCGTACCTTCTCTGTGTCCAAAACCAGTTTCAAAGAAGGAACGTTTGTTGCACAATTTGGATGTTGTTCGCGCTCTAAAATTCTATTTAGATGCTACAAAGGATTTTAGACAAACATCTTCCTTGTTTGTTGTTTATTCAGGTAAAAGGAGAGGTCAAAAAGCAACTTCTACCTCTCTCTCTTTTTGGATTAAAAGCATCATCAGATTGGCTTACGAGACTGCCGGACGGCAGCCTCCCGAAAGAATCACAGCTCATTCCACTAGGGCTGTGGCTTCCACATGGGCCTTCAAGAACGAGGCTTCGGTTGATCAGATATGTAGGGCAGCGACTTGGTCTTCACTGCACACTTTTACCAAATTTTACAAGTTTGATACTTTTGCTTCTTCTGAGGCTATTTTTGGGAGAAAGGTTTTGCAAGCCGTGGTGCCTTCCATTTAGGTGACCTGATTTGCTCCCTCCCTTCATCCGTGTCCTAAAGCTTTGGTATTGGTTCCCACAAGTAAGGATGACGCCGTGGACCGGACACACCTATGTTGGAGAAAACAGAATTTATGTTTACCTGATAAATTTCTTTCTCCAACGGTGTGTCCGGTCCACGGCCCGCCCTGGTTTTTTTAATCAGGTCTGATATTTTATTTTCTTTAACTACAGTCACCACGGTACCATATGGTTTCTCCTATGCAAATATTCCTCCTTAACGTCGGTCGAATGACTGGGGTAGGCGGAGCCTAGGAGGGATCATGTGACCAGCTTTGCTGGGCTCTTTGCCATTTCCTGTTGGGGAGGAGAATATCCCACAAGTAAGGATGACGCCGTGGACCGGACACACCGTTGGAGAAAGAAATTTATCAGGTAAACATAAATTCTGTTTTTTTGTGTTTATAAACTGTATTTAGAGAGAGATGAAACACAAAATTTTCATTCATGATTCAGACACAGCATGCAATTTTAAACATTCCAATTTACTTCTATTGTCAATTTTTCTTTGTTCTCTTGATTTCTTTTGTTGAAAAGCAGGGATGTATGCTTAGACGGCCCATATCTGGAGCACTATATGGCAGCACTATTTCCTGCCTTATAGCGGCCCAAGCCTCAATGGCATCACATGCAGTGCCCTGCGGTTCCTCTATAACTCCTAGTGTATTTAAAAGCAGAAATTGCTGCCCAGGTATCTTCAGCGGTATCTGCGGCATTAGCTGCCATTCCCATTTTACAGGGAAAATGCAAGAGGAAATCTAGAAATTCAGAAAGTAAAGGTGCCTCAGTTCTGCTTCCCAAGTTGCCCTTTCTCATAAGTCTGATGAGGAAGATACATCTGAACTTTCTGAGGGTGAAATCTCAGATTCGGACAGTATACATCCTTCTGAGACTGAGGTGGTATCCTTCAGATTAAAGTTTGAACATCTTTTTTGTATTGTTAAAGAAGATTTTAGCTACTTTAGATGACTCTGATACCCCTGTTGTCACTCCTAAGAAATCTAGTAAACTTAATAGTTTCTTTGGAGGTTTTTCCTGTGCCGGACCGTGCTAGGGAGAATATCTCACAGGAATGGGAGAAACAAGGGGTGTCTTTTTTTTTTTTTTTTTTTTTTCCCCTGTCTCCCATTTTTAAGAAAATGTTTCCTGTCGAGGACGCCATTAAAGACCCTTGGTATACTGTACCCAAAGTTGAAGGGGCCATTTCCACTCTGGCTAAGAGAACCACTCTTCCTATTGAGGATAGCTGCCCTTTTAAGGATCCGATAGACAAGAAGCTGAAGGCTTATTTGAAAAAGATTTATGTTCATCAAGGTCTCCAATGGCAACCTGCGGTGTGTATTGCCACCATGACTAGTGCAGCATCTTATTGGTTCGACACCTTGACTGATTCTCTTCAAGTAGAGACTTCCTTATATGAAATTCAAGATAGGATTAAAGCTCTTGAGTTGGCCAATTCCTTTATTGCAGATGCCATTTTACGGGTTGTTAGGAGCTAAAACTTCTAGTTTCGCTGTCCTAGCCCGCAGAGCGTTATGGTTGAAATCCTGGTCTGCGGACGTTTCCTCTAAAGTCAAGCTTCTGGCGATTCCTTACAAGGGCAAAACCTTGTTTGGACCCAGTTTGGCAGAAATTATCTCAGATATTACTGGTGGAAAAGGGTCTTTTCTACCTCAAGATAAGAAGAATATGCCTAAAGGACGTCAGAGTAATTTTCATTCCTTTCGTAACTTCAGAGGAAAGCCTTCCCCTTCTTCCAAGCAGGAACAATACAAGTCTTCTTGGAAACCCAATCAGTCTTGGAACAAGGGGAAACAATCAAAGAAACCCGCAGCAGATTCCAAATCAGCATGAACACTTGCCCCTGATCTGGGATCGGATCAGGTGGGGAGCAGACTATCTCAGTTCTCTCAAGCCTGTATATGAGATGTCCCAGATCCCTGCACTGTGAACATAGTAACCCAGGGTTACAAATTGGAATTCAAGACTTTTCCTCCCATAGGCAGATTGCTTCTCTCAAAATTATCTTCAGACCAGATAAAGAGAGAGGCATTCTTGAAATGTATACAAAATCTTTCTTCCCTGGGAGTGATAGTTCCAGTGCAGGAACAGGGTCTCGGGTTCTACTCTAACCCATTTTTGGTTCCCCAAAAAGAGGGAACTTTCCATCCCATTCTAGACTTGAAGTGTCTAAACAAGTTTCTTAAAGTTCCATCCTCCAAGATGGAGATTATACGCTCCATTCTTCCTTTAGTGCAAGAGTTATGTTATGACATGAATAAAGGCAGACAGCCCGAAATGTTGTCTTTTTCTCTTCCCACTATGCTGGAATAAAGTTGAGCTGGTATTGTATTATTACCTTGATTCTTTGTGGTTTCAGGCCCCTACAGCTTGCACGTGAGTAAAAAGGAAGGTGCTGGACTGTGATATTGATTGTTTGATACTATTAAATTGCCCACTGTTACGAGCACTCCTGTTTAAATGGAAACTATGGACACTGAGGGAAGAAAAGTTTTTGGTTATACCGACATTGAGGCAGCACAAATAACTACTCTGGTGAAGGGGTCAAGAGATTTCCTGAAGACTCCCCAGACTGACATTTTGTGCAAAAGATTATGAAAAAATATCAAGAAAACAAATGTCCCTTGAATTACATGCAGCACTGCTAGCTGAGTATTACCGAGTGCGGCACATTTCAAGGGGCTTGAGGATGAATACCCGCCCCACCCTATTGGCTGATAATCAGGAGTATTGTCACAAGTTTGAGCTTATACTAAAGAAATGCTCATTTGATTTGATGGTATTGACAGTAGAATACTTACAACAAACCATTGACGGTCAGAAGGATGCCATTAAAAAGATTGAAGCTGATCTGAAGAATGATTTGACCAGCACAGAAGTGGATAAATTACTCACCTCAACTAAAGAAAACATAGGTGAGCTTCGGAAGGAGATGGAAGTAAGGAAGCATGAGGAATTTTACAGAGAAGAACAAGATTATCAGTCCGGAACTGTATACCGGTGGACTCGGGACCTGGCCAGCAGGATGAGGAGGAACACTTCCGGTGCAACAGGAGATGCTTCCGCCGTAACAACAAGTAGGATGGCTCAGATACCCCTCTCGGCTCAAGTTCTTCGGGGGACTCGGAAGCAAGTGACGCAGAGGCGGCAGGAAACACAGAAGGAACCTCCAAAGAGAACCAACAGGTGACCAACAAGAGGAATACCCACAGAGGAGGCAAACACTAGTTGTGGATATTACCACAAAAGGTATTGGAGCTGATGAACGCTCACTCCTTGAGAGAGGCCTATCGTTCTGGGGTAAGGTAACATGTAATTTTTTTGAGCTTGAACAGGACTTACAAAGATTCTATAGGAATCTTAAGTTAAAGTCATTCTATGGACTGCAATATACGATGGACACTGGGACTGTTAATAATTCCAATAACTCCAATTCTCGGAAAGTTAGTGTTGATTATACTGAAAATGTTGGTTGTTAGCATAACAATCAGTGGGTTTAAGGAATAAGTGCAATTTTACACCCAGTAATTACCACTTTAGCATGGATACATTTATTGAATTAGTCAATAAAGATATTGAAGCATTAAAGTTGAAACAGAGAAATCTTTAAGGTTCAATAAAAATGTTTAAATTGGAATATGCAGCATATTGGGTTTTCAGGTTGACATACCTGTTTCCTCAGTTTGCTCTCCTTCCACAAGTCATTGCTCGTATTAAACAGGAGAGGGCGTTGGTGATTCTAATAGCCCCTGCAGGATCTGGTTTGCAGACCTAGTGGAGATGTCATCTCTCCTGCCTTGGAAACTACCTCTGAGGAAGGACCTCCTGATTCAGGATCCCTTCCTTCATCCAAATCTCGTTTCTCTGAAGCTGACTGTTTGTAGATTAAACACTTAATTCTGTCTAAGCGTGGTTTTTCTGAGTCGGTCATTGAGACCATGATTTAACTTGCAAGCCTGTTACTAGAAAGATTTACTATAAGATATGGCGTAAATATCTTTATTAGTGTGAATCCAAGGGCTACTCTTGAAATAGAATTAGATTTCCTAGAATTTTATCTTTTCTTCTGGAAGGCCTGGAGAAGGGATTTTCAGTCAGTACCCTGAAGGGTCAGATTTCTGCTTTAGCAGTTTTACTACATAAACTGGTAAATAGTAGGGTTAGACTGTCTAGCTGGTAGGGAATCAAGCACACCTTAAATAAACTTTATCCCAAAGTTTTAGAATTACAGATAGTCAAGGTAGGTGACGCAAAAAAAATTGCTGTTCCCTATATGTTTACTACATAAACGTTTGGCAGATGTGTAATCTTTTCATCAGGCCTGTCTTTAAGTCTGTTGCTCCTCCTTGGAGCCTTAACCTTGTTCTTAAAGTATTACAGCTGGCTCCGTATGAGCCGTTGCATTCTATAGACATTAAGTTGTTATCTTGGAAGGTTTTGTTTCTTTTTGTTATCTCTTCTGCTTGATACTACTCTCTTTTTGGTTCTGAAGTATAATTCGTTTGGCTTATGAGACTGCTGGACAGCAGCCTCCTTGGAGAATTACTGCTCATTCCACTAGAGCCGTTTCCTCATCTTGGGCTTTCAAAAATGAAGCTTCTGTGGAATAAATTTGCAAGGCTGCAACTTAGTCTTCTCTACATACTTTTTTTCAAAATTTTGCAAATTTGATACTTTTGCCTCGGCTGAGGCTTCTTTTGGTAAAAAGGTTCTTCAAGTGGTGTCGCCTTCAGTTTAGGACTGCCTGTCTTGTCCCTCCCTATTTATCCGTGTCCTCTAGCTTGGGTATTGGTTCTCAACAGTAATTACTCAAGCCGTGGACTCACTGTATCTTAGCAAAGAAAAACAAAATTTATGCTTACCTGATTTATTTATTTCCGGATATGGTGAGTTCACAGCCCCACCCTTTACTTTAAGACAGTTGTTCTTTTTACTATAACCTCAGGCACCTCTACACCATGTGTTGCTCCTTTTTTTTTTTTTCCCATTTCCCTTTGGTCAAATGACTGGGGTTGTGGGTAAGGAAGTGATACTTAGCAGTTTAACTGTGGTGCTCTTTGCCTCCTGCTGCTGGCCAGGAGTGATATTCCCAACAATAATTACTCAAGCCGTGGACTCACCATATCTGGAAATAAATAAATTTATCAGGTAAGCATACATTTTGTTATTTTACAGTTATACCATGCTTTCCGTTGCTCTTATTAGTAGAGAGCTCCTGGACCTCTGAAGTAAACAGACACCAAATTTTTCTATTTTATTTGCATAAATCTGTCTTCTGCCCTGGGGCTGCCTCTTAGGAGTCGGATCCTGTGGATCCCTTAAATAGCAACAGTTACAATAACCCTCACCGAGGGGATTAGCCACTTTCAAAGGAGTCTCGTGACCTATTAGTTAGCAGATGGTTGCTGTCTACTAGGTGACTTTTATGGTGCTTTGGCCTCTAAAAGGCACCTTAGCATTCCAAGTTATAATATTAAATATTGGTAATGTCAATTCTTTCCTTAGAATAATATTGCCTGATGTGTGCTGGCAGTAGGGGGCAAATTTTATAATTTATATGTAAAGTGCTCCTAAATTTTGTAGTGCTGAATGAAGCAAGGTAAGGAGTGATGCTGAGGTACAGTTAGGTTCATTTGCTTATGTATGTGCTTGTAAAAGCATCACAGGATTCCTATTCTCCTTTGATAATAAATATTCACCAAGGCGACATCCATGGCAAATACTTCTTTGAGCAGGCTCTCAATAATATACCCAATGGAAAAGCGCTTGAGAATATTTCACAAAGTCACTGATGTCCTTGCACTCCTTGTTCTGAAGACTCCAATGCTAAATCCAAGGACAGTGAGTTAAGAAGGCATCACCTTCAAGCATGTTGTGTCCTTTGCAGCAGTGCTCAGTTCAACTTGACTGGTATTTGTATTTAGTCAAGTGATCCACAGAGTACAATGGTAGCAGATAAAGTCCCTCATCCATAAATGTGAGCACTGTTTTAAAGGCCAACTAAAAACTAAACAAACTATTAATCCATGTAAAAAAAAACATGGACACATGCACATACACTCATAAGGTGAAAGTATAATCTGTGGACCCGTGCCAAAATGTAATGTATGAGTCTATCACTACTTGTGCCTTATTTTTTTTATTTTTATTACGTTTCATGGATTCATAAAGTGTTCTTATCTATTAAATTTAAAATAATCAAAATAGGTGGAAAACAATAATTCTCACAAAACTGAGGCACGGCGTCACAAACTTGCCAAGTCTTAACAATACTGCATACCAAAATTGATTCCAGCCACCATATATATGTTTTTTTAAAATACCTTTATTCTCTCATATGTGGGTCCAAAGAAAATCCATGGAAAGTTTTAATTGGTTCAAATGTTTTTGGGTTAATTGCAGAAGGCGAAGATCACAGGTGAGAGGTAGTTTGAATTATTAAAGTTTAGTGTAATATGTTTTAAAAGATTTTCTTATGAGGATGTCATATTTTCTTATCTTTACTAAGGGCAAACTTGACCTTGCGGATCTTCCAAATCTGAAATTCTGCAACCAGAAATGTTCTCCAATGTTAGAGACAGATGTTTGTTTTCTACCAGTTGATTAGCTATTGATCATAATTCAACAAGAATTAAACATACAGTGTATATCTGTGTGACTGCAACTGTGATAATGAACAGGACGTTAGAGTTCCTCTCTTCCTGAGATGCCAGAGAGACCAAAACCTTAGAGAAGATGGAATAACCAAAGGTTAAAGGCAAAGCAGACTTGTATGTCCCTCAAAGCAACAGGCCAAGAGGGGCATTTGACCTTAAAGGGATATGAAACCCAAACATGTTCCTCTATGATTAAGATAGAGTGTATAATTTTACAAAAAGTTTCCAGTTTACTTCTATTATCAAATTTGCTTTGTTCTTATGATATTCTTTATTGAAGATACCTAGGTAGGCATCTGGACCACTACATGACAGGAAATAGTGCTGCCATCTAGTGATCTTGCAAATGGATAACATTCTTGCAAAACTGCTGCCGCATAGTGCTCCCAGAAATGGGCCAGCTCCTAAGCTTCCATGCTTTTCAACAAAAGATACCAAGAAAACGAAGAAAAAATGATAATAGAAGTAAATTAGAAAGTTGTTTAAAATTGCCTGCTCTATCTGTAACAAAAAATGGGTTTCATTCCTTTAAAGTCTAAAGTGGTTAGGTTGGTTTGCAGAGATATTCTGCCTTGTAGCTTTAGTCCCTGAAAACCACTTTGTTTACTCTTGAACAAGTTAAAGGGACAACCTACTCCAGAATTTTTATTTTTTTAAAAGATAGATCATCCCCAGTTTTGCATAACCAACACGGTTATAATAATATACCTCCTAAATAACTAGACGGGAGGGAGCACAATATCTTGATGGCACACATGAACTAGCTCTGTCTAGCTGTGAAAAACTGTCAAAATGCACTGAGAATAGAGGCGGCCTTCAACGGCTTAA
Organism: Bombina bombina; assembly: GCF_027579735.1. Taxonomy (NCBI): domain Eukaryota; kingdom Metazoa; phylum Chordata; class Amphibia; order Anura; family Bombinatoridae; genus Bombina; species Bombina bombina. The sequence goes on from NC_069501.1 coordinate 1,240,543,182, forward strand.
AAATTTGCATATGAGCCTGTCTAGGTTTAGCTTTGAACAAAGCATACAAAAAGATCAAAGCAAATTTGATGATAAAAGTAAATAATTTGATAGTAAATACATGCACAAACTGAAAATGTAATTTTGACTAGAATGTCCCTTTAACAACTTATACTTTCCATGCTTGTATGGTAGCTGATGCTTTATGCCGTCTGTCCACAAGGGGGCAGTAAAAGCATTTGTTTTATTCCTTTCAAATACTGACAAAATTAGTAATGAGTTTATTACAGCGGAATTTACAATTTCGCTACCATATTACGGTGATCATTTTCTTTCAATTTATTTTTATAGTAAAATGTGCTATTTTATTAAAGCAATTATCACGTCGATATTTTTTTTTTGCTGTGCATTTCACTCGTTGGCTCTGTCACCATTTATGATACTTTCCTGTAGGTTTCAGATAAATTACTAACTCACCTGAAAGTAGGTTTTAATGAGACAAAAATCTGGAAAATATGATCTTTAGATGATTGATGAGCACATCTACATAGTCTTGCATTGAAATCACAACTAAAAGTGTTCCCAAGTGATTCTGGGGAATATGCAAATATACTGCACAATGACTCCATTTTTGCTCACTGCACCCTGTTTATATTGCAGGTCCCCCCATCTATTTACTTAATATACAGTAAATTGTTTTTCTTCAAATGCTTATAAATATGTATAATGTTTGTGTAGCTGCAAATTACTGATTTGGAGCCGATTATGACTGGGGGTTAATTCTTTAGGTAACTTTCTAGATGATGATGGGAAATGAAAGTAGTTTTTACATTTATACTCACTAGATCCCATGTACTATTCCTGACGTGGGAACATGTCCGCCTGTATTCGCTGCAAGTGGGCATTGGACCCTCTAGGGCTGCTGCCTGCCTGCACTAGTGCACAAGGACCCTGCCAATCAAGCCACAAGTATGCGTTTATCTCCACCACCTCAGAGGTGGCAGAGAAGGTAAAAAGCAGCAAAGGCTCCCGAGCAGCATCCACTGCTTGGTACAGGGAACCCTATTTATCAGTAATTAAAGGGACATAAAGTCAAAATTAACCCTTCATAATGCAGAGTACAATTTTAACCCCTTCCCTATTGGGAATTTTAGAGAAAAACTTGCCAAAGTACTGGATAATTTTTTTTTAGCATTTTAGCTATCACTTTCTCTTGTAAGGTGTATCTAGTCCACGGATCATCCATTACTTGTGGGATATTCTTCCCAACAGGAAGCTGCAAGAGGATCACTCACAGCAGAGCTGTCTATATAGCTCCTCCCCTAACTGCCACTCCCAGTCATTCTCTTGCAGCTCTCGCCACGATAGGAAGTAGCTAGAGAGATGTGGTGAATTTATGTAGTTTATCTTCAATCAAAAGTTTATCATTTTCAAATGGTACCGGAGTTGTACTGTTTTAGCCTCAGGCAGAATGTTGAAGAAGAGTCTGCCTGTGGTTTTTGATGATCTTAGCAGGTTGTAACTAAGATCCATTGCTGATCTCGCACATAACTGAAGAGATGAGGTAACTTCAGCTGGGGGAATGGCGTGCAGGGTCTCCTGCTATGAGGTATGTGCAATTTAAATTTTTCTAGAGAAATGAATATGCTAGAAAATGCTGTTAATACCGGAGTTATTTAAGGTAAGCCTGATTACAGTGATTTAATAACGACTAGTATCATGCTTGCTGTAAAAGGTAATATTCTTATTACTTTCTCACATTACTGAAAATAAGATAACGTTTGCTGGAAGTGTTTTAAACGTTTTTTTCTACATATTGGTGATAAAACTTTATTGGGGCCCAGTTTTTTCCACATGGCTGGCTAGATTTTGCCTAGGGATAGTTTTTTATGGCCCTCTCACTGTGAGTACAGGTTGGGTGGGGCCTAATTTCAGGCCTAAATCGTGCAGTAGTTTTTGCAGCTTGAGACTTCCAGCTTCCCTGAAGGAGTCCCCTGAACACTTAGGACCTCTACAAAGGGTTTTTGTGCCTTCAAAAGTCATTGTATGGGCAGGTAGGGCCACAGCAGTGCTGTGGCAGTTTGTTGTGACTGTTAAAAAAACGTTTACTAAGGGGTTAATCATCCATTTGCAAGTGGGTGCAATGCTCTGTTAGTCTATTATACACACTGTAAAAATTTCGTAAGATTTACTGCTTTTTATCACTGTTTTTCAATTTCTGACAAAATTTGTTTCTCTTAAAGGCACAGTACCGTTTTTATTTTTTGCTTGTTTAGATTTATCAAAGTGTTTTCCAAGCTTGCTGGTCTCATTGCTAGTCTGTTTAAACATGTCTGACATAGAGGAAACTCCTTGTTCATTATGTTTAGAAGCCATTGTGGAACCCCCTCTTAGAATGTGTACCAAATGTACTGATTTTACTTTGTTATAAAGATCATATTCTGTCTTTAAAAGATTTATCACCAGAGGACATTGACAAGGGGGAAGTTATGCCGACTAACTCGCCCCACGTGTCAGAACCTTTGACTCCCGCTCAAGTGGCGCCAAGTACATCTAGCGCGCCCATGGCGTTTACTTTACAAGACATGGCGGCAGTTATGGATCATACCCTTACAGCGGTATTGTCCAAACTACCAGGGTTACAAGGAAAGCGAGACAGCTCTGGGACTAGAAAAAATACAGAGCTCTCTGACACTTTAGTAGCTATGTCTGATATCCCCTCACAATATGCAGAAGCTGAGGCAGGAGAGCTTCTTTCTGGGGGTGATTTTTCTGACTCAGGGAAGATGCTTCAACCTGATTCTGATATTTCTACATTTAAATTTAAGCTTGAACACCTCCGCGTGTTGCTCAGGGGAGGTTTTAGCTACTCTGGATGACTGTGACACCATTATAGTGCCAGAGAAATTGTGTAGATTGGATAAATACTATGCAGTGCCTGTTTACACTGATGTTTTTCCAATACCTAAAAGGTTTTCAGAAATTATTACTAAGGAATGGGATAGACCAGGTGTACCGTTCTCTCCCCCTCCTATTTTTAAGAAAATGTTTCCAATAGATGCCGCTACACGGGACTTATGGCAAACGGTCCCTAAGGTGGAGGGAGCAGTTTCTACCCTAGCTAAGCGTACAACTATTCCCGTCGAGGACAGTTGTGCTTTCCTAGATCCAATGGATAAAAAGTTAGAGGGTTACCTTAAGAAAATGTTTATTCAACAAGGTTTTATTCTCCAGCCTCTTGCATGCATTGCCCCGGTCACTGCTGCTGCGGCCTTCTGGTTTGAGTCTCTGGAAGAGGCCTTACAGGTAGAAACTCCATTGGATGATATACTTGACAAGCTTAAAGCGCTTAAGCTAGCCAATTCATTTGTTTCTGACGCCATTGTTCATTTAACTAAACTAACGGCTAAGAACTCAGGTTTTGCTATACAGGCGCGTAGGGCGCTATGGCTTAAATCCTGGTCAGCTGACGTTACTTCAAAGTCTAAGCTTCTCAACATTCCCTTCAAGGGGCAGACCCTATTCGGGCCTGGACTGAAGGAGATCATTTCTGATATTACTGGAGGAAAAGGTCATGCCCTTCCTCAGGATAGGTCTAATAAATTAAGGATCAAACAAACTAATTTTCGTGCCTTTGGAAACTTTAAGACGAGCGCGGCATCAACTCCCTCTAATGCAAAACAAGAGGGAAATTTTGCCCAGTCCAAGCCGGTCTGCAGACCTAACAAGGCCTGGAACAAAGGTTAGCAGGCCAAGAAGCCTGCTGCTGCCTCTAAGACAGCATGACAGATCAGCCCCCGATCCGGTAACGGATCTAGTAGGGGGCAGACTTTCTCTCTTCGCCCAGGCTTGGGCAAGAGATGTCCAGGATCCCTGGGCGTTGGAAATTGTGTCCCAGGGATATCTTCTGGACTTCAAAGCTTCTTCCCCAAAAGGAAGATTTCACCTCTCACAATTATCTGCAGACCAGATAAAGAGAGAGGCATTCTTACATTGTGTTCAAGACCTCCTAGTTATGGGAGTGATCCACCCAGTTCCAAAGGAGGAACAGGGGCAAGGCTTCTATTCAAATCTCTTTGTGGTTCCCAAGAAAGAGGGAACCTTCAGACCAATCTTGGATCTCAAGATCCTAAACAAATTTCTCAGGGTCCCATCTTTCAAGATGGAGACTATTCGAACCATCCTACCTATGATCCAGGAGGGTCAATACATGACTACCGTGGACTTAAAGGATGCTTATCTTCACATTCCGATACACAAAGATCATTATCGGTTTCTCAGGTTCGCCTTCCTAGACAGGCATTACCAGTTTGTGGCTCTTCCCTTTGGGTTAGCTACGGCACCAAGAATCTTTACGAAGGTTCTGGGGTCACTTCTGGCGGTCCTAAGGCCGCGGGGCATAGCAGTAGCCCCTTACCTAGACGACATTCTGATACAGGCGTCGAATTTCGAAATTGCCAAGTCCCATACGGACATTGTTCTGGCATTCCTGAGGTCTCATGGGTGGAAAGTGAACAAAAAGAAGAGTTCTCTATCCCCTCTCACAAGAGTTTCCTTCCTGGGAACTCTGATAGATTCTGTAGAAATGAGGATTTACCTGACAGAGGACAGGTTGTCAAAGCTTCTAAATTCCTGCCATGTTCTTTATTATACTTCTCGCCCTTCGGTGTGTATGTTTTGTGAGCTGCATGCCTTTATTTTACCTCAGATTAGCCCCCCTCTCTCATCCACATGCCTTTTATATTACCTCAGATTAGCCCCCCTCTCTCATCCACATGCCTTTTATATTACCTCAGATTAGCCCCCTCTCTCATCCACATGCCTTTATCTTACCCTCAGATTAGCCCCCCTCTCTCATCCACATGCCTTTATTTTACCTCAGATTAGCCCCCCTCTCTCATCCACATGCCTTTATTTTACTTCAGATTAGCCCCCCTCCCTCATCCACATGCCTTTTATCTTACTTCAGATTAGCCCCCTCTCTCATCCACATGCCTTTATCTTACCTCAGATTAGCCCCCCTCTCTCATCCGCATGCCTTTATCTTACCTCAGAATAGCCCCCCTCTCTCATCCACATGCCTTTATTTTACTTCAGATTAGCCCCCCTCTCTCATCCACATGCCTTTATATTACCTCAGATTAGCCCCCTCTCTCATCCACATGCCTTTATCTTACCTCAGATTAGCCCCCCTCTCTCATCCGCATGCCTTTATCTTACCTCAGAATAGCCCCCTCTCTCATCCACATGCCTTTATTTTACTTCAGATTAGCCCCCCTCTCTCATCCACATGCCTTTATATTACCTCAGATTAGCCCCCCTCTCTCATCCACATGCCTTTATTTTACCTCAGATTAGCCCCCCTCTCTCATCCACATGCCTTTATTTTACCTCAGATTAGCCCCCCTCTCTCATCCACATGCCTTTATTTTACCTCAGATTAGCCCCCTCTCTCATCCACATGCCTTTATCTTACATCAGATTAGCCCCCCTCTCTCATCCACATGCCTTTATCTTACCTCAGATTTAGTTGCCTGGCCATGCACCCCTCCCTCTCATCCACATGCCTTTATCTTACCTCAGATTTACTTGCCTGGCCATGCACCCCTCCCTCTCATCCACATGCCTTTATCTTACCTCAGATTTACTTGCCTGGCCATGCACCCCTCCCTCTCATCCACATGCCTTTATCTTACCTCAGATTTACTTCCCTGGCCATGCACTCCTCCCTCTCATCCACATGCCCTTATCATATCTCAGATTAGTACCCTGGCCATGCAGCCCCCTCTAATCCACATGCCTTTATAATACACCAGATTATTTTCCTGGCCATGCAGCCCCCTCTCTCATTTGCATGCCCTTATCATACCTCAGATTATTCCCCTAACCATTCAGCCACCCTCTCATCCACATGCCCTTATCATACCTTGGATCACTCCCTTCGCCATGCAGCCCCCCCTCTCATTTGCATGCCCTTGTCATACCTGAGATCACTCCCTTCGCCATGCAGCCCCCCCCTCTCATTTGCATGCCCTTGTCATACCTGAGATCACTCCCTTGGCCATGCAGCCCCCCTCTCATCCACATGCCCTTATCATACCTCATATTAGTCCCAAGGCTATCCAGCCCCCCTCTCTCATCCACATGCCCTCAGGTTTACTCCTTTGGTCATGCAGCCACCGTCTCCTATCTACATGGCCCTTATCATACCTCAGATCACTCCCATCTCCATGCAGCCCCCCCCCCTCTCATTTGCATGCCCTTGTCATACCTGAGATCACTCCCTTGGCCATGCAGCCCCCCCCCCCTCTCATTTGCATGCCCTTGTCATACCTCAGATCACTGCCTTGGCCATGCAGCCCCCCCTCTCATTTACATTCCCTTGTCATACCTGAGATCACTCCCTTGGCCATGCAGCCCCCCCTCTCATTTGCATGCCCTCAGATCACTCCCTTGGCCATGCTGCCCCCCTCTCATTTGCATGCCCTTGTCATACCTCAGATCACTCCCCTGGCCATGCTGCCCCCCTCTCATTTGCATGCCCTTGTCGTACCTCAGATCACTCCCTTGGCCATGCAGCCCCCCCTCTCATTTGCATGCCCTTGTCATACCTGAGATCACTCCCTTGGCCATGCAGCCCCCCCTCTCATTTGCATGCCCTCAGATCACTCCCTTGGCCATGCTGCCCCCCTCTCATTTGCATGCCCTTGTCATACCTCAGATCACTCCCCTGGCCATGCTGCCCCCCTCTCATTTGCATGCCCTTGTCGTACCTCAGATCACTCCCTTGGCCATGCAGCCCCCCCTCTCATTTACATTCCCTTGTCATACCTGAGATCACTCCCTTGGCCATGCAGCCCCCCCTCTCATTTGCATGCCCTCAGATCACTCCCTTGGCCATGCTGCCCCCCTCTCATTTGCATGCCCTTGTTATACCTCAGATCACTCCCCTGGCCATGCTGCCCCCTCTCATTTGCATGCCCTTGTCGTACCTCAGATCACTCCCTTGGCCATGCAGCCCCCCCCCCCCCTCTCATTTGCATGCCCTTGTCATACCTCAGATCCCTCCCTTGGCCATGCAGTCCCCCCACTCATTTGCATGCCCTTGCCATACCTCAGATCCCTCCCTTGGCCATGCTGCCCCCCTCTCATTTGCATGCCCTTGTCATAGCTCAGATCACTCCCTTGGCCATGCAGCCCCCCCCCCTCTCATTTGCATGCCCTTGTCATACCTCAGATCACTCCCTTGGCCATGCAGCTAGAGTTCCCACATCCGCCATTGTTTCCTGTAAATTTATGAATTACACATACTGCAGGGTGTGCAGAGGGAAACATGCATTGTGCTGCTAAACAGCACAATAATAGTGACCCTGCACAGCACTATTCATGTTCCACCCTGCAGCATGTGTAACTCATAAGTGTCCAGGAAAGCATGGCCGAGGTGTCAGCCCTACTTATTGCTCTTCTCTCTCAACCACATGCTCTTGTTATACCTCAGAACAACCCTCTGGCCGTGCAGCTGCCCTTTCAGTCACATACCCAATATATATTTTACATCGGCGCACCAGTTCTATAGCCCTTCTGTCAACCACATATCCATATCACTCCTCAAATCAAACCCCAGTCCCTGAGGACCCTATGCCAGTTATCTTCCTGTCTGACCTAAGCTCAGTGAGTCACATATCCACATCAGACCTCAGATCACCATATCTGGCAACTTTCTAGTTAAGTTCACACTAAGATCTTTGACAAACTTACATTTTCCTTGCATAAGTCCTTATGAGAAGACAAAACTGAGGACCATTATTTTTCCATAGGATGAGAATTTTAGTTCTCTAAATCTAATACTACTAAATAACAGAGCCGGCACATTGTAGGTGCAGTTTTTTTATCATCTCTAATAGCCGCTTCCAGCCAAAAATGATTACATAAAACGAGAATCTGTGTATGACCTGCATTTCCTGAGAGTGTACATTTGTACCTGAGACTATAGCTAAAGTCCTGTCTCAGTAGTTACAGCTAGGGACAGATTCTGTGTATGACCTGCATATCCTGAGAGTGTACATTTGTACCAGAGACTATAGCTAAAGTCCTGTCTCAGTAGTTACTGCTAAGGACAGAATCTGTGTATGACCTGCATATCCTGAGAGTGTACATTTGTACCAGAGACTATAGCTAAAGTCCTGTCTCAGTAGTTAGTGCTAGGGACAGAATCTGTGTATAACCTGCATATCCTGAGTGTACATTTGTACCTGAGACTATAGCTAAAGTCCTGTCTCAGTAGTTACTGCTAGGGACAGAATCTGTGTATGACCTGCATATCCTGAGTGTACATTTGTACCTGAGACTATAGCTAAAGTCCTGTCTCAGTAGTTACTGCTAGGGACAGAATCTGTTTATAACCTGCATATCCTGAGAGTGTACATTTGTACCTGAGACTATAGCTAAAGTCCTGTCTCAGTAGTTACTGCTAGGGACAGAATCTGTGTATAACCTGCATTTCCTGAGTGTACATTTGTACCTGAGACTATAGCTAAAGTCCCGTCTCAGTAGTTACTGCTAGGGACAGAATCTGTGTATAACCTGCATATCCTGAGAGTACATTTGTACCTGAGACTATAGCTAAAGTCCTGTCTCAGTAGTTACTGCTAGGGACAGAATCTGTGTATAACCTGCATATCCTGAGAGTACATTTGTACCTGAGACTATAGCTAATGTCCTGTCTCAGCAGTTACTGCTAGGGACAGAATCTGTGTATAACCTGCATATCCTGAGTGTACATTTGTACCTGAGACTATAGCTAATGTCCCTTCTCAGTAGTTACTGCTAGGGATAGAATCTGTGTATGACCTGCATATCCTGAGAGTGTACATTTGTACCTGAGACTATAGCTAAAGTCCCGTCTCAGTAGTTACTGCTAGGGACAGAATCTGTGTATGACCTGCATATCCTGAGTGTACATTTGTACCTGAGACTATAGCTAAAGTCCTGTCTCAGTAGTTACTGCTAGGGACAGAATCTGTGTATAACCTGCATATCCTGAGTGTACATTTGTACCTGAGACTATAGCTAATGTCCCTTCTCAGTAGTTACTGCTAGGGATAGAATCTGTGTATGACCTGCATATCCTGAGTGTACATTTGTACCTGAGACTATAGCTAAAGTCCCATCTCAGTAGTTACTGCTAGGGACAGAATCTGTGTATAACCTGCATATCCTGAGAGTACATTTGTACCTGAGACTATAGCTAAAGTCCTGTCTCAGTAGTTACTGCTAGGGACAGAATCTGTGTATAACCTGCATATCCTGAGTGTACATTTGTACCTGAGACTATAGCTAATGTCCCTTCTCAGTAGTTACTGCTAGGGATAGAATCTGTGTATGACCTGCATATCCTGAGAGTGTACATTTGTACCTGAGACTATAGCTAAAGTCCCGTCTCAGTAGTTACTGCTAGGGATAGAATCTGTGTATGACCTGCATATCCTGAGAGTACATTTGTACCTGAGACTATAGCTAATGTCCTGTCTCAGCAGTTACTGCTAGGGACAGAATCTGTGTATGACCTGCATATCCTGAGTGTACATTTGTACCTGAGACTATAGCTAAAGTCCTGTCTCAGTAGTTACTGCTAGGGACAGAATCTGTGTATGACCTGCATATCCTGAGTGTACATTTGTACCTGAGACTATAGCTAAAGTCCTGTCTCAGTAGTTACTGCTAGGGACAGAATCTGTGTATAACCTGCATATCCTGAGAGTACATTTTTACCTGAGACTATAGCTAAAGTCCTGTCTCAGTAGTTACTGCTAGGGACAGAATCTGTGTATAACCTGCATATCCTGAGTGTACATTTGTACCTTAGACTATAGCTAATGTCCCTTCTCAGTAGTTACTGCTAGGGACAGAATCTGTGTATAACCTGCATATCCTGAGAATGTACATTTGTACCTGAGACTATAGCTAATGTCCTGTCTCAGTAGTTACTGCTAAAGACAGAATCTGTGTATGACCTGCATATCCTGAGAGTGTACATTTGTACCTGAGACTATAGCTAAACTCCTGTCTCAGTAGTTACTGCTAGGGACAGAATCTGTGTATGACCTGCATATCCTGAGAGTACATTTGTACCTGAGACTATAGCTAAAGTCCTGTCTCAGTAGTTACTGCTAGGGACAGAATCTGTGTATAACCTGCATATCCTGAGAGTGTACATTTGTACCAGAGACTATAACTAAAGTCCTGTCTCAGTGTCAGATTCTGTCCCTAGCAGTAACTACTGAGGGATCAGTATTGAGATCGGCTTCTCATGCAACATAAATGATATAAAGAAAATGTATTGAGTTTTGTAACCTGCGTATTTCATTTATCAAATAACAATTGACTAAGCCAATTGACACAGTCAGTGTTTTTTTCTGAATATGCATCAGATTATCAAAACATATTAGAGAAACTAGTTACAATTCTGTTGTAAGATAATACAAAAAGAACAATTCTATCATTTATAAGAAAAAAGCAGCAGATAAATGTGTATATATTATTTTCTCTTGTAAGGTGTATCCAGTCCACGGATTCATCCATTACTTGTGGGATATTCTCCTTCCCAACAGGAAGCTGCAAGAGGATCACCCACAGCAGAGCTGTCTATATAGCTCCTCCCCTAACTGCCACCTCCAGTCATTCTCTTGCAGCTCTCGACAAGGGAAGTAGCTAGAGAGATGTGGTGAATTAGTGTAGTTTATGTTCAATCAAAAGTTTATTTTTAAACGGTGCCGGCATTGTACTGTTTTTTTACCTCAGGCAGAAATTAGAAGAAGAATTTGCCTGAGGTTTTTGATGATCTTAGCAGGTTGTAACTAAGGTCCACTGCTGTTCTCACACATAACTGAAGAGTATGAGGAAACTTCAGCTGGGAGAACAGCCTGCAGAATTAACTGCCCCGAGGTATGTTCAGTATATTATTTCTAGAGGATAAGAGCTAGAAAATGCTGACAGTGCCTGATTTAGTTAAGGTAAGCCTGATTGCAGTGATTTAATAAACTACTGGCATCATGCTTGCAATAAAGGGTAATTTTCATATTACTTTCTATTATGGCTTAGTATGTAAAACGTTTGCATTTATATAAAGAACGTTTTTTTACTGAGGTGATAAATCTTTGCTTGGGGCCTAGTTTTCCACATGGCTGTTATTTTACTCCTAGGAATAGTTTTTTAAGGCCCTCTGACTTTGAGTGCATGGTGGGAGGGGCCTATTTTCACGCTCTAATTGCGCTGTTGTTTTTACATTTTGAGACATCCAGCTTCCCTGAAGGAGTCCCCTGACATATTGGGCCTCTGTAAAGGGTTTTTGTGCCTACAAAAGTCGTTTTATGGGAAGGTAGGAGCCACAATAGAGCTGTGGCAGTTTGCTTGTGACTGTTTTAACGGTTTTTGCCATTTTTTTGCTTCGTTTTTTAACCTGAGGGGTTAATCATCCATTTGCAAGTGGGTGCAATGCTATTTTAGTCTATTATATACACTGTAAAAATTTCAGCGTTAACTGCTTTTTTCACTGTTTTGCAGTTTTTGTTTGTTTTTTTCCCTTAAATGCACAGTACCATTTTTTAAATTCTGCTTTTTCACATTAATTAAAGTGTTTTCAAAGCTTGCTGGTCTCATTACTAGTCTGTTAAACATGTCTGACATAGAGGAAACTCCTTGTTCATTATGTTTAGAAGCCATTGTGGAACCCCCCTCTTAGAATGTGTACCAAATGCACTGATCTTACAATAAGTTATAAAGACCATATTCTGGCTTTAAAAGATTTATCACCAGAGAAAATTGACAAGGGGGAAGTTATGCCGACTAACTCTCCCCACGTGTCAGAGCCTATAACTCCCGCTCAAGGGGCGCCAAGTACATCTAGCGCGCCCATTGCGTATACTTTACAAGACATGGCGGCAGTTATTAATCATACTCTTACAGAAGTATTGTCCAAACTGCCAGGGTTACAAGGAAAGCGAGACAGCTCTGGGGCTAGAACAAATACAGAGCTCTCTGACGCTTTAGTAGCTATGTCCAATATACCCTCACAATGTGCAGAAGCCGAAGAAGGAGAGCTTCTATCTGTGGGTGATTTTTCTGACTCAGGGAAGACACTTCAACCTGATTCTGATATGTCTACATTTAAATTTAAGCTTGAACACCTCCGCATGTTGCTCAGGGAGGTTTTAGCAACTCTGGATGACTGTGACGCCATTGTAGTCCCAGAGAAATACTACGCAGTGCCTGTTTACACTGATATTTTTCCAATACCTAAGAGGTTTTAAGAAATTATCACTAAGGAATGGGATAGACCAGGTGTACCGTTCTTTCCCCCTCCTGTTTTTAAAAAGATGTTTCCCATAGATGCCGCTGCACGGGACTTGTGGCAAACGGTCCCTAAGGTGGAGGGAGCAGTCTCTACTTTAGCGAAGCGTACAACTATCCCTGTCGAGGACAGTTGTGCTTTTCTAGATCCAATGGACAAAAAATTAGAGGGTTACCTTAAGAATTTTTTTATTCAACAAGGTTTTATTCTCCAGCCCCTTGCATGCATTGCCCCTGTCACTGCTGCTGTTGCGGCCTTCTGGTTTGAGTCTCTAGAAGAGGCTCTACAGGTAGAAATAGCAGGGAAGAAGAGGCGGCAGGCACTACAATTCAGACCCACGAAAAAATAATAATAAAATATAAAGTCTTTATTGAAGGCACTTGGCCATATTAAAAGGCAGACTGACAGGCAGGGGAAACAGCACGGACAAGGTCTTACGCGTTTCGCGCCCCCTAGTGGCGCTTACTCATAGACTATTGTCTATGTAGCAACCTAGACTATTTATAGGCTAGACAGAAAAAGGTTAACCCTTCAGCAGCCAAAATAAAAGCAGGTTAAAAACATAGATAGTGCTGAGTAGATACAGGACAATTTCAATTAACCATTAATAAACAAAGTTACAGAGTAAACAAACACAAAGTGTAAATACTAATAATGAAGTTATTAGGTGCATCAGGTTACACAAATAGAAAACCAAAAATTGTAAGTTTAGGCAAGAAATCAATAAAAAATAATAAATATAGGTAAATATACATATATACTTTGATTTTCTATGACCTAAAAATGTATGCCAAATATTAGAGGAAAAACTTACAAAATGAGGTGTTCTAAATTTTGGCTGGCAAAGAAAACTACTATAGAATAAAATAAAAGAAGGGAAAAAGCAAATAAACAGAAAATACAAGCCATAAATGGTAAGGCAAAGAAAATTGAACATTGAACATAGTCTAATTATCAATAAAGTAACTGATATCACATTCCCTATTCATGCCAATGGGATGACGTGTTTTAAGTTTTAAAATCCAATATAATTCCTTCTTCTCTAATATCTTAGACTTACTCTACAGGTAGAAACCCCATTGGATGATATCCTTGACAAGCTTAAAGCTCTTAAGCTAGCCAATTCATTTGTTTCTGACGCCGTTGTTCATTTAACCAAACTAACGGCTAAGAACTCAGGTTTTGCTATTCAGGCACGTAGGGCGCTATGGCTTAAATCCTGGTCAGCTGATGTTACTTCAAAGTCTAAGCTTCTTAACATTCCCTTCAAGGGGCAGACCCTATTCGGGCCTGGACTGAAGGAGATCATTTCTGATATTACTGGAGGAAAAGGTCACGCCCTTCCTCAGGATAGGTCCAACAAATTAAGGACCAAACAGCCTAATTTTCGTGCCTTTCGAAACTTCAAGAGTGGCGCAGCTTCAACTTCCTCTAATACAAAACAAGAGGGAAATTTTGCCCAGTCCAAGCCGGTCTGGAGACCTAATCTGGCTTGGAACAAAGGAAAGCAGGCCAAAAAACCTGCTGCTGCCTCTAAGACAGCATGAAAGATCAGACCCCGACCCGGTAACGGATCTAGTAGGGGGCAGACTTTCTCTCTTCGCCCAGGCTTGGGCAAGAGATGTCCAGGATCCCTGGGCGTTGGAAATTGTGTCCCAGGGATATCTTCTGGACTTCAAAGCTTCTTCCCCAAAAGGAAGATTTCACCTCTCACAATTATCTGCAGACCAGATAATGAGAGAGGCATTCTTACATTGTGTTCAAGACCTCCTAGTTATGGGAGTGATCCACCCAGTTCCAAAGGAGGAACAGGGGCAAGGCTTCTATTCAAATCGGTTTGTGGTTCCCAAGAAAGAGGGAACCTTCAGACCAATCTTAGATCTCAAGATCCTAAACAAATTTCTCAGGGTCCCATCCTTCAAGATGGAGACTATTCGAACTATCCTACCTATGATCCAGGAGGGTCAATATATGACTACCGTGGACTTAAAGGATGCTTATCTGCACATTCCGATACACAGAGATAATCATCGGTTTCTCAGGTTCGCCTTCCTAGACAGGCATTACCAGTTTGTGGCTCTTCCCTTTGGGTTAGCTACGGCACCAAGAATCTTTACGAAGGTTCTGGGGTCACTCCTAGTGGTCCTAAGGCCGCAGGGTATAGCAGTAGCCCCTTACCTAGACGACATTCTAATACAGGCATCAAATTTTCAAATCGCCAGGTCCCATACAGACATTGTTCTGGCATTTCTGAGGTTGCATGGGTGGAAAGTGAATGAAGAAAAGAGTTCTCTATCCCCTCTCACAAGAGTTTCCTTCCTAGGAACTCTGATAGATTCTGTAGAAATGAAGATCTACCTGACAGAGGCCAGGTTGTCAAAACTTCTAAATTCCTGCCGTGCTCTTTATTCTACTTCTCGCCCTTCAGTGGCTCAGTGTATGGAAGTAATCGGCTTAATGGTAGCGGCAATGGACATAGTGCCGTTTGTCCGCCTACATCTCAGACCGCTGCAACTCTGCATGCTCAGTCAGTGGAATGGGGTTTACACAGATTTGTCCCCTCTACTAAATCTGGATCAAGAGACCAGGGATTCTCTTCTCTGGTTGCTATCTCGGGTCCATCTGTCCAAGGGTATGACCTTCCGCAGGCCAGATTGGACAATAGTAACTTCAGATGCCAGCCTTCTGGGCTGGGGTGCAGTCTGGAACTCCCTGAAAGCTCAGGGCTTGTGGACTCAGGAGGAGACACTCCTTCCGATAAACATTCTGGAACTAAGAGCGATATTCAATGCTCTTCAGGCTTGGCCTCAGCTAGCTGCGGTCAGGTTAATTAGATTTCAGTCGGACAATATCACGACTGTAGCCTACATCAACCATCAAGGGGGAACAAGGAGTTCCCTAGCAATGTTGGAGGTTTCAAAAATAATTCTATGGGCAGAGGTTCACTCTTGTCATCTATCAGCTATCCATATCCCAGGAGTAGAGAACTGGGAGGCGGATTTTCTAAGTCGACAGACTTTTCATCCGGGGGAGTGGGAACTCCATCCGGAGGTGTTTGCACAGTTGATTCAACTTTGGGGCAAACCAGAACTGGCGTCTCGTCAGAACGCCAAGCTTCCTTGTTACGGATCCAGGTCCAGGGATCCCAAGGCAGGGCTGATAGATGCTCTAGCAGCGCCTTGGTCTTTCAACCTGGCTTATGTGTTTCCACCGTTTCCTCTGCTCCCTCGTCTGATTGCCAAAATCAAGCAGGAGAGAGCTTCAGTGATTTTGATAGCACCTGCGTGGCCACGCAGGACTTGGTATGCAGATCTGGTGGACATGTCTTCCCTTCCACCATGGACTCTACCGCTGAAGCAGGACCTTCTACTTCAGGGTCCTTTCAACCATCCAAATCTAATTTCTCTGCGTCTGACTGCTTGGAGATTGAACACTTGATTTTATAAAAACGTGGTTTCTCCGAGTCGGTCATTGATACCTTAATTCAGGCTCGAAAGTCTGTCACCAGGAAAATCTATCATAAGATATGGTTTAAATATCTTTATTGGTGTGAATCCAAGGGTTACTCATGGAGTAAAGTCAGGATTCCCAGGATATTATCTTTTCTCCAAGAAGGATTGGAGAAGGGATTGTCAGCTCAGCTAGTTCCTTAAAGGGACAGATTTCTGCTCTGTCTATTCTTTTGCACAAGCGTCTGGCAGATGTTCCAGATGTTCAGGCGTTTTGTCAGGCTTTAGTTAGAATCAAGCCTGTGTTTAAACCTGTTGCTCCACCATGGAGTTTAAATTTAGTTCTTAAAGTTCTTCAAGGGGTTCCTTTGAACCTCTGCATTCCATAGATATCAAGCTTTTATCTTGGAAAGTTCTGTTTCTGGTAGCTATCTCTTCGGCTCGAAGAGTTTCAGAGGTATCTGCCTTGCAGTGTGATTCCCCTTATCTGATCTTCCATGCAGATAAGGCAGTTTTGCGTACCAAACCTGGGTTTCTTCCTAAGGTGGTATCTAATAAGAATATCAATCAGGAGATTGTTGTTCCGTCACTGTGTCCTAATACTTCTTCAAAGAAAGAACGTCTTTTACACAATCTTGACGTGGTTTGTGCTTTAAAGTTTTATTTACAAGCTACTAAAGATTTTCGTCAAACATCTGCATTGTTTGTTGTCTACTCTGGACAGAGGAAAGGCCAAAAGGCTTCAGCAACTTCTCTTTCTTTTTGGTTAAGAAGTATAATCCGCTTAGCTTATGAGACTGCTGGCCAGCAGCCTCCTGAGAGAATTACAGCTCATTCCACTAGAGCGGTGGCTTCCACATGGGCTTTTAAAAATGAGGCTTCTGTTGAACAGATTTGTAAGGCAGCGACTTGGTCTTCGCTTCATACTTTTTCTAAATTCTACAAATTTGATACTTTTGCTTCTTCGGAGGCTATTTTTGGGAGAAAGGTCTTACAGGCAGTGGTGCCTTCCGCTTAAGCGCCTGCCTTTTCCCTCCCTTCATCCGTGTCCTATAGCTTTGGTATTGGTATCCCACAAGTAATGGATGAATCCGTGGACTGGATACACCTTACAAGAGAAAACAAAATTTATGCTTACCTGATAAATTTATTTCTCTTGTGGTGTATCCAGTCCACGGCCCGCCCTGTCATTTTAAGGCAGGTGTTTTTTATTTTTAAACTACAGTCACCACTGCACCCTATAGTTTCTCCTTTCTCTTGCTTGTCTTCGGTCGAATGACTGGAGGTGGCAGTTAGGGGAGGAGCTATATAGACAGCTCTGCTGTGGGTGATCCTCTTGCAGCTTCCTGTTGGGAAGGAGAATATCCCACAAGTAATGGATGAATCTGTGGACTGGATACACCACAAGAGATATACATTTATCAGGTAAGCATATTATTATTATATGTACAGTTTCTTTCATGATTTGGACAGAACATACAAATTCAAACAACTTTCCAATTTACTTTTTATTATCAAATTTGCTTCATTCTCTTGCTATCCTTTGCTGAAGGAGCAGCATTGCACTAATGGCAGCAAGCTGAACATGAACACATCTAGTTAGCCAATCACAAGAGACAAATGTGTGCAGGCACCAATCAGCAGCTAGCTCCCACTAGTGTATGATATGTGCATATTCTTTTTTAACAAGAGATATTAAGAGAACAAAGCACATTTTGAAAATAGAAGTGAATTTAAAGGTATCTTAAAATGACGCACTCTATCTGAATCATGCAAGTTTAATTATAACTTTCCTATCCCTTTAAGTCACAAAACCAAACACCAAGCAGATTATATGGGCAGTGTGTTTTATATTGATACAATCGGGTATTGCAAAAAGTGAATTCTATCTTATGGAAAATCTCATCTATGTACTAAGTTAAAGGTCCATTATAGTGGAAAAATGTAATGCTCTAATTTGTTAGTGTGTAATTTTAGCACTAGAGACGCTGCAACTGTGTGTTTAACCTCTACAATGGTGCTCCTCAACTCCTAAAGACATATTCCATAGGAAATAGTGAACTAGTGAAACAAATGGATTTTCATTTAAATAGACATTCTACTGTAAAATTAGTTACCTCAAAATGTGTTCCCAATGAATTTTACCTGCAGAGTATAAAATGTATGTGCTTTTAGGTTAATTTCTGTATATGAAATAGCTGTTTTTGATGATTGAATCCTCAGTCCATAGGGCATGTCATTTTAAACAACTTTCCTTCTTTTAATTTTTATCATCAAATTTGCTTTGTTCTCTAGGTATTCATAGTTGAAAGCTAAACCTAGGTAGGCTCATATGCCAATTCCTTAGCCCCTGAAGGCTGCCTCTTATCTGAATGCATTTCTCTTGTAAGATGTATCGAGTCCACAGATTCATCCTTACTTGTGGGATATTCTCCTCCCCTACAGGAAGTGGCAAAGAGAGCACCCACAGCAGAGCTGCCTATATAGCTCCCCCCTTAACTCCACCCCCCAGTCATTCTCTTTGCCTACTCTAAGTAACTAGGAAGTGCAGAGCGAGTGTGGTGACAAAAATGTTTAGTTTTTATTTCTCAAGCAAAAGTTTGTTATTTTAAATGGTGCTGGTGTGTACTATTTACTCTTTGGCAGAAAAGGAGATGAAGATTTCTGCAAGGAGGATTATGATCTTAGCACTTTGTAACTAAGATCCACTGCTGTTCTAACAAGGGCTGAAGAGTACAGGAAAACTTCAGTTGGGGGAACGGTTTGCATGCTAAGCTGCATATGAGGTATGTTCAGTCTATGTTTTTCTTGACAGACTGTGTTTATTCTAGAAAGGGCTGGCAATATCCCCATGGGGAAAGGGTAAGCTGTATTCAGACACTTGGATAAGAATTTCAACTTGCTTGAATGGCTCATTTGTTACTGGTGACACTGTTGAACAAACAAAAAACATTTTTTTTTTAAGTAAATGATGCATTTATAACGTTTTTTTGAAGGGACTGAAGGGGTCTTTGTGGCTTTTGTTAGGGTTTTTTAACCCACATGGTTAATTAAGAGACACTCAGGTGTTTTTCTAATAGGCCTCAAAACATTGAGTGGGAGGGGCCTATTTTTGCGCCTCAGTTGCGCAGTTTCTTTTCCTTAAGTCATCCAACTGCTCCTGCTGTGTTTGAGGGCTGTAAAGGAGGTTTTTTCCCCACAAATCGTTCTGAAGGGCAGGTAGGTGCCACAGCAGAGCTGTGGCAAGGTGCTGAAAGTTTTTTTTACTGGTTTTGACGTTTTTTCAATCCGGTTTTGCCATTAAGGGGTTAATTGTTTATTTGCATAGTTGTGCAAAGTTACTAAGGCTGTAAGATAATACTGTAAACATTTCGTTAAGTTTACTGCTTTTTTACACTGTTTTGCAGAACTTGTGCAGCTTTTTTTCTCTTAAAGGCACAGTACCGTTTTATTTCTAAGTGTAATTTACTTTGATTACAGTGTTTTCCAAGCTTGCTTGTTACATTACTAGCCTGTTTAACATGTCTGATACCAAGGAAAATCCTTGTTCAATTTGTTTGGATGCCATTGTGGAACCCCCTCTTAGAATGTGTCCCAAATGTTACTGATATGTCTATAAATTATAATGAGCATATATTAGCACTTAAAAATAGAGCAATAGATGATAATCAGTCAGAAGTAAATGAGGGTTCGCCATCTAGCTCTCCCCAAGTGTCACAGCCAGTAACGCCAGCACAAGTGACGCCAAGTACCTCTAGTGCGTCACATTCATTTACTTTACAATACATGGCCACAGTTATGAATACAACCCTCACTGAGGT
Organism: Bombina bombina; assembly: GCF_027579735.1. NCBI lineage: Eukaryota > Metazoa > Chordata > Amphibia > Anura > Bombinatoridae > Bombina > Bombina bombina. Next base: position 1,240,562,780 of record NC_069501.1, read on the forward strand.
TTTGTCCAAACTGCCTGGTTTACAAGGAAGGCGGGACAGCTCTGGATTAAGGAAAAATGCTGAGCCGTTTCACGCTTTAGTAGCCGTTTCTGATATACCCTCACAATGCTCTGAAGGGGCGAGGGATTTGTTATCTGAGGGAGAAATTTCTGATTCAGGAAAGACGCTTCCTCAGACAGATTCTGATATGACGGCCTTTAAATTTAAGCTTGAACACCTCCGCTTATTGCTTAGGGAGGTATTAGCAACTCTAGATGATTGTGACCCTATACTGGTCCCAGAGAAATTGTGTAAAATGGATAGATACTTAGAGGTTCCTGTTTACACTGATGTTTTTCCAGTCCCTAAGAGGATTGTGAATATTATTGCTAAGGAGTGGGATAAACAAGGTATTCCGTTCACTCCCCCTCCTGTTTTTAAGAAAATGTTTCCCATATCTGATACCATAAGGGACTCATGGCAGACAGTTCCTAAGGTGGAGGGAGCTATTTCTACTCTGTCTAAGCGTACAACTATACCTATCGAGGACAGTTGTGCTTTCAAAGATCGTATGGATAAAAAAATTAGAGGGTCTCCTGAAGAAAATTTTTGTTCATCAAGGTTTTTCTCTCCAACCTATTGTGTGCATTGTTCCTGTAACGACTGCAGCTGCTTTCTGGTTTGAGGCTCTAGAAGAGGCTCTTCAAATGGAGACTCCATTTGAGGAAATTATGGACAGAATTAATGCACTTAAGTTGGCTAATTCTTTTATTACAGATGCCGCTTTTCAACTGGCTAAATTAGCGGCAAAGAATTCAGGTTTTGCCATTTTAGCATGCAGGGCATTATGGCTTAAGTCCTGGTCTGCTGATGTGTCATCTAAATCTAAACTTTTGAACATTCCTTTCAAAGGTGAGACCCTATTTGGGCCTGAACTGAAGGAGATTATTTCAGACATCACTGGAGGGAAAGGTCATGCCCTCCCTCAGGATAGATCAAATAAGATGAGGGCCAAACAAAATAATTTTCATTCCTTTCAGAACTTTAAGAGTGGTCCCGCTTCAGCTTCCTCTGCTACAAAGCAAGAGGGGAATTTTGCCCATTCCAAGGCAGTCTGGAGACCTAACCAGGCTTGGAACAAGGGTAAACAGGCCAAGAAGCCTGCAGCTGCCTCTAAGACAGCATGAAGGGGTAGCCCCCGATCCAGGACCGGATCTAGTAGGGGGCAGACTTTCTCTCTTCGCTCAGGATTGGGCGAGAGATGTTCAGGATCCCTGGGCTTTAGAAATTGTGTCCCAGGGATATCTTCTGGAATTCAAGGGCTCCCTTCCAAGGGGGAGATTTCATATTTCTCGATTGTCTGTAAACCAGACAAAGAGAGAGGCGTTCTTACGCTGTGTAGAAGACCTACTTACCATGGGGGTGATTCGCCAAGTCCCAAAGGAGGAACAGGGGCTAGGGTTTTATTCAAACCCGTTTTGTGGTTCCCAAGAAAGAGGGAACTTTCAGATCAATCTTGGATCTCAAAATTATAAACAAGTTCCTCAAAGTTCCATCATTCAGGATGAAGACTATTCGGACTATTCTGCCTCTGATCCAGGAGGGTCAATATGACTACCGTGGACTTAAAGGATGCGTATCTACACATCCCTATTCACAGAGATCATCATCGATTCCTCCGATTCGCCTTTCTGGACAGGCATTACCAGTTTGTGGCCCTTCCCTTCGGGTTGGCCACGGCTCCCAGAATTTTCACAAAAGTGCTAGGGTCCCTTCTGGCGGTTCTACGACCACGGGGCATAGCAGTGGCGCCTTATTTAGACGACATCTTAATTCAGGCGTCGACTTTCCAGGTAGCCAAGTCTCACACAGACATCGTGTTGGCTTTTCTGACATCTCACGGGTGGAAGGTAAACATAAAAAAAGAGTTCTCTCTTCCCTCTTACAAGAGTTTCCTTCCTAGGGACTCTGATAGACTCGGTAGAAATAAAAAAAATTCTGACCGAGGTTAGAAAGTTAAAACTCTTATCCACTTGCCGAGCTCTTCATTCCATTCCTCAGCCATCAGTGGCTCAGTGTATGGAGGTAATCGGACTCATGGTAGCGGCAATGGACATAGTTAATTTTGCCCGTCTACACCTCAGACCACTGCAACTATGCATGCTCAAACAGTAAAATGGGAATTATGCAGACTTATCTCCTTAGCTGCATCTGGACCAGCAGACCAGAGATTCTCTTCTCTATTGGTTGTCTCAGGACCACCTGTCTCAGGGAATGTGCTTCCGCAGGCCAGAGTGGCTCATTGTAACGACAGATGCCAGCCTGTTAGGCTGGGTTGAAGTCTGGAACTCCCTGAAAGCACAGGGCTTATGGTCTCGGGAGGAAGCTCTCCTCCCGATAAACATTTTAGAACTGAGAGCGATTTTCAATGCGCTTCAGGCGTGGCCTCAGCTTGCTGCGGCCAAATTCATCAGGTTTCAGTCGGACAACATCACGACTGTAGCTTATATCAATCATCAGGGAGGAACAAGGAGTTCTCTAGCGATGATGGAGGTAACCAAAATAATTCGGTGGGCAGAGGATCACTCTTGCCATCTCTCAGCAATCCACAACCCAGGAGTAGAGAACTGGGAGACGGATTTTCTTATTCGTCAGACTCTTCATCCGGGGGAGTGGGAACTCCATCCGGAGGTATTCGCCCAGCTAATTCAGCTATGGGGCACTCCAGAATTGGATCTGATGTCGTCTCGTCAGAATGCCAAACTTTCTCGTTACGGGTCCAGGTCCCGGGATCCCAAGGCGGTACTGATAGATGCTCTAGCAGTGCCTTGGTCCTTCAATCTGGCTTATGTATTTCCACCGTTTCCTCTCCTTCCACGTCTGGTTGCCAGAATCAAGCAGGAGAGAGCTTCGGTAATTCTGATAGCTCCTTCGTGGCCACGCAGGACTTGGTATGCAGACCTAGTGGACATGTCCTCGGTTCCACCGTGGACTCTGCCAATGAGGCGGGACCTTCTAATTTAAGGCCTGTTCACGCATCCAAATCTAATTTCTCTGCGTCTGACTGCTTGGAGATTGAACGCATGATTTTATCAAAGCGTGGTTTCTCTGAATCGGTCATTGATACCCTGATTCAAGCTAGAAAGCCTGTCACCAGGAAGATTTATCATAAGATTTGGCGCAAATATCTTTATTGGTGTGAATCCAAAGGTTACTCATGGAGTAAGATTAGGATTCCTAGAATATTGTCTTTTCTCCAAGATGGTTTGGAGAAGGGATTATCTGCTAGTTCTCTTAAGGGTCAAATATCTGCTTTGTCTATTCTACTTCACAAACGTCTGGCAGATGTCCCAGACGTTAAAGCATTTAGTCAGGCTTTGGTCAGAATCAAGCCTGTATTTAAACCTATTACTCCACCATGGAGCCTAAACTTAGTTCTTAATGTTCTTCAAGGGGTTCCGTTTGAACCTATGCATTCCATAGATATTAAGCTTTTATCTTGGAAAGTTTTGTTTTTAGTAGCTATCTCTTCGGCTCAAAGAGTTTCTGAGCTATCTGATTTACAATGTGATTCCCCTTACCTTGTTTTCCATGCAGATAAGGTGGTTTTACTTACCAAACCTGGGTTTCTTCCTAAGGTTGTTTCTAATAAGAATATCAATCAAGAGATTGTGGTTCCTTCTTTGTGTCCTAATCCTTCATCTAAGAAGGAACGTCTGTTACACAATCTTGATGTGGTTCGTGCTTTACAATTCTACTTACAAGCAACTAAAGATTTCCGTCAAACATCTTCTTTGTTTGTTGTTTATTCTGGTAAGCGGAGAGGTCAAAGGGCTACTGCTACCTCTTTCCTTTTGGCTGAAAAGCATCATCCATTTAGCCTATGAGACTGCTGGATGGCAGCCTCCTGAAAGGATTACTGCTCATTCTACTAGAGCTGTGGCTTCCACATGGGCTTTTAAAAATGAGGCTTCTGTTGAACAGATTTGTAAGGCAGCGACTATGTCTTCGCTTAATACTTTTTCCAAATTCTACAAATTCTATATTTTTGCTTCTTCGGAGGCTATTTTTGGGAGAAAGGTTCTACAAGCAGTGGTGCCTTCCGTTTAAGGTCCCTGTCTTGTCCCTCCCTTCTTCCGTGTCCTAAAGCTTTGGTATTGGTATCCCACAAGTAAGGATGAATCTGTGGACTCGATACATCTTACAAGAGAAAACATAATTTATGCATACCTGATAAATTTATTTCTCTTGTGATGTATCGAGTCCACGGCCCGCCCTGTTTTTTTAAGACAGGCATATATATGGAGTTAAGGGGGGAGCTATATAGGCAGTTCTGCTGTGGGTGCTCTCTTTGCCACTTCCTGTAGGGGAGGAGAATATCCCACAAGTAAGGATGAATCCGTGGACTCGATACATCACAAGAGAAATAAATTTATCAGGTAAGCATAAATTATGTTTTTGACAGTGTTTTACAACTAGAGGACATCATTTCATGTGTGCCATATAGAAAATATTGTGCTCACGCATGTTGAATTGCCTAGGAGTCAGCACTGATTGTGAATGGGTAATAAAGGGATTATCTATCTTTTTAAACAATATAAATTCTGTTGTAGACTTTAACTATCTAGCCCTAATGATCCTAAAGCTCTCTGGCGAGATTATATAAGAAGTCTCGTGCTGTGCGGTACCTTAAATCATTTCATAAAGGCAGATTTTAATTTGAGACCTTGTAATCTTGCTATGCAGATTTCTGTTTGTGAAGAGGAGACACATACATAGCAATATAATGCTGAAAAAAAGATTGTGCGTGATTTCTCTCTATGCTGGCAAATTCGTGATCATCAGGCTTTATAAGCAATGACCAATACTTAGCGAGAGCATAAAGTTTCTATACAGAATACTAAAGTGTTCATATTTTAAGTATAGAGGTGGTTTCAACAGGCACAAACAGCTATTTTAAATGACAAAATAAATGTAAAGGAACTATTTATAAACCATATCCGATCACTGGGAACACATTAAGAGGAGAAAAAACTACAGTAAAATGTTCCTTTAATAAATTAATTTCTTTCATGTAATTGGCAAGAGTCCATGAGCTAGTGACATATGGGATATACAATCCTACCAGGAGGGGCAAAGTTTCCCAAACCTCAAAATGCCTATAAATACACCCCTCACCACACCCACAATTCAGTTTTACAAACTTTGCCTCCTATGGAGGTGGTGAAGTAAGTTTGTGCTAAGATTTCTATGTTGATATGCGCTTCTCAGCATTGTTGAAGCCCGATTCCTCTCAGAGTACAGTGAATGTCAGAGGGACATGAAGAGAGTATCACCTATTGAATACGATGATTTCTCTAACGGGGGTCTATTTCATAGGTTCTCTGTTATCGGTCGTAGAGATTCATCTCCTACCTCCCTTTTCAGATCGACGATATACTCTCATATTCCATTACCTTTACTGATAACTGTTTCTGTACTGGTTTGGCTATCTGCTATATGTGGATGGGTGTAGAGATTCATCTCCTACCTCCCTTTTCAGATCGACGATATACTCTCAATTTACCATTACCTCTATTAATAACTGTTTTAGTACTGGTTTGGCTATCTGCTATATGTGGATGGGTGTCTTTTGGTAAGTATGTTTTCATTACTTAAGACACTCTCAGCTATGGTTTGGCACTTTATGCAAATTATATAAAGTTCTAAATATATGTATTGTACTTATATTTGCCATGAGTCAGGTTCATGTATTTTCTTCTGCAGACTGTCAGTTTCATATTTGGGGAATATAAACATTTCTTAAAGGGACCATTTCTGTTATTATTTAACTCCAATTATCCCCCCAAAAACCTCTAATTCTAAAGTTTAATCTTTGGGAGAATATACCTAGATTCTTTGTCTGGGTTTAGCCCTTTTTCTAGGGGGTTGTTGATAATTCAAATTAATATATAAAATATGGATATTCAATCAGATATGGCTAATCGCCACCAAAAAAGACTAATGGAATTAAATTCCATTTTCAACAGTTCCACTAGGGACAACATACAAATAAATGAGGAAGAATTAAATAATGTCTTGTGCAAACTACACCAAACTTTACACAAACAATCAAAAAGATGGTGGAACTGGCACTTTTTTGAGAAATACTCTGAAAAAAACATAATCCCTAGAGGATTAAGGATGAAAGTATTCCCAGCTTTCAACCTTAATAATGAGGATTTAATTAAAGAGTGGGAAACAGCGTTATCAGAGTGCTCTCATAAACTGATACACATACTGATTAAACATGACAAACTTGAACTTACTAAGTTAGACTCTGAAATTGAGGAATACAATGCCCAATTATCTAAATTCGATGACAAATTGGATTACAAAATCCAATATGACAAATACCAAAAAGAGTTAGATAAATTGGAACAAGAAATAATAGCAACTAAAAAACAAAAATTGCAGAGAGATATTGAAGATTTTCAGAATCAGAGAGTGTATCGTTGGCGCAACAATACCACTTTCAGACAGAGGGGCAGTAGATACCTAGTCCAGCAGCAGATACCTAGTCCAGCAGCCTGAAAGTAGTGCTGAGAGTGACACAGATATATCTGATAATGATTTAGACACTACCACTGAGAATGAAAACACAAGCAATACCAACACTAGGAGTACCAGACCCAAGAGCTACAGCTCAGTACAAGCATCAACATCCACTTCTTCTTCTTCCTCTTTTTTATCCACCACTCCTCACAACACAACACCACCAGTCATTTTAACCAATCAGACCAATATACAGAACAGGGGGAACAAACGGAAATTTTCCGGCCCAGTCAGACAATCCACGAGGAGAAGGGAATTAAGTCCCTTCAGCAAACTAAGGATGAACAAATGAGAATCATAAATCTATCAGACCATGTATTAAGTACCACACACAAATCTGTATTATCTAGAGGCTTGTCTTTTTGTCCTGTGAATTCATTAAACAAATTTGAGGTAATAAAAGACATTCATTTGTTTTCCAGGAAAATATTGCTTAAAAAACTATATGCATATGGGGCGGAGCCTGGCCATAGCTGAACATGGCTGCTTTCTAAAAAAGCTCTGATGTCCCTGCCGAGCTTACACTAAAATAAGTGCATATACTTTATAACCTTAAGCAGAAATTAGCATTTTCTACCATCCTAATGCTAATCCTCTAATTTGAGACACCTTTAACAACTCTGTGGCTACTTAATACACTGCTTAGCCGCACCTGATCGCGGCGCCGCCATTGCTGGGCCTGAACACACACGGAGGTAGTGGATACACTCAGACACCCCTGAACAGCTTTGAGCCTTACCGACTTAGCAACGGATCAAGAACGGAGCAGTATAGCACCGGAACCGAACGGTACTATCGCAATCCCGGAGCTGTCTTCAGCGGAGGTGAGCCTATGCGCTGTACATATGCAGCGTGGGATATAACGGCTGAGTTAAGTGAGCCTAAATACAAGCCACGATTAAGAGGGCACACTCACCGGACACCAGCCTCCTTCACAGTGACCCCGAGCAGCAAACGTGACAGTGTCATGGTCTGAGAGCAGAACAGGCCCAAGCAAGATCGCTTCGCCAGACCTCTGTGAAGGGCCACGCAATAGAAGGGACCGCTATCTTCTATTTATAAGGTACTGAACTTTAATACCCTTATCGGATTTATTTTTTGTGGACCCTGTGGGGGAGGCTTATTACAAGGGAACAGTGGAACTGTTACAGCCACACCTCTGTAGGCCGCAAAATTGATAAGCGCACCACGCACATAGGAAATCTGATAAACCATATACAGCACAGAACAGGGCCTATCCACCAGATCTTCCCAACAATTATAGTGCCTTAGATCTGAAGAAAGAAATACAACCACTTATAGTAAAATCTCGACACATAAAGCTCAGTCTGAGGGTGCCTATGTAATGTCTAATAGAAGACAAACCAGACTGCCTAAGAATTCCCAAACTACAGTGATGGACAACTTTTTAATAGCAAATGATCCTGCAACCCCCCTAGGGAGGCCTGAGACACACCAGAAAGGAGTAACAGCACAGATTCATAATTCTGAAACAATGTCTACCCACCAAAACTGTGTGACTAAAGAGGATATAAAGCTTCTTTCTTCCAAAGCAGACATAAAAGAGGCCATGAGGGAATTCAAATCAATGTTTCATGAACTTAAACAAGACATTTCAGCTGTTGACCGCAGAGTAACTCAAGTAGAGGAAAAACATGAGGCACTCAGTTCTGACCTCCAACATCAAGCCAGCTTTCTACAAGCACAAGAGAGCACTGTACACACGTTATTAGATAGAATTGAAGACCTTGAGAATCGCAGTAGGAGGAACAACCTCAGACTGCGAGGAGTTCCAGAATCAATTGAACCCCCTGCTATTCAGGAATATATTCAAGATTTTGTCAAATATCTTAGAAATGAAATAGTAGGCCCTGAGATCCAGATTGAAAGAGCACATAGGGCGTTGCGCCCTAAACCCCCTGGACGGGCTCCACCTAGAGACATCATCTTAAAATTGCTATCCTTTAAAGAAAAAGAAGAAGTGCTTAGACTGGCTAGAAATAAGCAACATATAGAATTCAGAGGCGTGGAGCTACAAGTGTACTCAGATCTAAGCCCAACTACTCTCCAAAAGAGGAGAGACCTCAGATTTGTTACCTCTGTCTTGAAAGCTAACAGAATCCCATATAGATGGGGATTTCCTACCAGCCTCGTGGTCACAAAAAACAATGTCACACATGTCCTCAGGAACCCAGCTGACCTTCCCTCCTTCAACCAGGCACTGGACCTTAACATAAGACTTCCTGTGAAGGCTCCCGCGGCCCCAGAGGGCCCAGCTGATGGAGAACCCAGTGGCTTGTAGCAATCCGCAGAAGGATTATAAGGAACATTCTTTTTCTTTAACATTTTGATGCTGTGACCTACCTATCCTAGCACCAGTCCTGAACTTGGGCTGCAATCTCCTGGACATTGTGATTCGTCTCAGATAAGTTATGACCTGATGGTGTTTTAATTTACTTCAAGACTTGACTGATTATAACCCCTGTGGTCAATCTTTAGAACTATACTGGTAACAATGATAGATGAATGCATGTATTCCCTATACTTAGGATGTTCTGTTATGACTTCACATGTATGAATAACTGTATTTTATTGCTCATGGTTCAGATCTAAAAATTAGAGTGGAATATATTAATATAAATAATTCTATCAAGTCCATAAGACAAATCAGTTGGGAGCAGAGGTGCTTGGATCTGTCTCAAGAGTAGACTGACCATAACCCATGTGATCAATCCAAAGAATTATACTGTTAGCAGTACTAGATAAATGTATGTGGTTCTTGTACTAATAATGTTTTGTTGTATTCACACATGTTTGAATTATTGCCTGTTATTGCCTCACGTTTCAAAGCTAGAGTCTAGAGTTACAATCACATCACCCCCGTATATTAGTAAGATTTGATTGAAACACGGCTCACTTGACTCAGACAGTTCAACACTCAAAGTCTAATGGGAACACATCAGCTAGCATGAGGCTAATAGAAATTATACTGTCAATGAAAACACATCGGGTTACAAATCATAGGTTCCACAGTAAGATCCTTCTGGAGCAATCTCCAGAAGCCCTTAATCTAAGTCTCTTTCTAAATATGTGGAGTAATATTTATGCCTATCTAAATAATTACTAGGAGCTGTGAGAAAAGGGGAAATTGTATCTTAGATCCCTAAATTAACAGACTAGGGCAGAGGGAGATGACATCATAGTATAATAATGCTATTGTGCTCCTAAAATAAATCAGAGGAGAGCAGAGGTGCTACAAAAATTGGGCCTCCCTTTATTCAGATATCTCTCGACCAATCCTAATAGACGCCTTTTGCCTACTCGAAGTAGAAAGCACCCAATAAGCGCATAGTTAGACAAGAACAACATGGTTGGCCACAAGTTTAGTTTAGAGAACACCTAAAAACAATCACCCAAATCACCAAGTTACAGAAGGGACAAGGACCTCTTTAACACATAGAATACTGACTTCATATTAGGTCCCCCCCTGACATCCGACAAGAGACTCAACACAGGAGCTCACACATAGAGATATGGAGGGTAGGTCGTGAAAATGCTATCACTAAATGCACTTATTACTGTTGTTTACCTTTTCTAAGTAATATATATGTAGTGTAAGTAGGCGGGGAACACTACCCCTGCTTTTACTGTTTATTGTTGTTATCTGTTCTTCCTTAACAGATTGGTTTCTGTACACTATCAGATTAGATCTCTTCCTAGATCACAGAGTCAGTCACTCAGAAGTACTGTTACAAAGAGGGTTTTCTTTTTCTTTTTTTTTTTTTTTCTTTTCAGTGACGTAACTCATTATCTTTTGACTCCTGATAGTACGTTTTCATCTTTCTAACTTTCATCTATTCTCTCTTACTCTCCCTCTACCCCCCTGTTCTCTTTACCTCCCCCCTTACCCCATCCCTCTCCCCCCCCCCTTTTTTTTTTTTATCTCTCTCTTCCCTTTTGAAAAGAATAAGAAAAAATGGCGAACCAGCGCTTAGGAATAGTATCTCGTCCCATAGAATTAATCTCTATAAATGCAAAAGGCCTGAACAGCCCAACTAAGCGCTCTATGGTAATGAGAGACTTACATAGACAGGGAGGTAACATCATCTACCTACAAGAAACACACTTTGCAGTGGGTCATGAACCCCGCTGGTTTAGCCGACAATATCCGCTTGCCTTTTTTGCCTCAGGCCCCCAGAAAAAAAATGGAGTGGGTGTCCTTTTTAGTGCAGACATACCTTTCAAACTTGCACAAATATACAGAGATCCGGAAGGTAGATACTTGATTCTCACAGGTTCACTATACAACAGGCCTCTAACATTAGTTAACGTTTACTGCCCGAATCAATCTCAGCAGGTCTTCTTTCAGAAAGTAATCCACAAAATGCTTGAGGTCCAATCTGGTATTCTATTCTTGGGTGGGGATTTAAACATCTCCTTGGACCCAACCCTTGACACCTCCGATGGACTTTCCAGCGTCCCCCATAAATCGCTTAAACGGTTACTGACTACTCTTAAGGACGCAGCACTACATGACATTTGGCGGATACACCACCCCACAGCTAAGAACTATTCATTCTATTCCCATCCCCATAGAAAATACTCCAGAATAGATTACTGGTTAACGGACACTATCGGACTCACACTCTCCACCAATAGTAACATACTTCCCATTACATGGTCAGATCATGCCCCGGTCACTTGTACCGTATTATGGTCTAATGTCCCGGCCACACCTTACATCTGGAAGATGGATGACCTTCTCCTGGAGGATCCAGTATTTAAACTGGAAGTCGAAGGGGCTCTAAAGGAATACTTCCAAATACATAGAGATTCGGATTCCCAGACCACAGTGATCTGGGAGGCTCATAAATGCACAATCAGAGGCCTCTTTCTCAAACAAAAGGCTGGACTAGTCAGGAGAAGGAGAGAGAAATATCGCAGATTGCTTGATGCAGTAGAAACAGCTGAACAAGCACATAAAAGAATGCCAACTGATATCGCATTAACCAAGACTTTAGCTCAGGAGAGGTTGGAACTTATGAAGTTCCTTCAAGTAGACTATCAAAAAGCGGCCTTAATTCTAAGGCAACAGTTTTACGAACAAGGTGATAAAGCTGGACGCTTACTGGCCAGAGCAATAGCGAGGAAAAAAAACCAAACACTATGTATATAGTATGATCCACCCAGACGGGGAATCGAGGGAGGATGGCAAGTCAATCGCTGAGATCTTTGGATCTTATTATGATGGCCTATATAACATACAGAGAGTACCTAATGTAGGAGACGAGCCCCTCCTCCGATCACGAGAATCGCAACAGATTCTGGAATATCTAGAAGGGGTAGAGATCCCTCAACTTTCTGAACAAGATTCTGAAGCGTTGGAGTCTCCGATCACGCTGTCAGAAATTAAACAAGCCATTACAGATCTGGCAACCGGGAAGAGCCCAGGCCCGGATGGATTTGGAACCAAATACTATAAAACATTCGGTGATATATTGGCACCAGAACTGCAGACTCTTTTTAATCAACTGTCTGACTCCCCGGTTTTACCCCATTCTATGCTCGAAGCGCATATCACAGTCATCCCTAAACCCAACAAACCTGACAATAAGCCAGAGAACTTCCGCCCTATCTCATTACTAAATTCAGATATCAAGATACTGGCGAAAGTTATAGCCAATCGTCTCAACAAATACCTAACGCAGCTGATTTCCACTGACCAAGTGGGCTTTATTCCAAAACGTGAGGCAAGGGATAATACCCTTAAGGTCCTCCAGATTATAACACATGCCCACATCACCACAACCCCGCTGGCCCTGGTCTCTACAGACGCAGAAAAAGCGTTTGACCGGGTCAGCTGGGTGTTTATGCGACACACTTTAGAGAAATTTGGCCTAGGCTCCAAATTTATAAACAGGATCATGTCCTTGTATTCGTCTCCGAACGCTAGAGTTAGGGTGAACGGAGTGCTCTCCGGCGCCTTTACAATTCGCAACGGGACTAGGCAGGGGTGTCCCCTGTCCCCTCTCTTATTCGCGTTGACAATTGAGGTCTTGGCGAGTAGGATCAGGGCAAACCCAGATGTACACGGTATTCCGGTGGGAGGCGATGAACATAAGCTCGCCATGTACGCAGATGATGTCTTACTTATGATATCGGATGTGAAGGGATCCTTGACGGCGGCCCTAGAAGAGTTCACACTCTTTGGCACCGTATCAAACTTCCTTTTGAACCCTACCAAATCAGAGATTATGAACGTTACAATTCCACACACTGATTTTCAGGCGTTGGAGGGCTCATGCCCGATAAAAATAGCACAGGGCAAACTGAAATATCTTGGTATTCATCTAACTTCAAACATAAAAGAGATAGTGGATATGAACTATAAAAACATCAGAGACGAAATCCTTAAGGACCTATCGTCCTGGAGAAATAAAACCATCTCTTGGCTGGGGCGCATAGGGGTGGTCAAGATGAATGTGTTACCATGGGTGTTATATGTCATGCAAACCATCCCTTTATCGATGGCCTCTCACATTATTCATCAGATACAGTCTGCTCTAGAGTCCTATATTTGGAGAGATCTGAAACCGAGAATCAACAGGAAAACTACTTTCCTACCTCGGAATAGAGGCGGACTAGGTATACCAGATTTAAGATTGTACCACACAGCTATATCCCTCCAGTGATTAGTAGAGTGGTGTCACAACTCGGCCCAAAAGGCATGGGTACAGATAGATGGTGTAATTCTGAAGAGGGGCAATGTGGGAGCTCTCGCGTGGACCCCTGCCAATGACAGACCCCCAGTGATCAGTCTATACCCAATGATCGAGGAGGTATTCTCGATTTGGGATAAACTACTTAGAAAAGCCACCTATGTCTCGACGCTACCCTCACCGATTACATCTCTCAGTGAAAATCCTGAGATGGAATTTCTGCCCAGACTCAATCTCCCGAACAAGACGTATAGTTTAAGCGAAGCAGCAATATATAACATACTCAGTCGGGATAAATTGAAGTCACAAGAAGAACTAGTTGAGTGGAACAGAGAGGCATTTACCTCATGGTTCACAGTGACACAGACTTTGCACTACTTCACCACTCATAAAGCTAAGCCAGATCTGACTAGACGCAGAACTTACTTTGAAACTCTGTGCACAATGACCACACCCCCTTCTCATTTGATCTCTCAGATTTATAGATTACTACAGCAAGGTGGTGAAGACTACCTTCCTGGTTTTACACAGACGTGGCAAAATGAACTGGGCTTAGATATAGGACCTAAGGAATGGAACAAGATATTTGACAAAACAAAGAAAGCTTCAATTTCAGCTAGGGTTCAAGAAACACAATACAAACTGATGAGCAGGTGGTATCTGACCCCCCAAAGGTTAAAACACATATACCCCCACACAAATGGGGGATGCTGGAGAGGATGCAGAGAAAATGGCACCCTACTACATATTTGGTGGTCCTGTCCCCTACTAACACCTTATTTGAATGACATAATGGCCGAAATGAGTAGGGTCCTCGAGGTGATCATCCCTCCCAATCCAAGTTACTTACTATATCATCAGCTACCTAAGATCACAAGGGAAGATAAGTATAGGCTTCTTCTGGTGATGCTCAATGGAGCAAAAAGCTTGATTCCCATGTATTGGAAAAAACAAACCACCCCCAGTGTTCAAGAGTGGAGAGCTAAAGTGGCAGACCTGCTGAGACTTGAAAGATACCACTACCTTAAAATAGGAAAACTAGGTACACATGAGATGATGCTTATGATCTGGGAGGGAAGAGGATTGTGAACTAACGAGGTGTCGCAATGTTCTGAGCTGGGACACAGTTTAAAGGGGAAGAGTCTCCTTCCCCCCCCCCCCCCCCTTTAATTTTTTTTTTCTCTACCTCCCCTTTTCCCTCCCCCATCTCTACATCCTGTAACCCTAACCCACTTATTCTACCTCTCTAGACATCTACTTTTCTAAAGAGTACAGTATTATAGGCAGCAGTGTGATATGAGTAAGCTGCTGAAAAGCGATAAATACCATATGATCTGTACCCGAGGAATTACGCTTATCCTTCTTTCCGATGTCTTCTATGTATTTATAATTTGTATCGCTAAGCAGCTGATGTTAGACGTTATTGTTATACAGTCAGTATACATTTCTGTGGTATCTGACGAAGTTTTTTCTTATGCTGTTTGATTTGAACTAATTCCTATCTGCGAAATGATATAAACAAACTTTAACTGTACAGGTGTTTGAAATTATGTACAACTGACTTTGCAATGTATGCATATTAATGCCCTGTATTTTTCACATTTCGCCAATAAAGCTTTATTTTGAAAATTAAAAAACTATATGCATATAATCCAAATAGTTTAAATGCAGAGGATTTGTTAACTGTAGATATTCTGCAAGAATTATCTGAAAATGGTACTGATACTCAAACAATGAATACCACAAGCAATGGTGCTGAAGAGTTAGCATCAACTTCATGTACTTGGAAATCTAATGTAAAACCAAAATCCACTTATGTACCATCTTTCTCCATG
Organism: Bombina bombina; assembly: GCF_027579735.1. Lineage (NCBI taxonomy): Eukaryota > Metazoa > Chordata > Amphibia > Anura > Bombinatoridae > Bombina > Bombina bombina. The sequence goes on from NC_069501.1 coordinate 1,240,577,907, forward strand.
TCTCCTGAAATACAAATTTTCTGCAAAATGGTGTGTAAAAAAATCGAAGAAATACCCATATACAGTACTAAAAGTAACCTTAACTATGATGAAATTACTGCACTAAAAGAAATTGAATCATGGCAGGATGTTCAAATTAAGCCATCAGACAAAGGTGGAAATGTGGTCCTGTGGCCCCAGCAAATGTATATGGATGAAGGTAATAAACAGTTATCTAACCAGTCATGCTATAAGCAGTTAATTTTTAATCCTCAGAGTTCATATCTTATCCAATATAACAGAATGATAACAAATGCCTGGCAGGCCAATATAATATCTAATTCTGAAAAGAAGTTTCTGTTGAAAGAAAATCCTAAAATGGCTACCCTATACTTTCTACCGAAAGTGCACAAGAATTCATCAATACCTCCCGGAAGACCTATCGTGTCAGGTAATGATAATCTTACTGAAAATGCAAGTAAATTTGTAGATCTCAGATTAAGGGAATATCTTACAACGTTACCCTCTTACGTACGTGACACGATGGAGGTATTGCAAATGTTGCAAAATATTAAATTGTCAGAGGATATGTGGCTAGTGACTGCTGATGTGGAGTCACTTTATACTAACATCAAACATGAAGATGGAATTAAAGCCATCAAATATTTTCTGACTTCTAATAATAATAACAATGAAAAACATAATGAGTTCATAATACAACTTTTGCAGTTTGTTCTAACTCATAATTTTTTCACTTTCAATGATAGATATTTTTTGCAAACACAGGGTACCGCCATGGGTACAGCTTGTGCACCCACTTACGCAAATTTATTTCTTGGCTACTGGGAATCTTTTTATGTATTTACAGATCATCTCAATACATATACTGAACATATACCCATGTGGTTAAGATACATAGATGATGTCTTTTTCATTTGGGAGGGGTCGTATGATAAATTAGAAGCCTTCATGAAAGAAATCAATATGAACGATCTCAATATAAAACTAACCCATGAAGTGAATCAGCAGGAAATATGCTTCTTGGACTTAAAGATATTTAAAAATAATGAAGGATTCATCAACACCACAATATACAGAAAAGAAACAGCAACAAACACGCTTTTACACCATACTAGTGCCCATTCACCTAGTACTTTAAAAGCGATACCTTACGGTGAATTTCTGAGACTTCGCCGTAACTGTACCAGTACTGAAATCTATATGTCAGAAAGTACAGCCCTAACACAGAGATTATCTGCACGGGGATACAGTAAGAAATCCATAAAAAGAGCTAAGTACAAGGCACTTAGAAAGAACAGAGATGAATTACTTACTCCAAGAGTAAGAACTGTCCAAGAATCCTGTCCTAGACTGATAACAACATACAACCCCCAAATGCCACACATTATCAAAATTATTAATGACCACTGGGGAATACTGCAAAATGACAATACCCTCAAGTCAGTAATAGGAGAGAGAGTATCCATTGGATACAAGAGACCCAGCAATTTAAGAGACCAACTAGTTTCCAGTCATTTTGTAAGATCTGTTAAGAAAAAAGATACTGACCCAGGCATGTACCCTTGCAGCACATGTTCAGCTTGCAAATATGTGTTGAAAACTAAAACAATAACTGATAAAACTGGAAGATTATACAAACTCCAAGCACGTTTCTCATGTAGAACTATAGGAGTGGTTTATGTACTTTATTGCTCATGCCAGATGGCATATGTAGGTATGACCACAAGGGAGGTCAAGACACGTATCCTAGAACATGTCTATAACATTAAATATGCTCAGAGAGACAGAGACAAAGGTAAAAAAATCACCTCAGTCGCTAAACATTTTTTAATTCATCACAATGGCTCACCGAAAGATCTAAAATACACAGTAATTCAGAAAGCATCTCTTGGTATAAGAGGTGGCAATATTGAAAAATCTTTATTGAAACTTGAATGCAAGTGGATCTACTCTCTAAATACTGTTAAACCCTCTGGTATGAATGATTTTAATAATTATTTTGTATACTTATAATTTAATACTGGATTGTATATTCTAATAACTAAGGCATTTAGCTTCTGTATTTAATATCACGTAAAACCTACGAGTTTCCATCAAATATATTGAAAACATCATATACATTAAGATATATACAGAGTATGAACTTTAAGTTGAATTTATGAACAATAATATATTCCACTCACTGACATTTTATGCACATTATTATAGTGTCACATTAGGATTCTTTGTTTGCTATTATAATCCTGATAAAACTCAGGGTCACTAGAACACCATTTTGAGAAAGATGTTGTCCCCTGTGCACCATCATTGGCTCTTCTAAATGTACCCTTATTGCACTTTTTTACCTACCTTTCCCTTTTCTGTTTATTGTTTTTATTCACAATATATCGAAATGATCCAGTTCTGTTTTATAAACTAAATATGAAGTTATGTTCTTTAATCTCACTATGATTTTCACATACACAGCATTATGTATTAATGCTTCACTTTCTTGCTCCTTTTATTGAGAAGCATTATACCACAATCTTGCACTCTAACACTTGATCATCTTTATTATTTATCACTAGGTCGCTGATCTTCAAATTCTAGTGGAATATATAACTAATTATTTCATTTGTACACACCAAGTTACTACGGTTACAATACTATAATATTGTCCAAACGACATATTTATTAGATATCTTTTTCGTTCCAACCCAAACTCAAGATCATTTTGTGATCTGTTAATACTGTTTAAGAGCCATTGACATCGTCATTTTTAAAATTACAATATGGTTTTATGATTAGATCGGTTTGTAGATCAGTCATTGATATCATTATAAGTTAGATCAATGTACGATACTCAGTCCTTTGTTTATACTGCTCTGCGATCATCCAATTGTCTCTAAGCAGTACTCACACGCCCCCTGTATACAACCCGTGATTGGTTAACTGTCACTGAAGATACTCCTTACTATTCACGCCCTCCGGTCACATGATGAGATCACACACGTCAGAACAAACAGCACTGACTGACGGATCTTTGAACTAATCATATACCCTGCATCGGTAATGGGCAACCTATTGTGTTAGGAAGGTGGGCTCTATATGATCTTAAGTAACGCCGAGTAGCGGCAGCCCGCACCCCCTCTGAGGAAGCGTTCTGTGAAACGCGCGTCAGGGGTCCAGCAGGAGTAGCTCTGTCTCTCCTGTCTGCCGTTTTTAACTTGCTTACCCTTGTCTAACTGACATTGTTTTCTAATAATAGCTCCTTTGGTGCCTGCTTAGAATATAAGTTAAAAGTTAATCAGCCCTCGGATTGTAAGGGCTTAGCTTACTTTAGATATTGGCCAGCAGGCACTTGTTAATTACATGATCTCTCAGCATACTAATTATTACAAGACTGGGTTTAAGTGTTTTTAACCTTTTCTTCGCTACTTTTGTGTGAATGTTGGTTCCTAGGCATATTAATAAAGATATTAAGGTATGAATGACATGGAACTTTTTAAAATATTGGATATAATTCTTATCTGAATCCTCTGTTTGGAGTCTATATGATATTAGATCTGTGGTAATCTCTGCTGTGAATCCTATTGTATTCCTTATACAATTAGTTTTTCTAGTTGTTTAGTTCTGTTTCTGAGATCCCACACCAGATATGGATCCCATTTGATAATATTTTATATAACATATAAGTACATATATATGTGTTGTAATTCTAATACAAGGGACCATTTCTGTTATTATTTAACTCCAATTATCCCCCCAAAAACCTCTAATTCTAAAATTTCTTAAAGGGATACTAAACCCAAATTTATTTAATGATTTAGATAGAGCAAGCAATTTAAGCAACTTTCTAATTTACTACTATTATCAACTTTTCTTTGTTCTCTTGCTATCTTTATTTAAAAAGCAGGAATGTAAAGCTTAGGAGCCGGTCCATTTTAGGTTCAGCACCCTGGATAGTGCTTGCTTATTGGTGGCTACATTTGGCTAACCAATAAGCAACCGTAACCACGGTTCTGAGCCAAAAGTGGGCCGGCTCTTTAGCTTTAAATTCCTGCTTTCTTTTTAAAGACCCGATGAGTCCACCGATCATCATCCTTACTTGTGGGAAATACACCTCCTGGTCAGCAGGAGGAGGCAAATAGCACCATAGCAGAGCTGTTAAATAGCTCCTCCCTCCCACTCCAGTCATTCTCTTTGCCTATGTTAGTGATAGGAAGAGGTAAAGTGAGGTGTTAGTATAGATTCTTCCATCAAGAGTTTATTATTTTTAAAGTAGTGCAAGATTGTGCTGATTTGTTCTAGGGTGTTGCCGTAGTCCAGATCAGTCTCTTCAGTAGAGCTTTTGGTGGCTTTAGAGCAATGGGAACTTGTGGGACATAATTCTCACTGCGCCTCCCATATAGTTATGCTGCCCTAATCCTGATAGCCTAAGCAATTGTTAACTCAGGCTTCATCATCTTCCACAGGGCTATGGGAGGGAGAGGACCTCTTAAACCTGCTGGACTGTCCTGCTGTCGGGCAGATTTAAGGTAAGTGCTGATGACTTTTTATTCTGAGGATAACAGGAAAAAGACTTAGATGAAAGTATGTACTTGGTTACTTCATTTGAGGCTCAATATGGGGCTCTTTATTATGGGACACATATTCTGTGTATAGAGGGTCAGTTTTTATGACAGTTTATGTACAGGCACTGGGGCTGGGGATTAAGCCTTTTTCCCTATCGGTTTATTTTTTGCTAAAATGAAAGCCGGTCGGTTTGAGTGTGTTACTAATGCCCACGGTGGGCGGGGCTACCTTTTGCGCACTTTCTAATTACGCTGCGCAGTGTGTAGTTTGGCTAGTACACGGGCTGTTCCGGATTTGCTGTGGGGGCTCCATTGTATTCCCTTTCATCGGGAATGAATTTTCAATTAACGAAACTGTATCATGGTGAGGATTAGCGAAGGCGAGTAGGTAATAAAACTTAGCATTTATTAAGTAAAATTAAAAATAAAGACAGTGTAGTGTGTTAAAACTTGAATTAAAAACTCTCAGTGAAGAAAGAGCTGGTATGCTAAGATAATTAATGTTGCTACGATATAGTGGTTCACAGTGTATAGTAACACCCTAAATAAATGGGATACATATGTCAGGCCAAGAGGGGAAAATGCTGGTTATTATACACCCAGTCTATACACAAATTGGACTATAGAAATAGTCAGGAGAAGGTGGGGAAGCCACCCTTGTACAATTATATAACCAAATAAACGTTGGTGCAATAATGAAGCGATAAAGGTAATCAGTATCCCTAAGTAGATATATTCCAAATAGAAAGCTAGCTCAGGGTATAAATAACCCTAATTAAAGATAATATAATAGGTGATGGGGCATATATGTTGAGACACGATGTACAGATAGTATATATCATCATTCTCCAAGGTCAGTGTGTAAACTAGTATCAGATAAATAAGGTATATATTATAACCAAATAAGAAATCTTTGGTTGATGTACACCCAAAACTGCTTCACGGATTGCACTTGTAAACTATCTTAAAAGAGGATGACCTCATACAAATTTAGCTATCCCTAGTGCAATACTGGAGCGGTGTAGATCAGTCAGAGTCCTAAATACGGGAGTTATGTACTCGTTTTAGATAGTTTACAAGTGCAATCCATGAAGCAGTTTTGGGTGTACATCAAACAAAGATTCCTTATTTGGTTATGATATATACCTTATTTATCTGATACTAGTTTACACACTGACCTTGGAGAATGATGATATATACTATCTGTACATAGTGGCTCGACATATATGCCCCATTACCTATTATCTTTAATTAGGGTTATTTATACCCAGAGCTAGCTTTCTATTTGGAATATATCTACTTGGGGATACTGATTACCTTTATCGCTTCATTATTGCACCAACGTTTATATGGTTATATAATTGTACAAGGGTGGCTTCCCCACCTTCTCCTGACTATTTCTATAGTCCAATTTGTGTATAGACTGGGTGTATAATAACCAGCATTTTCCCCTCTTGGCCTGACATATGTATCCCATTTATTTTGGGTGTTACTATACACTGTGAACCCCTATATCGTAGCAACATTAATTATCTTGGCATACCAGCTCTTTCTTCACGGAGAGTTTTTAATTCAAGTTTTAACACACTACACTGTTTGTCTTTATTTTTAATTTTACTTAATAAATGCTAAGTTTTATTACCTACCCGCCTTCGCTAATCCTCACCACGATACAGTTTCGTTAATTAAATAATTTGAGTGCTCTGTGCTATCCATTTTCTTTCTTCTTTTTTATGCTACTCATTACTACTGGATAGTGAGCACCCCCCCATCTATATTTGAATTTGGGTGTAATTACCCACCATACAATGTCACAAATCTTTTTGTGATATACTAATATTGTATTTATATGGGGTCTTAATAGAAATTTGATTCTTATTCCCTCCAACTTAATATATAACAGCTCTTCCTATAAATATCCTGGAACTAAGAGCGATCTTCAATGCTCTTCTTGCCTAGCCTCAGTTGGCTTCGGCTCAGTTCATCAGATTCCAGTCGGACAACATAACGACAGTGGCTTACATCAATCATCTGCGATGACCGAGGTAACAAAGATAATCCAGTGGGCGGAGGCCCATTCTTGCCATCTGTCAGCGATCCACATCCCAGGGGTGGATAACTGGGAGGCGGACTTTCTGAGCAGACAGACTTTTCATCCGGGAGAGTGGGAACTCCATCCGGAAGTTTTCTTCAACCTGATTCTCATATGGGGTCAGCTGGAGTTAGATCTCATGGCATCTCGTCAGAATGCCAAACTCCCGAGATACGGGTCGAGGTTCAGGGATCCCCAGGCGGAGCTGATAGATGCTCTGGCAGTTCCTTGGTCCTTCAGTCTAGCATATCTATTTCCTCCGTTTGCTCTTCTTCCTCGGGTCATTGCTCGAATCAAACAGGAGAAGGCATCAGTAATCCTCATTGCTCCTGCGTGGCCTCGCAGGATTTGGTATGCCGATCTGGTGGACATGTCATCCCTGCCACCTTGGAGACTTCCATTGAGGAAGGAGCTTCTCATTCAAGGACCCTTCCTTCACCCAAATCTAGTTTCTCTGAAGCTGACTGCTTGGAGATTGAACGCTTAATCCTTTCCAAGCAGGGTTTTTCTGATTCAGTCATAGAGACCTTGATTCAGGCGCGTAAGCCTGTAACTAGAAATATTTACCATAAGATATGGCGTAAATATCTTTATTGGTGTGAATCCAAGGGCTACTTTGTTGCTATTTCTTCAGCTCGAAGAGTGTCTGTCTGAGCTTTCAGCTTTGCAATACAATTTGCCTTACCATATTTTCCATTCGGATAAGGTAGTTTTACGTACTAAACTATGGTTCCTTCCTAAGGTTGTTTCAAACAGGAACATTAATTAGGAGATTGTTGTTCCTTCCTTGTGTCCTAATCCTTCTCAGAAGGAACGTCTTCTGCACAATTTGGACGTAGTCTGTGCTTTAAAGTTTTACTTATAAGCGACTAAAGACTTTCATCAGTCTTCTTCTCAGTTTGTAATTTTCTCTGGAAAACGTAAGGGTCAGAAAGCTACGGCTACCTCTCTTTCTTATTGGTTGAAGAGTATCATCCGCTTTGCATATGAGACTGCTGGACAGCAGCCTTCTAAAAGAGTTACGGCTCATTTCACTAGGGTTGTTGCTTCCTCATGGGCATTCAAAAATGAAGCTTCTGTAGAACAGATTTGCAAGGCTGCAACTTGGTCTTCTCTCCATACTTTTTCAAAATTTTACAAATTTGATAATTTTGCCTCGGCTGAGGCTGCTTTTGGGAGAAAGGTTCTTCAAGCAATGGTGCCTTCCGTTTAGGTTCCCTGTCTTGTCCCTCCCTTATCATCCGTGTACTCTAGCTTTGGTATTGTTTCCCACAAGTAAGGATGATGATCCGTGGACTCATTGTGTCTTTAAAAAGAAAAGAAAATGTATGCTTACCTGATAAATTTGTTTCTTTTTAGACACGATGAGTCCACGGCCCGCCCTGTTCTTTTAAGACAGGTTGTTAATTTTTCAGACACCTCTGCACCTTGGCTTTTCCTTTCTCTTCCTAACTTCGGTCGAATGACTGGAGTGGGAGGGAAGGGAGGAGCTATTTAACAGCTCTGCTGTGGTGCTCTTTGCCGCCTCCTGCTGACCAGGAGGTGTATTTCCCACAAGTAAGGATGATGATCCGTGGACTCATCGTGTCTAAAAAGAAACAAATTTATCAGGTAAGCATACATTTTCTTTTTTAAATAAAGATAGCAAGAGAACAAAGAAAAATTGATAATAGGAGTAAATAAGAAAGTTGCTTAAAATTGCATGCTCTATCTGAGTAATGAAAGAAAAAATTTGGGTTTAGTGTCCCTTTTAACAAATATTAAACAAAATGAAAGAAAATTTGTTTTTGTGACAAAAATGTGCATTTGTTTATTTTTCTTTCTCTTTTCTACATGCAGCACAAATGTCCACATCTAGTTTTTTAAAAACTGTCACCTTTAGAATAAAAAACAGTTTCAGTGTTCAGCAATGAAATACTGTTTCATAACTGAAATGACAAGCAGTAAAAACAAACGTAATGGGTAAAACAGATTTAATTAATTATTTTACAGCTTCTAGGGCTCTGTAATTCCAGAATAGTTTGAAAAACATCTTTAATTTATACACCCCATTAAAAACCGTTTTGTAAGTCATTTTATAACCTGAGATTTTAGGAGCGTGTGTGCGTTCTCTGATTGGTGCTTATTAGAGATGTGCATTTGTTTTATTACAAATGTAAATCATATGAAAAACTGATATTTTGTTTTAACGAAACAAATATCCGAATGAATACAATGAAATTTAACCCCTTTGTGCCCTTATTACGTTCTATGCCATCCTAACCGCACTGGGCTTTAAAGCCCTTAGGACGGCATAGAACGTCATAGCCGTTTGGCTGCACTAAAGCCAAATGCGCTTCCTGAATGGGATTGTGAAGGGCGTGCCTAGCGTCATAGGTTTCCCGACACGCCATCATTGAAATCAAGCAATCACATGATCGCGTGATTTACATTTTTTTACTATTTGTTTAAATCGGAACTTTGTTTCGATAAAGACAAATAAGTCCGGGAGGGAAGAAGTTAAATGCTAACCTGTAGCTTTGGAACATTTACATTGTTTTTTAATGAAAACAAATGTAAATGTTCTACGAATATTCAGAAGAGAAAAAATACTGAATAGCGCAGCCAATGAATATATTCGTGGAAACAAATTTTCCCAAATATTAATTCTGAAAGATTCAGACGAAAAGTGTAGTGCTTTTGCTCTGATTTGTAGGCTAGGAGGATGTATATGGCTTACACCAGGAACTTGCAAGACACATACTGCTTGCGCACAGTGTTATCATTGCAGTTTGAACAGATTTTTTATTTATGGATCCTTTGCAAATAAATGGGGCAATAAATTGTCCCTAAATATTTCTAAAGTAAATCAAGAAGTGTCTTAAAGGGACACTTCATGAAAGCGATTTTTGCGCTCTACTGAGTAATACCAGTGCATGCAAATGCATGCTGGTATTACAAGTGAGGTGCAATGCAAACATGACCTCGCATTTGCATTGCACGGAAGCACTGTACTTACGAGAGCTCGCTTCCATAGGCTCCAATCGGAGCCTTGCTCTCATGCCATCAGACACGGCATGAGAACTAGCGCAGGGAAGGGCAGCAAATATAATTATATATGTATATACACGTATTAATAAAGACAATAGGAAAAGGGAAACCCATCTTATTTCTCCTAAAGACCCAAAACTACTGCAAAGTAGAGCCACTTAAACCATATAATGCTCCTTGCCCAAAATCAAACAACTTCACTTTAAGCCCTACCAGGGTGCAGAGACTCACTCCATTCGATCTCTTGGATCCATAAACGATCGTATCGGCGTTCCTCACCCTCTCGGCAAACGGTCTACTTGCAAACAGGAAATCCTACGTTAGATGATGTCATAATCCTGGGGCTGAAGCGAGGAGCGGAGCAGGTACAGGCTCGCAGTGGCGGTCTGTGTGCTACGAGCAATCCTGCTGGTGTCGTAGAAGTGCAAAACAGGAGATAGGAAATGCTCAGTAAAAAACTTCAATTTATTTCAACAGGTTAAAAAAGCTTCACAGAGGAAACATCAATGTGTATGAGAGCGTAGCACCATAGGCTAATGCCATAATCATAGCCATAAAGCTGAAACGCGTAAGCCTGTGGTGCTACGCTCTCATACACCTTGATGTTTCCTCTGTGAAGCTTTTTTAACCTGTTGAAATAAATTGAAGTTTTTTACCAAGCATCTCCTATTTTGCACCTGTACACATATTAGCACATAAATTTATATACAAGCATATAGCATATATGGTTTGCTGTCATATTCCTGTTTAAAAGGATCGCTGTGTCAAAACAGTATTTTTGAAGCAAAAAACTGAGAATTTGCATATCTAATTTGCATATCTTACCCACAATTCTCTTGTGCATTGGAAACATTGTATATTAAGAATTTCTGGGGAAAAGCAAGCAGGGATACTTGCCTAGATGTACTAATTTCCTATGCAAATATTTACATTGATTTAATTTTGAGACATGGAGGATTTTAATTTCATTTTTATATCTCCCCCCATAATTTTAATGATTTTTGGTTACAAGCATATACATATATATATTTACTTGGAACACACAGTTCCCATAAACCGCAATGTAAAGGCACAGTGCTGTTTTTTTTCTTCTTCTTCTAACACCTCGCAGCTGCCAACTTTAGCCCCCAAAATACTGCCTAGTGCAGTCATTTTATTAAAAGAAAGATGCTACAATTGTTTTGAAAAGTCACACTGCACTTTTTTTTTTGGGGGGGGGGGGATGCGCCGGGGCACCGCCGCCACCAGCGGTTGGGTCACTTTAAAAAAAATTAAACAAAAAACTCACCTCTGGTTAATTTTTTGAGCACTAATTGCTACCGCCAGCCACTTGTAAGAGCTGGTTAATTATAGCGCTCCAGCCTGAAAACGGGCGAATTTGCATGTTTGCGGGTGCACGATAAATTAGAGCTACACTTGTAATCTAGCCCAAAAGGTTTAATCAAGCACTATATATTATATATTTTTCTTGCTTTTTATATAAAAATTGTAGTTTTTCTTCACCATAAATAGGAGCTGGAGTACATACTATGCAATTTACAACCCTGACTTAAGTACTTTTGCAATGTAGTGAATCATTTCTTCTAAATATATAATACAAATAATGTCCTTTTAAAACTCTGGAAAGTAACCTGGAATCAGAAGAGTTAACTACACAGTAGGTATCAAACGTATGACCCCTCAGAGGATTTATCACCAGTATGCCCACAATACGCTGTGTGCAATATCTAAGATAATTATGAAAAACACACATCATGACACCGCTGTAGTCCTGCAAAATGTTACGCATGCCAAGACTCAGGATTATCATCACTATTGGAAACTGACGTGATTGGCCCAGTTCCAGCCTCCGTCTTCGCAAGTCTCTAAATAAGGTCAGGTATTAGGTGTGCCAGATGCAATCTGTAGCTTTTTAAATCAGATTTGGAATCGAGACCCAGAATGTGTGCGAGAAAAATGGCAGGGTAACAAGACAAATCGTGCAGGTCACAGTCTGCAAAAATTCTGCAACTATAAACCTTGCTCTAGTCTCATTCATCAAAATCTGGGAACACTCAAGTCTTTTTCTAAAAATAAAAGCTCTACAGGGAACAAGTATCTTTTGGGGAATATATATATATATATATATATATATGCTTGTGTGTGTCTCTGTGTGCAGGTATAGTTAAAGGGACAGTAAAGTCATGTGATACAGGCAGAGCAGAGCATGCCATATTAAATAACTTTCCAATTTACTCCTGTTACTAAATTTGCTTCATTCTCTTGGTATCCTTTGTTGAAGAGTAAACTGCACCAATGCACTACTTGGACCTAGTTGAACATATTGGACGAGCCAATGATAAGACAAACATATGTGCAGCCAGCCGTGCATTCTGCTCTTGAGACTACTTAGTTATGTTTTTCAACAAAGGATACCTAGAGAATGAAGCCAATTTTATAACAGAAGCATATGGCAAAGCTTTTTAAAATACATGCTTTGTCCGAATCATAACATTTTAATTGTACTATCCCTTTAAGTTCACCGGGCTGTTCAATGTTTTTCAGGTGCTTTTAATATTGGATTTATTACAACAAATCCTTTTTTTTTGTGTGGGCACACAGTGTCTGACAATGCTGATACCAGTGCACAGGCCCTCATAGCATATGTGTGTATGCCTCTATAATACATTTTACTAGAAGCATTTTTGCTAATGGAAGAGTATTTAAAAAATACCTCTATTTGAAATTTAAATGCATTTGTGCACATTTAAATTTGTAATTTTATATCCCTTTAATAAAATATTTACAAGGAGATTTACTGTTGAATTTAAAGGGATGGTGTACTCAGGCAAGCAGCATATAAAAGTTCCTTGTATTTAAAGGGACATTGTATACTATATTTTTCTTTTAAAAGGTTTTATACTAGATTTTTAGATCAGCATATGTGCATATTATTCTTTATAGTAGTGTCTATTACATGCAGTTATATGAAAATTGGTGTATACTGTCCTTTTAAAGGAATGGTCTCTCTCTCTCCCACCCACTGGGAAGTTGATTTCTTCTGATATCTCTTGATTACTGCAGTATTGACATTTTCAATATAGCTGGTGGTTTCAATAGAAAATCAAATATTTCTAATGCCAAAAAATGGTAGAAGATCTATTTACAGTATACTTTTCCATTAAAGGGACATAAAACAAGTTGGGATAGAGGCAAAATATAATATGTACTTTAATAACTTTACCTGCAAATGTATACTGTAGTGTCTCACCATTAACCCTTTCTTTTTAGTTTCTGAATTGTAAAGCTCTAACTCCCCCCACACATTTCCTTCTATGGCTGTATCTATATCTATTGTTGCTTTTGTAGAATACAAAAGTGCATAGGGATTATCTGCTGGAGCATGCATAGAAGCTGTGAACTCAGTTGAAATACAATGCCTGTGTCTAAACACTGATAAGGGGGAGGGAGTTAGCTGCTCCAGGCAGCTTAGCTATGTAATTCATTTTGCTTAATTTTGAAAATTATTTTAAAATACTTGCCAGCAATTTTTTTATGCAAACTATTTTTAATTAATTAACTCTTTTAGGATATGCACAGATCTCAACCTGTTTTATGTCCCTTATATATTTAAACATTGCAGCATTTGAAAATGAATATAATACTGTGCATCATTTTGATAGTGATAATAATTAAAGAGACAGTCTACACCAGAATGTTTGTTTTAAAAGATAGATAATCCCCTTATTACCCATTCCCCATTTTTGCATAACCAACACAGTTATATTAATATACTTTTAACTTCTGTGATTATCTTGTATCCAAGTCTCTGCAAACTGCCCCTTTATTTCAGTTCTTTTGACAGGCTTGCAGGTTAGCCAATCAGTGCCTGCTCCCAGATAACTTCACGTGCACAAGCACAGTGTTATCTATATGAAATACATGAACTAACACCCTCTAGTGGAGAAAAACTGTTAAAATGCATTCTGAAAAGAGGTGGCCTTCAAGGTCTAAGAAATTAGCATATGAACCTCCTAGGTTAAGCTTTCAACTATGAATACCAAGAGAACAAAGCAAAATTGGTGATAAAAGTAAATTAGAAAATTGTTTAAAATTACATGCTCCATCTGAATCATGAAAGTTTATTTTGGCCAAGACTGTCCCTTTAAGGGTAGACATTTATTTTGCTACTAACCTATAAGGGGTAACGTTTTTTCCTAATTTTGTTTCTTAAAAAGTTGCAAATAACAGTTACACATTCACATATTGAGTTTAGCAAACTTGAAACATTTTTTATTAAAAGCTACACATTGATGTATGTGTAGGATTAGTTCAGCTGTCTGCGGAGCCAGGTATATCTCAGCTGTCTAAAGTAACACAATAATACACTTAGAACAAGATCTTTTTTTTCCAGTATATGGAGACAGTGTCTGACATAAAAAAATAATATGCAGCAAAGTTTCCCTTAGCATCAATGTTCAAAATAATCTTCAACGAATTCCAGGTTTCCAGATTTACACTCTCTCTCTCTCTCTCTCACACACACACACACACACATATATATATATATATATATATATATATATATATATATATTCAGTATCCTACAAAAGTGAGTACACCCCTCACATTTTTGTAAATATTTTATTATATCTTTTCATGTGACAACACTGAAGAAATGACACTTTGCTACAATGTAAAGCAGTGAGTGTACAGCCTGTATAACAGTGTAAATTTGCTGTTAATAACTCAACACACAGCCATGTTTAAACCGTTGGCAACAAAGGTGATTACACCCATGTGAAAATGTCCAAATTGTGCCCAAAGCGTCAATATTTTTTTCATGTAATTAGCAAGAGTCCATGAGCTAGTGACGTATGGGATATACATTCCTACCAGGAGGGGCAAAGTTTCCCAAACCTCAAAATGCCTATAAATACACCCCTCACCACACCCACAAATCAGTTTTACAAACTTTGCCTCCCATGGAGGTGGTGAAGTAAGTTTGTGCTAGATTCTTTGTTGATATGCGCTCCGCAGCAGGTTGGAGCCCGGTTTTCCTCTCAGCGTGCAGTGAATGTCAGAGGGATGTGAGGAGAGTATTGCCTATTTGAATTCAATTATCTCCTTCTACGGGGTCTATTTCATAGGTTCTCTGTTATCGGTCGTAGAGATTCATCTCTTACCTCCCTTTTCAGATCGACAATATACTCTTATATATACCATTACCTCTACTGATTCTTGTTTCAGTACTGGTTTGGCTTTCTACTACATGTAGATGAGTGTCCTGGGGTAAGTAAGTCTTATTTTTGTGACACTCTAAGCTATGGTTGGGCACTTTTATATAAAGTTCTAAATATATGTGTTTAAACATTTATTTGCCTTGATTCAGGATGTTCAACATTCCTTATTTCAGACAGTCAGTTTCATTATTTGGGATAATGCATTTGAATAATCAATTTTTTCTTACCTTAAAATTTGACTTTTTTTCCTGTGGGCTGTTAGGCTCGCGGGGGCTGAAAATGCTTCATTTTATTGCATCATTCTTGGCGCGGACTTTTTTGGCGCAAAAAAATTCTTGTCATTTCCGGCGTCATACTTGTCGCCGGAAGTTGCGTCATTTTTTTGATGTTTTTGCGCCAAAAATGTCGGCATCACCGGATGTGGCGTCATTTTTGTCGCTTTTAGCATTTAGACGCCAAATAATGTGGGCGTTTTTCTTGGCGCTAAAAAATATGGGCGTCATTATTGTCTCCACATTATTTAAGTCTCATTGTTTATTTGCTTCTGGTTGTTAGAAGCTTGTTCATTGGCATTTTTTCCCATTCCTGAAACTGTCTTTTAAGGAATTTGATCAATTTTGCTTTATATGTTGTTTTTTCTATTACATATTGCAAGATGTCTCAGATTGACCCTGAATCAGAAGATACTTCTGGAAAATTGCTGCCTGATGCTGGATCTACCAAAGATAAGTGTATCTGTTGTAAACTTGTGGTAACTGTTCCTCCGGCTGTTGTTTGTAATGAATGTCATGACAAACTTGTTAATGCAGATAATATTTCCTTTAGTAATGTTCCATTACCTGTTGCTGTTCCATCAACATCTAATATGTTCCTGTTAACATAATAGATTTTGTTTCTAAATCTATTAAGAAGGCTATGTCTGTTATTCCTCCTCCTAGTAAACGTAAAAGGTCTTTTAAAACTTCTAATTTTTCAGATGAATTTTTAAATGAACATCATCATTCTGATTCTGATAATGATTCTTCTGGTTCAGAGGATTCTGTTTCAGAGGTTGATACTGATAAATCTTCATATTTATTTAAAATGGAATTTATTCGTTCTTTGCTTACAGAAGTCTTAATTGCATTAGAAATAGAGGAATCTGGTCCTCTTGATACTAAATCTAAACGTTTGAATACGGTTTTTAAACCTCCTGTAGTTATTCCAGAGGTTTTTACCGTCCCTGAGGCTATTTCTAAAATAATTTCCAGGGAATGGAATAATTTGGGTAATTCAATTACTCCTTCTAAACGGTTTAAGCAATTATATCCTGTGCCATCTGACAGATTAGAGTTTTGGGACAAAATCCCTAAGGTTGATGGGGCTATCTCTACTCTTGCTAAACGTACTGCTATTCCTACGGCAGATAGTACTTCCTTTAAGGATCCTTTAGATAGGAAAATTGAATCCTTTCTAAGAAAAGCTTACTTATGTTCAGGTAATCTTCGTAGACCTGCTATATCTTTGGCGGATGTTGCTGCAGCTTCAACTTTCTGGTTGGAAGCTTTAGCACAACAAGTAACAGATCATAATACTCATAGCATTGTTAATCTTCTTCAACATGCTAATAATTTTATTTGTGATGCCATCTTTGATATCATTAGGGTTGATGTCAGGTATATGTCTTTAGCTATTTTAGCTAGAAGAGCTTTATGGCTTAAAACTTGGAATGCTGATATGTCTTCCAAGTCAACTTTGCTTGCCCTTTCTTTCCAGGGTAATACATTGTTTAGTTCACAGTTGGATTCTATTATTTCAACTGTTACTGGGGGGAAAGGAACTTTTTTACCACAGGATAAAAAATCTAAAGGTAAATTTAGGTCTGCTAATCATTTTCGTTCCTTTCATCACAATAAGGAACAAAAGCCTGATCCTTCCCCTACAGGAGCGGTATCAGTTTGGAAACCATCTCCAGTCTGGAATAAATCCAAGCCTTTTAGAAAGCCAAAGCCAGCTCCCAAGTCCACATGAAGGTGCGGCCCTCATTCCAGCCCAGCTGGTAGGGGGCAGATTACGATTTTTCAAAGAAATTTGGATCAATTCGATTCACAATCTTTGGATTCAGAACATTGTTTCACAAGGGTACAGAATAGGCTTCAAGATAAGGCCTCCTGCAAGAAGATTTTTTCTTTCCCATGTCCCAATAAATCCAGTAAAGGCTCAAGCATTTCTGAAATGTGTTTCAGATCTAGAGTTGGCTGGAGTAATTATGCCAGTTCTAGTTCTGGAACAGGGGCTGGGGTTTTATTCAAATCTCTTCATTGTACCAAAGAAGGAGAATTCCTTCAGACCAGTTCTGGATTTAAAAATATTGAATCGTTATGTAAGGATACCAACATTCAAAATGGTAACTATAAGGACTATTCTGCCTTTTGTTCAGCAAGGGCATTATATGTCCACAATAGATTTACAAGATGCATATCTGCATATTCTGATTCATCCAGATCACTATCAGTTTCTGAGATTCTCTTTCCTAGACAAGCATTACCAGTTTGTGGCTCTGCCGTTTGGCCTAGCAACAGCTCCAAGGATTTTTACAAAGGTTCTCGGTGCCCTTCTATCTGTAATCAGAGAACAGGGTATTGTGGTATTTCCTTATTTGGACGATATCTTGGTACTTGCTCAGTCTTCACATTTAGCAGAATCTCATACGAATCAACTTGTATTGTTTCTTCGAGAACATGGTTTGAGGATCAATTTACCAAAGAGTTTGTTGATTCCTCAGACAAGGGTAACCTTTTTAGGTTTCCAGATAGATTCAGTGTCCATGACTCTGTCTCTAACGGACAAGAGACGTCTAAAATTGGTTTCAGCTTGTCGAAACCTTCAGTCTCAATCATTCCCTTCGGTAGCCTTATGCATGGAAATTCTAGGTCTTATGACTGCTGCATCGGACGCGATCCCCTTTGCTCGTTTTCATGCGACCTCTTCAGCTCTGTATGCTGAACCAGTGGTGCAGGGATTATACAAAGATATCTCAATTAATATCTTTAAAACCGATTGTTTGACACTCTCTGACGTGGTGGACAGACCACCATCGTTTAGTTCAGGGGGCTTCTTTTGTTCTTCCAACCTGGACTGTGATCTCAACAGATGCAAGTCTGACAGGTTGGGGAGCTGTATGGGGGTCTCTGACAGCACAAGGGGTTTGGGAATCTCAGGAGGCGAGATTACCAATCAACATTTTGGAACTCCGTGCAATTTTCAGAGCTCTTCAGTCGTGGCCTCTTCTAAAGAGAGAGTCGTTCATTTGTTTCCAGACGGACAATGTCACAACCGTGGCATATGTCAATCATCAAGGAGGGACTCACAGTCCTCTGACTATGAAAGAAGTATCTCGAATACTTGTATGGGGGGCAGAATCCAGCTCCTGTCTAATTTCTGCGGTTCATATCCCAGGTATAGACAATTGGGAAGCGGATTATCTTAGTCGCCAAACGCTACATCCGGGCGAATGGTCTCTTCACCCAGAGGTATTTCTTCAGATTGTTCAAATATGGGGACTTCCAGAAATAGATCTGATGGCTTCTCATCTAAACAAGAAGCTTCCCAGGTATCTGTCCAGATCCAGGGATCCTCAGGCGGAAGCAGTGGATGCATTGTCACTTCCTTGGAAGTATCATCCTGCTTATATCTTTCCGCCTCTAGTTCTTCTTCCAAGGGTGATTTCCAAGATTCTAAAGGAGCGTTCGTTTGTTCTGCTGGTGGCTCCAGCATGGCCTCACAGGTTTTGGTATGCGGATCTTGTCCGGATGGCTACTTGCCAACCGTGGACTCTTCCGTTAAGACCAGACCTTCTATCGCAAGGTCCTTTTTTCCATCAGGATCTCAAATCCTTAAATTTGAAGGTATGGAGATTGAACGCTTGATTCTCAGTCATAGAGGTTTCTCTGACTCCGTAATTAATACTATGTTACAGGCTCGTAAATCTGTATCTAGGAAGATATATTATCGAGTCTGGAAGACTTACATTTCTTGGTGTTCTTCTCATCATTTTTCTTGGCATTCTTTTAGAATTCCTAGAATTTTACAGTTTCTTCAGGATGGTTTGGATAAAGGTTTGTCTGCAAGTTCCTTGAAAGGACAAATCTCTGCTCTTTCTGTTCTTTTTCACAGAAAGATTGCTAGTCTTCCTGATATTCATTGTTTTGTACAGGCTTTGGTTCGTATAAAACCTGTTATTAAGTCAATTTCTCCTCCTTGGAGTTTGAATTTGGTTCTGGGGGCTCTTCAAGCTCCTCCGTTTGAACCTATGCATTCGCTGGATATTAAATTACTTTCTTGGAAAGTTTTGTTTCTTTTGGCCATCTCTTCTGCTAGAAGAGTTTCTGAATTATCTGCTCTTTCTTGTGAGTCTCCTTTTCTGATTTTTCATCAGGATAAGGCGGTGTTGCGAACTTCATTTAAATTTTTACCTAAGGTTGTGAATTCTAACAACATTAGTAGAGAAATTGTGGTTCCTTCATTGTGTCCTAATCCTAAGAACTCTAAGGAAAGATCGTTGCATTCTTTGGATGTAGTTAGAGCTTTGAAATATTATTACTGGTCTAAAAGAGGCTGCTTCCGGGTGGTAAATCGCCATAGAACAAGCCACTGAGCTGTTGTTCGTTCCTGGTAAAGCGCTTCTCTCTTTGTATGCAAATTATTATGACCCTGGGGAAGTCTCCCTATGGGTGATGGGGGAAACCAGACGTGGACTCCTTGCCCAGTGTGCTTAGAGGAATGTGGCTGCACCTCACTGACGAGGCCCATAGGAGGCCGAAACGATCGTCTGGGGTTGTCATGTTCCTTGTTCAGAGGAGAATTGCCTGGTATTTCGGCGCTGGACTGACCTTACTTGGCGGGATCAGACTGATATACTTCAGGAAAGTTTTCTTCTGTGAAAAGCACACTGGTCTAAAAGAGGCTGCTTCCGGGTGGTAAATCGCCATAGAACAAGCCACTGAGCTGTTGTTCGTTCCTGGTAGAGCGCTTCTCTCTTTGTATGCAAATTATTATGACCCTGGGGAAGTCTCCCTATGGGTGATGGGGGAAACCAGACGTGGACTCCTTGCCCAGTGTGCTTAGAGGAATGTGGCTGCACCTCACTGACGAGGCCCATAGGAGGCCGAAACGATCGTCTGGGGTTGTCATGTTCCTTGTTCAGAGGAGAATTGCCTGGTATTTCGGCGCTGGACTGACCTTACTTGGCGGGATCAGACTGATATACTTCAGGAAAGTTTTCTTCTGTGAAAAGCACACTGGTCTAAAAGAGGCTGCTTCCGGGTGGTAAATCGCCATAGAACAAGCCACTGAGCTGTTGTTCGTTCCTGGTAGAGCGCTTCTCTCTTTGTATGCAAATTATTATGACCCTGGGGAAGTCTCCCTATGGGTGATGGGGGAAACCAGACGTGGACTCCTTGCCCAGTGTGCTTAGAGGAATGTGGCTGCACCTCACTGACGAGGCCCATAGGAGGCTGAAACGATCGTCTGGGGTTGTCATGTTCCTTGTTCAGAGGAGAATTGCCTGGTATTTCGGCGCTGGACTGACCTTACTTGGCGGGATCAGACTGATATACTTCAGGAAAGTTTTCTTCTGTGAAAAGCACACTGGTCTAAAAGAGGCTGCTTCCGGGTGGTAAATCGCCATAGAACAAGCCACTGAGCTGTTGTTCGTTCCTGGTAGAGCGCTTCTCTCTTTGTATGCAAATTATTATGACCCTGGGGAAGTCTCCCTATGGGTGATGGGGGAAACCAGACGTGGACTCCTTGCCCAGTGTGCTTAGAGGAATGTGGCTGCACCTCACTGACGAGGCCCATAGGAGGCCGAAACGATCGTCTGGGGTTGTCATGTTCCTTGTTCAGAGGAGAATTGCCTGGTATTTCGGCGCTGGACTGACCTTACTTGGCGGGATCAGACTGATATACTTCAGGAAAGTTTTCTTCTGTGAAAAGCACACTGGTCTAAAAGAGGCTGCTTCCGGGTCGTAAATCGCCATAGAACAAGCCACTGAGCTGTTGTTCGTTCCTGGTAGAGCGCTTCTCTCTTTATTTGAAATATTATGTTGAAGCTACTAAAGATTTCCGAAAGACTTCTAGTCTATTTGTTATCTTTTCTGGTTCTAGGAAAGGTCAGAAGGCTTCTGCCATTTCTTTGGCATCTTGGTTAAAGTCTTTGATTAATCATGCTTATGTTGAGTCGGGTAGAACTCCGCCTCAAAGGATTACAGCTCATTCGACTAGGTCAGCCTCTACTTCCTGGGCTTTTAAGAATTAAGCTTCGGTTGATCAGATTTGCAAAGCAGCAACTTGGTCTTCTTTGCATACTTTTACTAAATTCTACCATTTTGATGTGTTTTCTTCTTCTGAAGCAGTTTTTGGTAGAAAAGTACTTCAGGCAGCTGTTTCAGTTTGATTCTTCTGCTTATAATTTCAGTTTTTTTCATTATAAGATTTAAACTTTGTTTTGGGTGTGGATTATTTTTCAGCGTAATTGTCTGTCTTTATTTTATCCCTCCCTCTCTAGTGACTCTTGCGTGGAACATCCACATCTTGGGTATTCATTATCCCATACGTCACTAGCTCATGGACTCTTGCTAATTACATGAAAGAAAACATAATTTATGTAAGAACTTACCTGATAAATTCATTTCTTTCATATTAGCAAGAGTCCATGAGGCCCGCCCTTTTTGTGGTGGTTATGATTTTTTTGTATAAAGCACAATTATTCCGATTCCTTATTTTTTATGCTTTCGCACTTTTTTCTTATCACCCCACTTCTTGGCTATTCGTTAAACTGATTTGTGGGTGTGGTGAGGGGTGTATTTATAGGCATTTTGAGGTTTGGGAAACTTTGCCCCTCCTGGTAGGAATGTATATCCCATACGTCACTAGCTCATGGACTCTTGCTAATATGAAAGAAATGAATTTATCATGTAAGTTCTTACATAAATTATGTTTTTGTGTGGCCACCATTATTTTCCAGCACTGTCGTAACCCTCTTGGGCATGGAGTTCACCAGAGCTTCACAGGTTGCCACTGGAGTCCCTGTCCACTCCTCCATGATGACATCACGGAGCTGGTGGATGTTAGAGACCTTGCACTCCCCCACCTTCCATTTGAGGATGCCCCACGAATGCTCAATAGGGTTTCGGTCTGGAGACATGCTTAGCCAGTCCATCACTTTTACATCAGTGTGTTTGGGGTCGTTATCATGTTGGAATACTGCCCTGCAGCCCAGTCTCCAAATGGAGGAGATCATGCTCTGCTTCAGGATGTCACAGTACATGTTGGAATTCATGGTTCCCTCAATGAACTAGCTCCTCACTCATGCAGACCCAGACCATGACACTCCCACCACCATGCTTGACTGTAGGCAATACACACTTGTCTTTGTACTCCTTACCTGGTTGCCACCACACACACTTAACACCATCTGAACCAAATAAGTTTATCTTGGTCTCATCAAACCACAGGACATGGTTCCAGTAATCCATGTCCTTAGTCTGCTTGTCTTCAGCAAACTGTTTGCGGGCTTTCTTGTGCATCCTCTTTAGAAGAGGCTTCCTTCTGGGACGACAGCCATGCAGACCAATTTCATGAAGTGTGTGGCGTATGGTCTGAGCACTGACAGGCTGACCCCCCACCCCTTCAACCTCTGCAGCAATGCTGGCAGAATTCATACGTCTGTTTCCCAAAGACAACTTCTGGATGTGACGCTAAACACATGCACATGCTTCTTTGGTGAACCATGGCGAGGCCTGTTTCGAGTGGAACCTGTTCTGTGAAACCGCTGTATGGTCTTGCCCACTGTGCTGCAGCTCAGTTTCAGGGTCTTGGCAATCTTCTTATAGCCTAGGCCATCTTTATGGTGAGCAACAATTCTTTCTTTCAAGTAATGATATACTCTCATATTCCATTACCTCTACTGATAACTGTTTCATTACTGGTTTGGCTATCTGCTATATGTGGATGGGTGTCTTTCGGTAAGTATGTTTTCTTTACTTAAGACACTCAGCTATGGTTTGACAATCTTTGTGGTGCAAAGGTACGATTGTGCGTCATACTTCTCGCCAAAAAATGTCATTATTCAAAACCTCATTCCTATATGCCTCTTGCCTTTTTCTATGTCAGAGGGCTATGCTGTTTGCATTTTTTTCCCATTCCTGAAACTGCCATATAAGGAAATTGATAATCTTGCTTTATATGTTGTTTTTTTCTCTTACATTTGCAAGATGTCTCAAAAACCACTGTTGGATCCCTGCTGCCTGATAACAGTTCAACCAAAGATAAGTGTATCTGTTGTAAGTTAGTGGAGATTATATCTCCAGCTGTTGTATGTAATAGTTGTCATGATAAGCTTTTACATGCAGAGAATGTATCCATCAGTAATAGTACAATGCCTGTTGTTCCTTCAACATCTAATGTACATGATATCCCTGTGAATATATATTTTTTTATTGCTGATGCGATTCAGAAGGCTTTGTCTGCTATCCCGCCTTCTAATAAACGTAAAAGGTCTTTTAAAACTTCTCATAAAGTTGATGAAATTTCAAATGACCGACAATATATTGAATAATCCTCCTCTGATGAGGATCTATCTGATTCAGAAGATCCTACCTCAGATATTGACACCGACAAATCTACTTATTTATTTAAAATGGAGTATATTTGTTCCTTGTTAAAAGAGGTGTTGATTACGTTGGATATTGAGGAAACTAGTCCTCTTGATACTAAAACTAGTAAATGTTCAAATTCTGTTTATAAACCTCCTGTGGTTACTCCAGAGGTTTTTCCAGTTGCTGATGCTATTTCTGATATGATTTCTAAGGAATGGAATAGGCCTGGTACTACTTTTATCCCTTCTTTAAGGTTTAAAAAATTGTATCCTTGGCCTGCAGTTAGATTGGAATTTTGGGAAAAGATCCCCAAAGTTGATTGGGCTATTTCTACTCTTGCCAAACGTACTTCTATTCCTATGGAAGATTCCTATAAGGACCCTTTAGATAGGAAACTTGAATCTTATCTAAGGAAAGCTTATTTATATTCTGGCTATCTTCTCAGGCCTGCCATTTCTATGGCTGATGTTGCAGCTGCATCAACTTTTTGGTTGGAAAGTTTAGCGCAACAGGAAATGGATCCTGATTTGTCTAGCATTGTTCACTTGCTTCAACATGCTAATCATTTTATCTGTGATGCTATTTGTGATATCATCAAAATTGATGTTATATCAATGTATTTAGCTATTTTAGCTAGAAGAGCTTTGTGGCTCAAATATTGGAATGCTAACATGGTATCTATGTCTAGATTACTATCTCTTTCTTTGCAAGGAAATAATTTATTTGGTTCTCAGTTGGATTCGATTATTTCAACTGTCACTGGGGAGAAGAGAGTTTTTTTGCCTCAGGAAAAAAGACCTAAGGGTAAATCTAAAGCTTCTAACGGTTTTCATTCCTTTCGACAAAATAAGGAACAGAAACCCAATCCTTCCTCCAAAGAATCTGGTTCCAATTGGAAACCTTCTTCAAGTTGGAGTAAATCCAAGCTATTTAAGAAACCAAAGCCAGCCCCCAAGTCTGCATAAAAGTGCGGCCCTCATTCCAGCTCAGCTGGTAAAGGGCAGATTAAGATTCTTCCAAGGCATTTGGGCAGATTCTGTTCAAAATCAATGGATTCAGAGTATTGTCTCTCAAGGGTACCGAATAGGATTCAGAGTAAGACCTCCTGTGAGAAGATTTTTTTCTCTCACGCATCCCAGCAAATCCAGTAAAGGCTCAGGCTTTTCTGAAGTGTGTTTCAGACGTGGAGCTTTCAGGAGTAATCATACCAGTTCCTTTTCAGGAACAGGGTCTGGAGTTTTATTCAAATCTATTCATTGTCCCAAAGAAAGAAAATTCATTCAGGACAGTTCTGGATCTGAAAATTTTGAATCGTTATGTAAGAGTGCCAACTTTCAAAATGGTGACTATAAGGACTATTCTGCCTTTTGTTCAGCAAGGGCATTATATGTCCACGATAGACTTACAGGATGCATATCTTCATATTCTGATTCATCCAGACCACTATCAGTTTCTGAAATTCTCTTTTCTAAACAAGCATTACCAATTTGTTGCTCTTCCATTTGGCCTAGCGACAGCTCCAAGAATCTTTTCAAAGGTTCTCGGTGCCCTACTCTCTGTAATCAGAGAACGGGGTATTGCGGTGTCTCCTTATTTGGACGATATCATGGTTCTAGCTCAGTCTTTACATTCTGCAGAATCTCACACAAATCAACTAGTGTTGTTTCTTCAAAGACATGGTTGGAGGATCAATTTACCAAAAAGTTCCTTGATTCCTCAGACAAGGGTCACCTTTTTAGGTTTCCAGATAGATTCAGTGTCCATGACTCTGTCTCTAACAGACAAGAGACGGTTAAAATTGGTTTCAGCTTGTCGGAACCTTCAGTCTCAATCATTCCCTTCGGTAGCTATGTGCATGGACAGCACAAAGGGTTTGGAAATCTCAAGAGGTGAGGTTACCAATCAATATTTTAGAACTTCGTGCTATTTTCAGGGCTCTTCAGGTTTGGCCTCTGTTGAAGAGAGAACCATTCATTTGTTTTCAGACAGACAATATCACAACTGTGGCATATGTCAATTATCAGGGTGGGACTCGCAGTCCCCTAGCTATGAAAGAAGTATCTTGGATACTTTATTGGGCAGAATCCAGCTCCTGTCTAATTTCTGTGGTACATATCCCAGGTGTAGACAATTGGGAAGCTGATTATCTCAGCCGTCAGACTTTACATCCGGGGGATTGGTCGCTCCGTCCAGATGTGTTTTCTCAGATTGTTCAGGTGTGGGGTTTTCCAGAAATAGATCTGATGGCTTCCCATCTAAACAAGAAACTTCCCAGGTACCTGTCCAGGTCCAGGGATCCTCAGGCGGAGGCAGTGGATGCTTTAGCAGTTCCTTGGTGTTACCAACCTGCTTATATAATCCTGCCTCTTGTTCTTCTTCCAAGAGTGATTTCCAAGATTATAATGGAACAATCATTTGTGTTTCTGGTAGCTACAGCATGGCCTCACAGGTTTTGGTATGCGGATCTTGTCCGGATGTCCAGTTGCCAACCTTGGTGCTTTCCTTTAAGACCAGACCTTCTGTCTCAAGGACCGTTTTTCCATCGGGATCTCAAATCATTACATTTGATTGTATGGAAATTGAACGCCTAGTTCTTAGTCATAGAGGTTTCTCTGACTCAGTGATTAATACTATGTTACAGGCTTGTAAATCTGTTTCACAGAAAGATTGCTAACCTTCCTGATATTCACTGTTTGTACAGGCTTTGGTCCGTATCAAGCCTGACATTTAATTAATCTCTCCTCCTTGGAGTCTTAATTTGGTTTTGAAGGCTTTACAGGCTCCTCCTTTTGAGCCTATGCATTCTTTGGACATTAAATTACTTTCTTGGAAAGTGTTGTTCCTTTTGGCCATCTCTTCTGCTAGAAGAGCTTCTGAATTATCTGCTCTTTCTTGTGAATCTCCTTTTCTGATTTTCCATCAGGATAAGGCAGTTTTGCGGACTTCATTTTAATTTCTACCTAAGGTTGTGAATTCTAACAACATTAATAGAGAAATTGTTTAGGAGGTGAATGCCTCCTAATGAAAGTATACACATATAGCACTCAGGGAGTTTAATGAGATAGTCTTATGATCTTACATCAGATCTCTGACATAAATCTGCAGTTTTGTTGCTATTGCCAATCTCATATAAGACGTGGACAGATGGAAAATGATTAATATATAACTTTTAATTGAGATATGTTTAAAATACGGAAGAAAAACTATTAAATTAAAAACACTTACACAGAATAAAAGTGTTGCTATGGTGCATTCTAAATTATATATGTTGCAAGTGGTTGTCTGAGGGGACAAATAAGTATAAGGAGGTTAACTTGCCCACCTTGAGGTGTGTGTGTGTGTAGCTGATCACAATTAATGATAAATGCCTTTATACCTTTATATTTAGGTAGCTTAACATTACTGGGTAACCATAATAATTGATGTTGATGTTTGAGAATAAAAATCTCACTTAGTTAACAAAAAGATTAGTTATAGTGTATAAAGGTAAACCACTAATGTTCACTAGGATATATTAAGATGAATTCGGATATTGGAAATTGTGAATTATAGCTTGAATAAAGTATTGCTTGTTGTGGCTATCAATATAGTTAGTTATTAATTGTGGCAATCTGAGTTGGTTGTTATAAGAATACAATATTAATATTCGTTCTAGCTGAGAATATAGTTATTCATAGATTGTAACATTCATCACTGATCATAATAAAGAAATAGCATTTGAACTGGATGCTGTCCAAAATTCTACACAGACGTTTGGCGGTTAACTTATATCTATAACACGGTTAATGTCATGACCTAGCACGATCAGTAGAATGAAATCATATGTTTCTTTACACAAATATGAACACTTTTGTGAACCTTTATGGTGAGATTCACATTTATTTGTTGCATTAAGCAAAAGTGTATGATGTTTCTTTGTGATAAAGAAGGC
Organism: Bombina bombina; assembly: GCF_027579735.1. Taxonomy (NCBI): domain Eukaryota; kingdom Metazoa; phylum Chordata; class Amphibia; order Anura; family Bombinatoridae; genus Bombina; species Bombina bombina. Next base: position 1,240,605,371 of record NC_069501.1, read on the forward strand.
CCATGTTTGTGTGAGCTTTGCAGATATCTGCTTAATCATTCAGCAGTCACATTGCTCATTAGAGAACATAACAATATATAGTAATGAGATTGAAACGTATTGAAATAAGTTACAAAAAATAATAACAATTGTTAAACGTTATACTAGGTGTTATGGTTGATGCCAGTAATAATAGTGCACTTTGGACAGTATTAAAACTGATGCTTGATATTCGGCTAATTATAAATATAGCACTTGTACTGTTTATAGGATTTTGTATAGGGCTGATTTGAAATATTGCAATTGCTCTATTTGATAATTTACTATATTGGTTAATACTGAGTTCACAATATCTTGTGATATTTGAGGTAATGGTATTTAATATTGAGGGATGGTGTTCAATACTCTTAAGGTGAATATGTTACTAAAACCTATTAATATCATTCATAAGAATAGCATATTATGTCTTTGAGAGGATGATATATTTACCCAAATTATCTCTCACAAAAATGTTTAATGATTTACTGAAGTATTTGTCATCATAGGATATTTTATGCTATGACTATCAGCACTCATAAGGTTAATATGTAGCTAAAGTCTATTGAGACTATGACTCGTGAGCTTAAATATATTTCTTTCATGTAATTAGCAAGAGTCCATGAGCTAGTGACGTATGGGATATACATTCCTACCAGGAGGGGCAAAGTTTCCCAAACCTTAAAATGCCTATAAATACACCCCTCACCACACCCACAATTCAGTTTTACAAACTTTGCCTCCTATGGAGGTGGTGAAGTAAGTTTGTGCTAGATTCTACGTTGATATGCGCTCCGCAGCAGGTTGGAGCCCGGTTTTCCTCTCAGCGTGCAGTGAATGTCAGAGGGATGTGAGGAGAGTATTGCCTATTTTGAATGCAGTGATCTCCTTCTACGGGGTCTATTTCATAGGTTCTCTGTTATCGGTCGTAGAGATTCATCTCTTACCTCCCTTTTCAGATCGACGATATACTCTTATTTATATACCATTACCTCTGCTGATTCTCGTTTCAGTACTGGTTTGGCTTTCTACAAACATGTAGATGAGTGTCCTGGGGTAAGTAAGTCTTATTTTCTGTGACACTCTAAGCTATGGTTGGGCACTTTGTTTATAAAGTTCTAAATATATGTATTCAAACATTTATTTGCCTTGACTCAGGATGTTCAACATTCCTTATTTTCAGACAGTCAGTTTCATATTTGGGATAATGCACTTGAATCAATTATTTTTCTTACCTTAAAAATTTGACTTTTTTTCCCTGTGGGCTGTTAGGCTCGCGGGGGCTGAAAATGCTTCATTTTATTGCGTCATTCTTGGCGCAGACTTTTTTGGCGCAAAAAATCTTTTCTGTTTCCGGCGTCATACGTGTCGCCGGAAGTTGCGTCATTTTTGACGTTCTTTTGCGCCAAAGATGTCGGCGTTCCGGATGTGGCGTCATTTTTGGCGCCAAAAAGCATTTAGGCGCCAAATAATGTGGGCGTCTTATTTGGCGCTAAAAAATATGGGCGTCGCTTTTGTCTCCACATTATTTAAGTCTAATTTTTTCTTTGCTTCTGGTTGCTAGAAGCTTATTCATTGGCATTTTTTCCCATTCTTGAAACTGTCATTTAAGGAATTTGATCAATTTTGCTTTATATGTTGTTTTTTCTCTTACATATTGCAAGATGTCTCACGTTGCATCTGAGTCAGAAGATACTTCAGGAAAATCGCTGTCTGGTGCTGGAACTACCAACGCTAAGTGTATCTGCTGTAAACTTTTGGTAGCTATTCCTCCAGCTGTTGTTTGTATTAATTGTCATGACAAACTTGTTAATGCAGATAATATTTCCTTTAGTAATGTACCATTACCTGTTGCAGTTCCATCAACATCTAATGTTCAGAATGTTCCTGATAACATAAGAGATTTTGTTTCTGAATCCATCAAGAAGGCTATGTCTGTTATTCCTCCTTCTAGTAAACATAAAAAATCTTTTAAATCTTCTCTTTATACAGATGAATTTTTAAATGAACATCATCATTCTGATTCTGATGACTCTTCTGGTTCAGAGGATTCTGTTTCAGAGATTGATGCTGATAAATCTTCATATTTATTTAAAATGGAATTTATTCGTTCTTTACTTAAAGAAGTACTAATTGCTTTAGAAATTGAGGATTCTGGTCCTCTTGATACTAATTCTAAACGTTTAGATAAGGTCTTTAAATCTCCTGTTGTTATTCCAGAAGTTTTTCCTGTTCCTAGTGCTATTTCTGAAGTAATTTCCAGAGAATGGGATAAATTGGGTAATTCATTTACTCCTTCTAAACGTTTTAAGCAATTATATCCTGTGCCGTCTGACAGATTAGAATTTTGGGACAAAATCCCTAGAGTTGATGGGGCTATTTCTACCCTTGCTAAACGTACTACTATTCCTACGTCAGATGGTACTTCGTTTAAGGATCCTTTAGATAGGAAAATTGAATCCTCTCTAAGAAAAGCTTATCTGTGTTCAGGTAATCTTCTTAGACCTGCTATATCATTGGCTGATGTTGCTGCAGCTTCAACTTTTTGGTTGGAAACTTTAGCGCAACAAGTAACAGATCATGATTCTCATAATATTATTATTCTTCTTCAACATGCTAATAATTTTATCTGTGATGCCATTTTTGATATTATCAGAGTTGATGTCAGGTTTATGTCTCTAGCTATTTTAGCTAGAAGAGCTTTATGGCTTAAAACTTGGAATGCTGATATGGCTTCTAAATCAACTCTACTTTCCATTTCTTTCCAGGGTAACAAATTATTTGGTTCTCAGTTGGATTCTATTATCTCAACTGTTACTGGTGGGAAAGGTACTTTTTTACCACAGGATAAAAAATCTAAGGGTAAAAACAGGGCTAATAATCGTTTTCGTTCCTTTCGTTTCAACAAAGAACAAAAGCCTGATCCTTCATCCTCAGGAGCAGTTTCAGTTTGGAAACCATCTCCAGTCTGGAATAAATCCAAGCCTTCTAGAAAAGCAAAGCCAGCTTCTAAGTCCACATGAAGGTGTGGCCCTCATTCCAGCTCAGCTGGTAGGGGGCAGGTTACGTTTTTTTTCAAAGAAATTTGGATCAATTCTGTTCACAATCTTTGGATTCAGAACATTGTTTCAGAAGGGTACAGAATTGGTTTCAAGATGAGACCTCCTGCAAAGAGATTTTTTCTTTCCCGTGTCCCAGTAAATCCAGTGAAAGCTCAAGCATTTCTGAATTGTGTTTCAGATCTAGAGTTGGCTGGAGTAATTATGCCAGTTCCAGTTCTGGAACAGGGGATGGGGTTTTATTCAAATCTCTTCATTGTACCAAAGAAGGAGAATTCCTTCAGACCAGTTCTGGATCTAAAAATATTGAATCGTTATGTAAGGATACCAACGTTCAAAATGGTAACTGTAAGGACTATCTTGCCTTTTGTTCAGCAAGGGCATTATATGTCCACAATAGATTTACAGGATGCATATCTGCATATTCCGATTCATCCAGATCATTATCAGTTCCTGAGATTCTCTTTTCTGGACAAGCATTACCAGTTTGTGGCTCTGCCGTTTGGCCTAGCTACAGCTCCAAGAATTTTTACAAAGGTTCTCGGTGCCCTTCTGTCTGTAATCAGAGAACAGGGTATTGTGGTATTTCCTTATTTGGACGATATCTTGGTACTAGCTCAGTCTTTACATTTAGCAGAATCTCATACGAATCGACTTGTGTTGTTTCTTCAAGATCATGGTTGGAGGATCAATTCACTAAAAAGTTCATTGATTCCTCAGACAAGGGTAACCTTTCTGAGTTTCCAGATAGATTCAGTGTCCATGACTCTGTCTTTGACAGACAAGAGACGTCTAAAATTGATTTCAGCTTGTCGAAACCTTCAGTCACAATCATTCCCTTCGGTAGCCTTATGCATGGAAATTCTAGGTCTTATGACTGCTGCATCGGACGCGATCCCCTTTGCTCGTTTTCACATGCGACCTCTTCAGCTCTGTATGCTGAATCAATGGTGCAGGGATAACACAAAGATATCTCAATTAATATCTTTAAAACCGATTGTACGACACTCTCTAACGTGGTGGACAGATCACCATCGTTTAATTCAGGGGGCTTCTTTTGTGCTTCCGACCTGGACTGTAATTTCAACAGATGCAAGTCTCACAGGTTGGGGAGCTGTGTGGGGATCTCTGATGGCACAAGGAGTTTGGGAATCTCAGGAGGTGAGATTACCGATCAATATTTTGGAACTCCGTGCAATTTTCAGAGCTCTTCAGTCTTGGCCTCTTCTGAAGAGAGAATCGTTCATTTGTTTTCAGACAGACAATGTCACAACTGTGGCATACATCAATCATCAAGGAGGGACTCACAGTCCTCTGGCTATGAAAGAAGAATCTCGAATTCTGGTTTGGGCGGAATCCAGCTCCTGTCTAATCTCTGCGGTTCATATCCCAGGTATAGACAATTGGGAAGCGGATTATCTCAGTCGCCAAACGTTGCATCCGGGCGAATGGTCTCTTCACCCAGAGGTATTTCTTCAGATTGTTCAAATGTGGGAGCTTCCAGAAATAGATCTGATGGCATCTCATTTAAACAAGAAACTTCCCAGGTATCTGTCCAGATCCCGGGATCCTCAGGCGGAAGCAGTGGATGCATTATCACTTCCTTGGAAGTATCATCCTGCCTATATCTTTCCGCCTCTAGTTCTTCTTCCAAGAGTAATCTCCAAGATTCTGAAGGAATGCTCGTTTGTTCTGCTGATAGCTCCGGCATGGCCTCACAGGTTTTGGTATGCGGATCTTGTCCGGATGGCCTCTTGCCATCCGTGGACTCTTCCGCTAAGACCAGACCTTCTGTCGCAAGGTCCTTTTTTCCATCAGGATCTCAAATCCTTAAATTTAAAGGTATGGAGATTGAACGCTTGATTCTTGGTCAAAGAGGTTTCTCTGACTCTGTGATTACTACTATGTTACAGGCTCGTAAATCTGTATCCAGAGAGATATATTATAGAGTCTGGAAGACATATTTCTTGGTGTCTTTCTCATCATTTTTCTTGGCATTCTTTTAGAATTCCGAGAATTTTACAGTTTCTTCAGGATGGTTTAGATAAAGGTTTATCCGCAAGTTCTTTGAAAGGACAAATCTCTTCTCTTTCTGTTCTTTTTCACAGAAAGATTGCTAATCTTCCTGATATTCATTGTTTTGTACAAGCTTTGGTTCGTATAAAACCTTTCATTAAATCAATTTCTCCTCCTTGGAGTTTGAATTTGGTTCTGGGGGCTCTTCAAGCTCCTCCGTTTGAACCTATGCATTCATTGGACATTAAATTACTTTCTTGGAAAGTTTTGTTTCTTTTGGCGATCTCTTCTGCCAGAAGAGTCTCTGAATTATCTGCTCTTTCTTGTGAGTCTCCTTTTCTGATTTTTCATCAGGATAAGGAGGTGTTGCGAACTTCTTTTGAATTTTTACCTAAAGTTGTGAATTCCAACAACATTAGTAGAGAAATTGTGGTTCCTTCATTATGTCCTAATCCTAAGAATTCTAAGGAGAAATCGTTGCATTCTTTGGATGTTGTTAGAGCTTTGAAATATTATGTTGAAGCTACTAAGTCTTTCCGAAAGACTTCTAGTCTATTTGTTATCTTTTCCGGTTCTAGAAAAGGCCAGAAAGCTTCTGCCATTTCTTTGGCATCTTGGTTGAAATCTTTAATTCATCATGCCTATGTCGAGTCGGGTAAAACTCCGCCTCAAAGGATTACAGCTCATTCTACTAGGTCAGTTTCTACTTCCTGGGCGTTTAGGAATGAAGCTTCGGTTGATCAGATTTGCAAAGCAGCAACTTGGTCCTCTTTGCATACTTTTACTAAATTCTACCATTTTGATGTATTTTCTTCTTCTGAAGCAGTTTTTGGTAGAAAAGTACTTCAGGCAGCGGTTTCAGTTTGAATCTTCTGCTTATGTTTTTCATTAAACTTTATTTTGGGTGTGGATTATTTTCAGCAGGAATTGGCTGTCTTTATTTTATCCCTCCCTCTCTAGTGACTCTTGCGTCGAAAGATCCACATCTTGGGTAGTCATTATCCCATACGTCACTAGCTCATGGACTCTTGCTAATTACATGAAAGAAAACATAATTTATGTAAGAACTTACCTGATAAATTTCTTTCATATTAGCAAGAGTCCATGAGGCCCGCCCTTTTTTGTGGTGGTTATGATTTTTTTGTGTAAAGCACAATTATTCCAATTCCTTTTTTTATATGCTTTCGCACTTTTTTCTTATCACCCCACTTCTTGGCTATTCGTTAAACTGAATTGTGGGTGTGGTGAGGGGTGTATTTATAGGCATTTTAAGGTTTGGGAAACTTTGCCCCTCCTGGTAGGAATGTATATCCCATACGTCACTAGCTCATGGACTCTTGCTAATATGAAAGAAATGAATTTATCAGGTAAGTTCTTACATAAATTATGTTTTTGCTTATGAGATTAATGTGTATTGTCATAAAAATCAATCACATAACTATAATACCCCTCAACTGTGATCATTTGGGATATCCTTCCTTGAAACATATGTGGATTACGGTTAAGTAACAGCTAGAAATTTCAAGCGAGTAAATGTTATTTGACCTCCGCCGGTTCACAACAGATACACTTCTGTGTGGTGTCAACAATTGATTGCTGCTGCAGCTTGCAAGCCACAAAGGTGTAAATGAATTAAATGTATTTGTGTTTTATCTAATTTCCAATACAATTGGCACCAAAACTCATGCTATATGTATAAAGGTTTATGTTGCGGCAAAGCGCAACAAATTATTACTGCAGCTTGCAGGCTATAATAGTTAAAGAGGTGAAACGTACCTATATTACGATAATTTTAACAACACTGTTATTGCAACATATTGTAAAGTTTATAGTAACGACTGAACACAACACTAGATTAAGGTAGCTGTTAAAAGCTTAGGAGTTACATTTACTCCTCAACAGGTCCCTAACATGTTTCGCCATCTAGCACGGCTTTTTCAAAGGTTATCAATGGGTGTAACATTACAAGCCTCTATTTATGACGCCTGAAATATTTTATATATATTATATTATATTATATTATATAATATAGTTTGCCTATACACAGCACCCCTCAGCTCACTGTTTATAAATGTATTCCTTTACATTACTATTAAACTTGAGCTATAGGAAGTTTTGTATAATTTGCAAGTAGTGCCATTCTACCCATTTTTCTCTAAATAGAGAAATTGTTGTTACCTTTTTGTATCCTAATTCTAAGAATTCTTTGGAGATATCCTTACATTCTTTGGATGTTATATTGAAGCTACTAAAGATTTCAGGAAGACTTCTAGTCTGTTGTCTTTTCTGGTTCTAGGAAAGGTCAGAAGGCTTCTGCTATTTCCTTGGCATCTTGGTTAAAGCTTTTGATTCATCAGGCTTATTTGGAGTCGGGTCAGGCCCCGCCTCAGAGAATTACAGCTCATTCTACTAGATCAGTCTTCACTTTGTGGGCCTTTAAGAATGAAGCTTCAGTTGATCAGCTTTGCAAAGCAGCAACTTGGTCTTCTTTGCATACATTTACTAAATTCTACAGTTTTGATGTATTTGCTTCTTCGGAAGCAGTTTTTGGTAGAAAAGTTCTTCAGGCAGCTGTTTCAGTTTGATTCCTCTGCTTATGTTTAAGTTTTTTTCTTTTAAACTATGAGAAAAAACTTTTTTGGTTGTGGATTAATTTTTTCAGCGGAAAATGGCTGTTATATATATTTTTTTTTATCCCTCCCTCTCTAGTGACTCTTCTGTGGAGTTCCACATCTTAGGTATTACTAACCCATATGTCACTAGCTCATGGACTCTTGCCAATTACATGAAAGAAAACATAATTTATGTAAGAACTTACCTGATAAAATTAATTTCTTTAATATTGGCAAGAGTCCATGAGACCCATTCTTTTTATGGTGGTTATGATTTTTTGTATAAAGCACAATTATATTTCCAATTCCTTTTTTGATGCTTTTTACTCCTTTCTTTATCACCCCACTATTTGGCTATTCATTAAACTGAATTGTGGGTGTGGTGAGGGGTGTATTTATAGGCATTTTGAGGTTTGGGAAACTTTGACCCTCCTGGTAGGATTGTATATCCCATACGTCACTAGCTCATGGACTCTTGCCAATATGAAAGAAATTAATTTATCAGGTAAGTTCTTACATTAAATATATATTTTTTTCAGATCCTTCTTTTCCATGAGGTGCCATGTTGAATTTCCAGTGAGCAGTATGAGAGAGTGTGAGAGCAATAACTCCAAATTTAACACACCGGCTACCCATTCACACCTGAGACCTTGTAACACTATGAGTCACATGACACCGGGGAGGGAAAATGGCAAATTGGACCAATTTGTTCATTTCCACTTAGGGGTGTACTCACTCTTGTTGCCAACGGTTTAGACATTAATGGCTGTGTGTTGACTTATTTTGAGGGGACAGCAAATTTACACTGTTATACAGGCTGTACACTCACTACTTTACATTGTTAACAAAGTGTCATTTCTTCAGTGTTGTCACATGAAAAGATATAATAAAATATTTACACACACACATACATACAAACACACATGTATACAGTGTATATATATATATATATACACACTCACACTCATATACAAACGCACGCGCAAAAAATAAATAAATATATATATATATATATATATAGATATAAAAATATAGAGGGCAGACACACATGCAAACACACACACACACAAACTCACATGCACACACATAGACACATAGCTACTGTAATGCTCGTGGGATCTCTCTGTCTATCAGACCAAACTTGGCCAGTAGTCTTTTTATCCCGGCGTCAAGAGGAAATATCCCAGAACAGAGTAAGTTAATGAAATGAGGAAAGCAGTACTCACGGTAGACAGGGTAGTCCTTCAGGGCAATAAGAAGAAGGCAGAGAATGGTCAAGACAGGCAGAGTTCTGCAACAGAAAAGCAATCCAGCAATGTAGCAGTTCAGGGGTAAACCAATAGAATGGTCAGACAAGCAGAGTTCAATAACAGTATGGTAGTCCAGCAGTTCAGGGGTTAAACAAGCAGAGTGTTCAGACAGGAAGAGTTCAATAACAGTATGGTAATACAGCAGTTCAGGGGTTAAACAAGCAGAGTGTTCAGACAGGCAGAGTTCAATAACAGTATGGCAATACAGCAGTTCAGGGGTTAAGCAAGCAGAGTGGTCAGACAGGCAGAGTTCAATAACAGTATGGCAATCCAGCAGTTCATGGGGTTAAGCAAGCAGAGTGGTCAGACAGGCAGAGTTCAATAACAGTATGGCAATCCAGCAGTTCAGGGGTTAAACAGAGTGGTCAGACAGGCAGAGATCAATAACAGTATGGCAATCCAGCAGTTCATGGGGTTAAGCAAGCAGAATGTTCAAACAGGCAGAGTTCAATAACAGTATGGCAATCCAGCAGTTCATGGGGTTAAGCAAGCAGAGTGGTCAGACAGGCAGAGTTCAATAACAGTATGGCAATCCAGCAGTTCAGGGGTTAAACAAGCAGAGTGGTCAGACAGGCAGAGTTCAATAACAGTATGGCAATCCAGCAGTTCAGGGGTTAAACAAGCAGAGTGGTCAGACAGGCAGAGTTCAATATCAGTATGGCAATCCAGCAGTTCAGGGGTTAAACAAGCAGAGTGGTCAGACAGGCAGAGTTCAATAACAGTATGGCAATCCAGCAGTTCAGGGGTTAAACAAGCAGAGTGGTCAGACACGCAGAGTTCAGTAACAGTATGGCAATCCAGCAGTTCAGGGGTTAAACAAGCAGAGTGGTCAGACAGGCAGAGCTCAATAACAGTATGGCAATCCAGCAGTTCATGGGGTTAAACAAGCAGAGTGGTCAGACAGGCAGAGTTCATTACCAGTATGGCAATCCAGCAGTTCATGGGGTTAAGCAAGCAGAGTGGTCAGACAGGCAGAGTTCAATAACAGTATGGCAAGCCAGCATTATGTAACACAGCACCCAGGACCACACAAAGCAACACGTATACTTGGACAGAGAATATAAGTAATTAAAGGGACACTGTACCCAAAATTTTTCTTTCACGATTCAGATTGAGCGTGAAATTTTAAGCAACTTTCTAATTTACTCCTATTATCAAATTTTCTTCATTCTCTTGGTATCTTTATTTGAAATGCAAGAATGTAAGTTTAGATGCCGGCCCATTTTTGGCAAACAACCTTGGTTGTCCTTGCTGATTGGTGGATAAATTCATCCACCAATAAAAAAGTGCTGTCCAGAGTACTGAAACCAAAAAAAAGCTTAGATGCCTTCTTTTTCAAATAATGATAGCAAGAGAAGAAAAATTGCTAATAGGAGTAAATTAGAAAGTTGCTTAAAATTGCATGCTCTTTCTGAATTACAAAAGAAAAAAATTTGGGTTCAGTGTCCCTTTAAGGTACTTACAAAGGTGTAGATTCGCACCAAGGAGGAGACAGCTGATCCGGACCGGCATCAGGAGACCCGGCGTGCAGCGATGACGTCATCGCAGACTGCAGAAGAAACCACTGAGTCCATGGCAATGGCCATGGTAACCGGAGGAAAGCCAACAGCGTCTGTGGCAATAGCCACAAGAGACGAGCGGCGTGACGCACGCACGCACACAGTCTTTTTTAATAGCTCAGAGTTTGAAAATGTTTTCTTCCCTTTGTCAATCACAGCTTAAAAACATTTAGAAAACTGTCAAGCATTACATTTGTATCTCTTCTAAGCACTGGCCATTTGGTCATATTGGGGTTCTTTGTAAACAATATTTAATATTTTGTTTAACATTTTTACATAACTTAAAACATTGTTGCAAACATTTCTGCCATATAGTGCTAAAGAGTTGAGCACACTCCTGAGCCTACTTAGGTACACTCTTCAACACAGGCTTCCAAGAGAACAAAGTTTTTTTTCATTTTGCAATTAAAAAATCTTTTAAAACTGCATTACAAGTTTCATTTTAAATTGTATCTCCCTTTTTTATTTGTCGAGTTTTACTAGCATTTTTTAATACTGGGCTTTCATGTTATGATTATTATTATTTTATTTCTGTAATACACCAATTTCATTTTTATTTTGAAATTTAGGTTAAACAGATAAAATCTGTTTTGAGTTATACATTGAATTCTCAATAAACACATGCAAAATAACAAGTCAATGCAATAAATCTCACTGAATTTCATATCTGTATTTTTTGTTCTCAAAGTTTCCTTCCATTTCTCTGGTACCTAATTCATGTGACAGATATCAAACAATGATAGACTCATATAGATTTATACTGTGATCTTGTGCACATGCTCAGTAGAACCTGGTGCCTCAGAAAGTGTGTATATAAAAAAAAAACTGAACAGTTTGAGGTAAATTGGAAAGCTGTTTAAAATTGTATGTTCTGAGCTACTAAAGTATAATGTTGACCTCGGTGGTCCTTTAATTCTATTTGGTGATTAGGTTTCTTAGATAAAAGTAGTTTCTTCTATTCTGAAGGCAGCTATGGCATATAACCAGGTTTAGGACACTTGGGTACTTATTCTGCAGATTTTTGGAAATTCTTCAAAATGGCAGTTTTGTGGGTTTATTCTCTTGGCTGGCTAGAGTAAGAAAACTATTTCCCTAGTGCTATTAGAAGTTAACTTTGTTAGCTATTTCTGAAGGCATATTTTACTTTTTTCCATATTTGTAGCTCTTTCAACAAAAAAATCTTTAGTTTAATTTAGGTTGAACTTGATGGACTTCTGTCTTTTTTCAACCTCATCTACTATGTTACTATGTTAATTGTAGTGGTATTTTTACATTTCATATTGAAAATATAAACGGTAAACCAGGTTTAGGCTCATCATTGAAAATTAATATTGATGTTAACAATAACTTCTTGGATAACTATTTCTTATTTTTATGGACAAGTCTGCATCTTCCATCCTTATTACTCTAATTCATATGTTGACTTAGCGATGTGGTCCCTGAATTCTTCTAAATCCCAGTGTGGGAAGATGTCATCTCAAACAGCAAGATCTCTTGTTTCAGAAGGTCATCACCATGGAGGAGAAGATAAAATATTTTCCGTAGTATTTGTGCTCATGATGGTAGTGAAATCATGTCATAAACACATAAAGCCTAATGCTAGGCCTTCTCCGTTAAAGAGTGAGTGGCATTCTCAATACATTTTGTAATGGTGGGGGTATATGAAAGGTCTAAAAAAGATCCCCAAACATTTTGTGTGATTTCTCTCCATGCCAGTGTATCAGGCCCTTTATGTGATCTATATCTGTCTTAAAGCCAAATGGAAGTCAACATTAAACATTGTCATAACCTATCTATCAGTGCCATTACCTCCTGATCGGAGGAAAAAGGAAGTTGAGCGCTGAGGTGCGGTACACCGCACAGGTTGCAAGTGGAAATACACAAGAAGGGTCTAGGGGCTGTTTTCTTAAAAGCCTCGACCAACGATGTGATTGACTGGTGTCTTGGAGGGTGGAGGTTAATACCACAGGATCACAGGTTTGCCTCAGTTGGAGGTCTTCATCCCCTAAAAGAAAAAGCTACGCAGCCTTGGGAGAGGTAGGAATTGTTGCTTAATCTACCACAGCTATGAACAGGAATTGGATTTTATTTGTATTTCTGCTTTGTATCTCTGCCTAGCCCTGGGCTGAACTGTTAGAGATTTTGTAATTGCAGGCTTCTGAAGCTGTGTTCTAATCTCAAGTTGAATCCCTTATTCTTTTCTTACCTCCCTTAACCCCATGCAATTGGCGCAGGAACTTGGTTTCTATATACTCCTAAATGCCTGCTTTTTATAGAAAATTACTGGGTTTTAAACAACTATATCTGGTGATTGGATATATAAATATATATATGGGATCAACCTCTATAAATCTGCTGAAAGCTGAAAGCTATAGAACAGTGGTGGAATAGGGCACAGGTGATTAAGTGGAGCTGAAGTAGCTGTATAAAGCTTATGGATAAATACCTCAACCAAGCAAAAATGTCACCTAAATTGAAACAACTGGAAAAAAAGGGAATTAAACCTGCTACCTCTCTGAATAAATCAATTGTGGAAGACAAAAACTCTGATATCTCCAATGCTGGTGAAATTGTAACTCATGTCTCAGCTCTAATCAGTCCAAAAATAGAGGAGATCTATAAGAGACTGGATAAAATACTGGAGGAATTAAAAATACAGGCAGAGGGAATAAGAGAAGCAGAGCAGAGAATCTCCAACTGTGAAGATACTCAAAGTATTATGCAATCACAAATAGGATCTCTTCTAAAACAAAATGCAACCTTGGCTAGTAAAATTGATGACATGGAAAACAGGTCAAGGCGCAAAAATCTGCGCTTAATTGGAATTCCTGAATCTCTGAAATTTCAAGAATTGAAAATGTTTGTGGAACAGTCTCTCCCTGAGCTATTAGGCTTGGACCTGGGGAAAAATAACTTTACACTTGAAAGAGTACACAGGCTGGGAAGAGAATGGGAGGAATCTGCACAGAATGCTAGGAAACCAAGGCCTGTGATAGCGAAATTTCCAAGGGAAGAATGAGATCTTAAGGGCCTATAGGAAACAACAGTCCTTACAGTTTCAAGGAGTAAAAATCCTACTTTTCCAGGACTTCTCCACGGAAATATCATTGAAAAGGAAGCAATTTACGGCTGTATGTACTCGTTTAGTCTCTGAAAATAGATTTTTTTTCCTTGCTATATCCAGCCAAGCTGAAGATAAAATCTGGTTTGGACTTTTTCTTCTTTGACTCACCTGAAGCAGCTCAGGTCTTCCTGGAAAATGAATCAAAGAATTGATGTGTTTGATGAGAGTCTTCTATCCTTTACTTACATGCTAGTTCAACTTTTCCAAAAAATGTTCACTCAGAAATGTATTCTGAAATCAGATAGAGAGACAACACTGGAATTAGCAGGTTTTCTGAGAGTCCTCGGTCCATGTTTTTGTGGGGGGGAGTGTGGTGTTTTTTTTGTGTTACTGTACAGAATACAGATATTAATGTTTTATACTGTTTTTTTTTCTTACGATAGAATGGTATTTTATTTTTTAATGTTCTTAAATATGCTGAAGTTATGTATTAGAAGTTATTTATCTAAGAATAATTCTGGTTTTATTGATATATGTATTAAAAAGTTCAGGGGTAAGAGGCTACACTGTACAAAATATGCTCAAGCACTAATGTTTTTTTGTATTTTCTATGACAGAATGGTACTATATCTTCTATTGCTGTTAAACATGTTGAAGTTCTATACTAGAAGTTATGTATTTGAGAATAATTTTGATATTGTTGACTTATGCACTAAAAAACCTAGAGGCAAGTGGCTACACCACACAAAATATGCACAAGCACTGATGTGTTTTTTTTTTTTCCTTTGCACAGAATACATATATTAATGGTTTATATGATAGAATGGTATTATATTTCTTTTTTACTTCTGTTAAGCATGTTGAAGTTATGTATTAGAAGCTATATATTTGAGAATAATTTTGATACTTTTGATTCACGCACTAAAAAGCTTAGGGACAAGAGGTTGTATTGTATAAATTATGCACAAGCATTAATGTGTTTTGTTTTTTTTCCTCTTCTTCTTTCTTTCTCTTTCTTTTTTTTGTTGTCCCTTTTTTCTTCTTCCTCCCTCACCTTTGGTTGATTAAATGGTAAAAGTGCTAACATGGAATGTAGGAGGGATTCAATCCCCAATAAAAGGAAAGCAGTACTAAACCATCTAAGTAAAAGAGATTTTGATATAGCGTGCCTACAAGAAACCCACTTGTCAGATAATGAGCATAGAAAGATCAGGGCTAGGTGGTTGGGAGAGTACTTTTTCTCATATTATATAAAGTCTTCTAGAGGGGTTATTGTGTTATTTCATACAAGACTTAATTATAGAATTCTGAATGTTTTAAAGGATAAAGAAGGAAGATATTTAATTACTAGGCTTACTATACGAAATGAAGAATATCTATTAGCCAATATCTATGGCACAAATAACCCCAATGAAAGATTTTGAAATTTGTTAGTAAAAAACATGTTTAAATTTTCTAAAGCTAAGATTCTATTGTTAGGTAATTTTAATGTTACTCCCAACTCATATCTAGACAGAAGGAAAATGGGGGTTGATAGAACTAAAATTAAATATAAAACTTATCAGCTCAATTTTGAAAAAATGATTTTTAATCTACTTTATGAGTCATTGAATCTGGTTGATATATGGAGGTTGCTAAATCCTAACAGTTTGGAATATACGTGTTGTTCGAAATCATATAACACTCTCTCGAGGTTGGATTTATTTCTCATCTCGGAATCATTGGTTTCTAAAGTTCTGAAATGTAATATCCTTGATTTTGCCCTGTCGGATCATGCTCCGGTGATTTTATCACTTACAGCGAAAAGGGAATTTACATTTAATTCTTTTTTTTTCCCAAATACTTACGAGATTCTGTGAAATTTAAAAAATATCTAAGTACTGCTTGGGGAGAATTCAAGGTGTTCAATAATCATTGTAGAGAGAATGCTCAATTATTCTGGGAGACTGCTAAGGCCTACCTAAAATCAGAAATCAATACATATGTGGCAAGATCAAAAAAGGAGAAGGCAAGGAAGGATAAAGATCTATCAGATAAAGTGATAGAGGCATATATTCTGTATTTGGAAAATCCTAGTAAGCTTAATACAGATAAGTACTTTTTGTATAGAAAGGAAAGAGATTTATTTCTCATGGGAGAGGCACAGGAATTTTTATATAAAAACGCTGCTAGATTTTCTAAATTTTGTAATAAAGTTGGCAGACCTATGGCCTCAATGTTTAAGATGCAAACTAGGAGGAAGCCAGTGGCAGTTTTGAAAGTAAAATATATAATCTATACGGAACAAGATCAAATATCGCATTTGTTCCATAGTTTTTACACCGATTTATATACATCTCAGTGCCCGTACTTGGAGAACATTAAAAAGTTTTTGGATAATGTTAAATTTCCTAAGGTTTTAGACTTGGATTGTGAAGCCTTGCATCAACCAATAACTGAAAATGAGGTCCAAAAGACAAATATGTCCATGGCCAGAGGGAAAACTCCAGGTCAGGATAACTTACATTTTGAGTTCTACCAATTTATGCGGGTAGAAATCGGTCCTGTCCTGACTGATCTTTACAATGCCTATCTTAGAATGAATCATAAAACATCTGAAAGTTTTAAAAGAGCTAATAACATCTTAATCCCTAAGAATAACAAGGACCCCTCAGACATTGCCTCATATAGACCTATCTCCCTGCTTGGTCTTGATTATAAAATTTTAATGAAGATCTTGGCTGAGAGGTTGAAACCAATACTTCCAAAAATTGTTCATCAGGACCAGGTAGGGTTTATTACTGGAAGAGCCTCAGAGGTTAATATAAGAAAAATCTTACATGTAATCTGTCAGTATGGAGGGGACCGCTCTGCTCTGCCTGAGGCCTTCCTGCTATCTTTTGATGCAGAGAAGGCCTTTGACAGAGTGGAGTGGCCCTTCTTGATGCAGGTTTTGGAGAGGTTTGGGTTTGTAGGGCAATTTAAGGATGTTATTGCAAATGTTTACTCTGATATTAGAGCTTCTATATTGATTAATATTGGCATTTCAAATTCATTTTTTTTTACGAGAGGAACCCGACAGGGTTGCCCCATGTCTCCCTTATTTGATTTGAGCTGTTAATTGGAATTAGCATAGGTAATATGACATTCAAAACTGCTTTATTTGCGGATGATCTTTTGTTGTTTGTAGCTAATCCAAGGAATCAGATTGATGGGATTGCAAACCTTTTGGACCAGTATAGTATAGTTTCAGGTTATAAAACGAACTTTACAAAATCTAAAATACTTTGGCTAAAGGAAAATCTATAGGATTCTCAGTCTTATCAATTTACAGAAACTAAAACATTGGATTACTTGGGGTTAAAAATTTCTGCCAATACAGTAAATTGGTATAGGGATAACATTTTAATGATCTTGGGGGATAGTAGAGATAAGTTGAAACATTTCCAGTTCCCTTAACAGGTAAAGTAGCTCTTTTTAAAATGTTTATTATTCCGAAAATTCTATATACATTAGGATGCTTCCTTTTTTGATTAAGAAAACTGATCTATGGCGTTTTAATCAATCATTGAGGTATTTCTTATGGAGTGGGAGAAAAGCAAGAATTAAACTTGTTAAGCTATATCAACCATGCTGTAAAGGAGGGCTGGCTCTACCTAATTTGGAAAGGTACAATCATGCTTCTATGCTGTGTTTACCTGTGGACTGGTTGTTACAGTCCTTTAGATATTCAGATGAGTCTTTAGAAAATCCGGTTTGTTCCACGTTTTCTTTGAATTTTTTTCATTCATGCGTCGAACAAAGACTTGGCGGGAAATATTTCGGAACAGCCCCTATATAGGGACATATTATGGGTCTGGAGAAACTTATCTAAGCATCTGGGAATAGCGCCAAATATTTCTAAATGGCTACCGATAAAGGGAAATGGTTATTTCCCTCTGGGTAACATGGTGGACATCTTTGAAAGATGGTCGCCATCTAGAGTGCTGGTTATGAAAGATTTCTATGACAATAAGTCTGATAAATTATATACTTTTGATATATTTCAAAAACTTTTCCCAGCAGTACAAATACTTTTCCCTCAAATATGGGCGGATCACCCCCTTGTCGACTCTATAAAAATGGGGAAGTGGTCATTGTCATCAATTTATAAAATTCTT
This sequence comes from Bombina bombina, assembly GCF_027579735.1. NCBI lineage: Eukaryota > Metazoa > Chordata > Amphibia > Anura > Bombinatoridae > Bombina > Bombina bombina. Next base: position 1,240,623,145 of record NC_069501.1, read on the forward strand.
TTGACTATTGAAGAAAGCTCTTTGATATCAGATCTAATGTGCTATTGGGCAAAAATGGTAGATATAGTGGATTTAGATATAGTATTGTTGAAAAGTTTAAAAAAAATTCAAAGCCTCTTTTCCTCATCATATTATAAAGAAACACAATTCTATATTGGTGCATAGGGGCTATTTAACCCCACGTAGAGTTGCTAAATGGAATAAAAAGGTGTCTAATGTCTGCCCTAAATGTTGCTTTCAAGATCCAGATCTAAGATACCTGTTGTGGGACTGCCCTAAGCTGAAGCAATTTTGGGCAAGGGTTGAGTATTTTCTTTCTAATATAGTTAAAGGGACGGTACAATTAGAATGGGAATCTGTCCTCTTTTTGACGAGTCATATTTCTTGGGATAGAAATGTTAATTTTGTACTCATGGTAATAATAATTGTTAGGACACTTATTTTCAAAAATTGGGTTACCTATAAAATACCCTCTATTGTGGAAGTAAAAAGATTGTTACTTGACACTCAGGAAACGGCGTATGAGCCGAGAAACGCATTGCATTTACAGGGGGCTTGACTGTATGCCCTTAGTTCACTCCTTTGTATATGTATTTTAATTTGTTTTTAATAAATAGACCTTTTTAATTTTAAAAAAATACTCTTGTGAGTGATTTTACCTGCCTGCACCTGCTTGGAGTGGAACCTAAAACACTGAAGTCTGCCACTTTTGGATATTGCATCCTAAGGAAAAGTCCCTTGGTGGTGAGCTGACACACCTTACCATAATATGCCAGCTTGCTCCTACTAGCACATAAGTGTGCTCATCTAATATGTGAGTACCCAATCTTTCTTTGTGCTAAGTCAAACACCATATCCTTTGTGATCTGCACAATTTGGTGCTTTTCCTGTGTTTTATTTTCCTACTACAGCTAATGACTGATATCCTCTGTGGGTGAGCTGTCACACCTGATACTATCTGCAACCTATCCCTACAAGCACATAGGTGTGTTCCAGCGCCTTGTGAGTACCCATTTGGCTTTTTTCTGTGGCTTTATGCTTATTTGTTGATACCACACATGAGGCGCCCCTTTGTTTTGTCTTTTATATAGCATCTCTGGACCATTGTTGGTGAGGAGGAGGCTGCCATCGTTGGGAAGAAAGATACACTTCTTAATCTGAAATTGAACTTTCCTTTAACATGCCAAATTGCTGGCCATTCTAATTGTATTTACATGCTTATATATCATTGAGGTTATCACTAGCTATTTATTAGCGCTCACCCTTTTGTTGTGTAGATTAACCCCACGTAGAGTTGCTAAATGGAATAAAAAGGTGTCTAATGTCTGCCCTAAATGTTGCTTTCAAGATCCAGATCTAAGACACCTGTTGTGGGACTGCCCTAAGCTGAAGCAATTTTGGGCAAGGGTTGAGTATTTTCTTTCTAATATAGTTAAAGGGAAGGTACAATTAGAAAGGGAATCTGTCCTCTTTTTGACGAGTCATATTTCTTGGGATAGAAATGTTAATTTTGTACTCACAGTAATAATTGTTAGGACACTTATTTTCAAAAGTTGAGTTACCTATAAAATACCCTCTATTGTGGAAGTAAAAAGATTGTTACTTGACTCAGCAATTAAGGCAGCTTATGAGTCTAAGTTAGAGGGGGAAAGAGGTGATTCCTTTTGTAAGATCTGGAAGGACTTTGTGTGTTGTCAGGGTAGGGACGTTATATATTACATAGAACAAATTGTCAATATAAAACTGAATTGAGGGAGAGAGGACGGGAGAGATTCTTCTTTATTTATTTTTTCTTTTTTTAGGACTGAATAGAACTAGGGAACTATAATAGTTTGTTGGAAAGGAGAGAAAGGAGATGGAAGGACTAATTATGGACTACTGAATTGGAAAACTATTGATTATGTCTTTTGTTGATTGATTTGTTATTTTGATCATATTTTTGGAAATTTTATTTGTGATATATGTGCTCTCTTTGTGTAAAATAAAGTTTATTTTAAAAAACAAAAACAAACAAAAAAACATTGTCATAACAGATTCTTCTGATCAATCCAATCTTCCTTGGCCATCCATCTAGTGTTAACATGTAAAATATATGGTCTCTAAGATGTGAAATTCTCCCCATTTAAAGAATATGGTCTCTACAATGTGAAATTTCGCCCGTGTAAACAATATGGTCTCTACAATGTGAAATTCCCCCCATGTAAAGAATATGGTCTCTACAATGTGAATTTCCCCCCATGTAAAGAATATGGTCTCTACAATGTGAAATTCCCCCCGTGTAAACAATATGGTCTCTACAATGTGAAATTTCCCCCATGTAAAGACTATGGTCTCTACAATGTGAAATTCCCCCCATGTAAAAAATAATGTCTCTACAATGTGAAATTCCCCTTAAGTAAAGAATATGGTCTCTACAATGTGCCGGCTCTTTGTGTGATCTATATCTGTCTTAAAGCAACATGGAAGTCAACATTAAACATTGTCATAAGCAGATTCTGCTGGTCAATCCAATCTTCCTTGGCCATCCATCTAGTGTTAACATGTAAAATATATGGTCTCTAAGATGTAAAATTCTCCCTAATTAAAGAATATGATCTCTACAATGTGAAATTACACCCATGTAAATAATATGCACCTAGATTACGAGTTTTGCGTTAACAGGGGTGCGGTGCTAATGAGCAGTTTTCCCTCACCGCTCACTTGCAGACAACGCTGGCATTACGGGTTTTTAGAAACCCGGCGTTAACCGCAAAATAGTGAGCGAAGAGCAAAATTTAGCTCCACATCTCACCTCAATACCAGCACTGCTTACGTTAGCGGTGAGCTGGTAAAACGTGCTCCTGCACGATTTCCCCATAGGAATCAATGGGGGAGAGCCGGCTGACAAAAAACCTAACACCTGCAAAAAAGCAGCGTTCAGCTTCTAACGCAGCCCCATTGATTCCTATGGGGAAATACTTTTTATGTCTACACCTAGCACCCTAACATGAACCCCGAGTCTAAACACCCCTAATCTTACACTTATTAACCCCTAATCTGCCGCCTCCGACATCTGCATTATATTATTAACCCCTAATCTGCCGCTCCGGACACCGCCGACATCTACATTATACTTATGAACCCCTAATCTTCTGCCCACAACATCGCCAACACCTACATTATATTTATTAACCTTTAATCTGCTGCCCCCAATGTTGCCGCAACCTAACTACATTTATTAACCCCTAATCTGCCGCCCACAACGTTGCCACCACTATAATAAAGTTATTAACCCCTAAACCTAAGTCTAACCCTAACCCCCCTTACTTATATATAATTACAATAAATCTAAATAAAACTACTACAATTACCTAAATTATTCCTATTTAAAAAATAAATACCTATAAAATAATCCCTAAGCTAGCTACAATATAACTAATAGTTGCATTGTAGCTATCTAAGGGTTTATTTTTATTTTACAGGCAACTTTGTATTTATTCTAACTAGGTACAATAGTTATTAAATAGTTATTAACTATTTAATAACTTCCTAGTTAAAATAAAGACACATTTACCTGTAAATTAAAACCTAAACTAAGTTACAATTACACCTAACACTACACTATAATTAAATAAATTACCTAAACTAAATACAGTTAATTACAATTTAAAAAAAGTATATAAATTACAGAAAATAATAAAATAATTACAAGTTTTTTAAACTAATTACATTTACTCTAATCCCCCTAACAAAATAAAAAAGCCCCCCAAAATAAAAAAAAAGCCCTACCCTACACTAAATTACAAATAGCCCTTTAAAGGGCCTTTTGCGGGGCATTGCCCCAAAGTAATCAGCTCTTTAACCTGTAAAAAAAAATTACAAATACCCCCCCAACATTAAAACCCACCACCCACACAACCAACCCTACTCTAAAACCCACCCAATCCCCTCTTAAAATAGGATTGAGCTCGCATTCTATTGGCTGATTGGAACAGCCAATAGAATGCCAGCTCAATCCAATTGGCTGATTGGATCAGCCAATAGGATTAAAGTTCAATCCTATTGGCTGATTGCATCAGCTAATAGGATTTTTTCTACCTTAATTCCGATTGGCTAATAGAATTCTATCAGCCAATTGGAATTGAAGAGACGCCATCTTGGATTATGTCATTTAAAGGAACCTTCATTCAGTCGTCAGACGAAGAAAGAAGAGGATGCTCCGCGTCGGATGTCTTGAAGATGGACCCGCTCCACGCCGGATGGATGAAGATAGAAAATGCTGTCTAGATGAAGACTTCTGCCCGTCTGGAGGACCTCTTCTGCCCGGCTTGGATGAAGACTTCTGCACGGTTGGGTGAAGACGTCTCACTGTAGGGTGATCTTCAGGGGGTTAGTGTTAGGTTTTTTTAAGGGGGGATTGGGTGGGTTTTAGAGTAGGGTGGGTGGTGGGTTTTAATGTTGGTGGGGTATAAAAATTTTACAGGTAAAAGAGCTGATTACTTTGGGGCGATGCCTCGCAATAGGCCCTTTTAAGGGCTATTTGTAATTTAGTGTAGGGTAGGGCTTTTTATTTTGTTAGGGGGATTAGATTAGGTGTATTTAGTTTAAAATTCTTGTAATTATTTTATTATTTTCTGTAATTTAGTTGTTTTTTTCGTACTTTAGATATTTTTTTAAATTATAATTAATTGTATTTAGTTTAGATAATTAATTTAATTATAGTGTAGTGTTAGGTTTAATTGTAACTTAGTTTAGGTTTTATTTTACAGGTAAATTTGTCTTTATTTTAACTAGGTAGTTATTAAATACTTAATAACTATTTAATAACTATTGTACCTAGTTAAAAGAAATACAAAGTTGCCTGTAAAATAAAAATAAACCCTAGGCTAGCTACAATGTAACTATTAGTTATTTTGTAGCTAGCTTAGGGTTTATTTTATAGGTAAGTATTTAGTTTTAAATAGGAATAATTTAGCTAATTATAGTAATTTTATTTAGATTTATTGTAATTATATTTAAGTTAGGGGGGCTTAGGGTTAGACTTAGATTTAGGGGTTAATACATTTAATATAGTGGCGGCGACGTTGGGGTCCGCAGATTAGGGGCTAATAAATGTAGGTAGGTGTCTGTGATGTTAGGGCCGGCAGATTAGGGGTTAATAATATTTAAATAGTGTTTGCAATGCGGGAGTGTGGCGGTTTAGGGGTTAATATATTTATTATAGTGGCGGTTATGTCCGGTTCGGCAGATTAGGGGATAACATTTTTATTTTAGTGTTTGCGATGTGGGGGGCCTCGGTTTAGGGGTTAATAGGTAGTTTATGGGTGTTAGTGTACTTTTTAGCACTTTAGTTAAGAGTTTTATGCTATGGCGTTGTAGTGTAAATCTCTTAACTAGTGACTTTAAAATGCGGTACCAGTCTTGACAGGAGAGGGTCTACCGCTCACTTTTTGGCAGACTCATAATACCGGCATTATGCAAGTCCCATTGAAAATATAGGATACGCAATTGACGTAAGTGGATTTGCGGTATTTCCGAGTCTGGCCAAGACTCGTAATACCAGCGGGCGTTAAAAAGCATTGGGACCTCTCAACGCTGCATTTTAACCCTAGCGCACAACTCTTAATCTAGGCGATGGTCTCTACAATGTGAAATTACCCCCATGTAAAGAATATGGTCTCTACAATGTGAAATTACCCCCCCCCCAAAAAAAAAGAAAGTTTAAAGTAATGAGGTTAGAAGCAATGAACGTAGTGATGCATAATCCAGTAATACCTAATTAACGACTCCTTGATGTCTGGATACATACCCAAACTTTGGAAAACTGCAAGAGTAGTGCCTATTCATAAAAGTGGGGAGTTAACCTTGGTTTCTAACTATCGCCTTATATCATTGCTCCCAGTATTGTCAAAAATATTAGAAAAATGCATCCATACGCAATTATGCGAGTATTACCAACAATCTAACTATCTGACCCCTGATCAATCAGGTTTCTTTCATGTAATTGGCAAGAGTCCATGAGCTAGTGACATATGGGATATACAATCCTACCAGGAGGGGCAAAGTTTCCCAAACCTCAAAATACCTATAAATACACCCCTCACCACACCCACAATTCGGTTTTACAAACTTCTATGGAGGTGGTGAAGTAAGTTTGTGCTAAAGATTTCTACGTTGATATGCGCTTCTCAGCATTGTTGAAGCCCGATTCCTCTCAGAGTACAGCGAATGTCAGAGGGACGTGAAGGGAGTATCACTTATTGAATACGATGATTTCCCTAACGGGGGTCTATTTCATGGGTTCTCTGTTATCGGTCGTAGAGATTCATCTCCTACCTCCCTTTTCAGATCGACGATATACTTTCTATTTACCATTACCTCTACTAATAACTGTTTTAGTACTGGTTTGGCTATCTGCTATATGTGGATGGGTGTCTTTTGGTAAGTATGTTTTTTATTACTTAAGACACCTCAGCTATGGTTTGGCACTTTATGCATTTATATAAAGTTCTAAATATATGTATTGTACTTATATTTGCCATGAGTCAGGTTCATGTATTTCCTTCTGCAGACTGTCAGTTTCATATTTGGGGAATATAAATCTTTTAAAAATGAAATTTTTTTTCTTACCTGGGGTTTAGTCTTTTTTTCAATTGACTACTTCTTACAAATTGCGGGCGGCATTAGGCGACAAATGCTAAAACTTTATTGCGTCATTTTTGGCGCGAAGATTTTTTTGGCGCGAAAGAGTACGTCTATGACGCAAGTTCGTCATTTCCGGTGTCATACTTGATGCCGAGACCTTTCACACGGTTGCGTCATTAGTGACGCGAGTGTGTCATTTCCGGTTATTTTTTGGCGCCAAAAAATTTAGTTACGTTGTGCGTCATACTTGGCGCCAAACTTTTTCATTATTTCAATACCCCATTGATGTTTGCCTCTTGATTTTTTCAATATCAGAGGGCTATGCTATTTGCATTTTTTCCCATTCCTGAAACTGTCATATAAGGAAATAGATAATTTTGCTTTATATGTTGTTTTTTCTCTTACATTTTGCAAGATGTCTCACTTTGATCCTGCCTCAGAAGTTTCTGCTGGAACATTGCTGCCTGACATCGGTTCTACCAAAGCTAAGTGCATTTGTTGTAAAGTTGTAGAAATTATATCGCCGAATGTCATTTGTAATAGTTGTTTTGATAAACTTTTACATGCAGATAGTGTGTCCATCAGTAATAGTACATTGCCAGTTGCAGTTCCTTCAACTTCTAATGTGCATAATATACCTGTAAATTTTAAAGAATTTATTTCTGATTCTATTCTGAAGGCTTTGTCTGCATTTTCACCTTCAAATAAATGTAATAGGTCTTTTTAAAACTTCTCATTTAGTTGATGAAATTTCAAATGACCAACAATATGATAATTTATCCTCTTCTGATAAGGATCTATCTGATTCAGTAGATCCTCCTCAGACATTGACACTGACAAATCTACTTATTTATTTAAAATTGAGTACATGCGTTCTTTATTAAATGAAGTGTTAATTACTTTGGATATTGAGGTAACCAGTCCTCTTGACGTTCAGTCTAATAAACATTTTAATGCTGTTTTTAAACCTCCTGTGGTTTTTCCAGGGGTTTTTCCTATTCCTGAGGCTATTTCTGATATGATTTCTAAGGAATGGAATAAGACAGGTACTTCTTTTTATTCCTTCTTCAAGGTTTAAAAATTGTATCCTTTGCCAGCAAAATCTATAGAGTTTTGGGAAAAGATCCCCAAAGTTGATGGGGCTATTTCTACTCTTGCTAAACGTACCACTATTCCTATGGAAGATAGTACTTCCTTTAAGGATCCTTTAGATAAGAAGCTTGAATCGTATCTAAGGACGGCCTATTTATATTCGTGTCATCTTCTCAGACCTGCAATTTCTTTGGCTGATGTTGCGGTGGCATCAACTTTCTGGTTGGAGAATTTAGCGCAACAAGAATTGGATTCTGACATATCTAGCATTATTCGCTTACTGCAACATGCTAATCATTTTATTTGTGATGTTAGATCCATGTCTTTAGCTATATTAGCTAGAAGAGCTTTGTGGCTTAAATCTTGGAATGCTGATATGACATCTAAATCTAGATTACTATCTCTTTCTTTCCAAGGTAATAATTTATTTGGTTCTCAGTTGGATTCTATTATTTCAACTGTTACTGGGGGAAAGGGAGTTTTTTCTGCCTCAGGATAAAAAACCTAAGGCAAATCTAAGGCTTCTAACCGTTTTCGTTCCTTTCGTCAGAATAAGGAACAAAAACTCAATCCTCCCCCCAAGGAATCTGCCTCCAATTGGAAGCCTTCCTCAAATTGGAATAAATCCAAGCCTTTTAGGAAACCAAAGTCAGCCCCTAAGTCCGCATGAAGGTGTGGTCCTCATTCCAGCTCAGCTGGTAGGGGGCAGATTAAGGTTTTTCAAGGATATTTGGATAAATTCTGTTCAAAATCAATGGATTCAGAGCATTGTCTCTAGGGTATCGAATAGGATTCAGAGTAAGACCTCCTGTGAGAAGATTTTTTCTCTCATGTATCCCAGTAAATCCAGTAAAAGCTCAGGTTTTCCTGAAGTATGTTTCAGACCTGGAGTCTTCAGGGGTAATCATGCCAGTTCCTCTTCTGGAACAAGGTTTGGGGTTTTATTCAAATCTATTCATTGTCCCAAAGAAGGAAAATTTATTCAGACCAGTTTTTGATCTGAAAATTTTGAATCGTTATGTAAGAGTACCAACTTTCAAGATGGTGACTATAAGGACTATTCTGCCTTTTGTTCAGCAAGGACATTATATGTCCACAATAGATTTTCACGATGCATACCTTCATATTCCGATTCATCCAGAACATTATCAGTTTCTGAGATTCTCTTTTCTAGACAAGCATTACCAATTTGTTGCTCTTCCATTTGGCCTAGCAACCGCTCCAAGAATCTTTTCAAAGGTTCTGGGTGTCCTACTCTCTGTAATCAGAGAACAGGGTATTGCGATGTTTCCTTATTTGGACGTTATCTTGGTACTAGCTCAGTCTTTACGTACTGCAGAATCTCACACGAATCAACTAGTGTTGTTTCTTCGGAAACATGGTTGGAGGATCAATTTACCAAAAAGTTTCTTGATTCCTCAGACAAGGGTCACCTTTTTAGGTTTCCAGATAAATTCAGTGTCCATGACTCTGTCTCTAACAGACAAGAGACGTTTAAAATTGGTTGCAGCCTGCCAGCACCTTCTGTCTCAGTCATTCCCTTCAGTGGCTATGTGCATGGAAGTTTTAGGTCTCATGACTGCAGCATCGGACGAGATCCCCTTTGCTTGTTTTCTTATGAGACCTCTTCAGCTTTGTATGCTGAATCAATGGTGCAGGGATTATACAAAGATATCACAATTAATATCCTTAAATCCCAATGTACGACACTCTCTGACATGGTGGATAGATCACCATCGTTTAGTTCAAGGGGTTTCTTTTGTTTGGCCAACCTGGACTGTGATCACAACAGATGCGAGTCTTTCAGGTTGGGGAGCTGTTTGAGGATCTCTAACAGCACAAGGGGTTTGGAAATTTCAAGAGGCGAGATTTCCAATAAATATTTTAGAACTCTGTGCAATTCTCAGAGCACTTCAGTTTTGGCCTCTGTTAAAGAGAGAACCGTTCATTTGTTTTCAGACAGACATTTTCACAACAGTGGCATATGTCAATCATTGGGGTGGGAGTCACAGTCCCCACGCTATGAAGAAGTATCTCGAATACTTGTTTGGGCGGAATCCAGCTCCTGTCTAATCTCTGCGGTGCATATCCCAGGTGTAGACATTTGGGAAGCGGATTATCTCAGCCACCAGACTTTACATCCAGGGGAGTGGTCTCTCCATCCAGATGTTTTTTCTCAGATTGTTTAGATATGGGGTCTTCCAGAGATAGATCTCATGGCCTCTCATCTAAACAAGAAACTTCCCACATACCTATCCAGGTCCAGGGATGTTCAGGCGGAAGCAGTGGATGCGCTGATACTTTCTAGGTGTTTTCATCCTGCTTATATCTTCCCACCTCTAGTTCTCCTTCCAAGAGTGATTTCCAAAATCATCATGGAACAATCATTTGTGTCGCTGGTAGCGCCAGCATGGCCACACAGGTTTTGGTATGCGGAACTGGTTCGTATGTCCAGTTGCCCGCCTTGGCCACTTTCCGTTATGGCCAGACCTACTATCTCAAGGTCCTTTTTTCCATCAGGATCTCAAATCATTAAATTTGAAGGTATGGAAATTGAACGCTTAGTACTAAGTCATAGAGGTTTTTCTGACTCAGTGATTGATTCTATGTTTCAAGCTCGTAAATCAGTCTCTAGGAAGATTTATTATAGAGTTTGGAAGACTTACATTTCATGGTGTTCTTCTCATAAATTCTCCTGGCATTCTTTTAGAATTCCTAGAATTTTTCAGTTTCTTCAGGATGGTTTGGATAAGGTTTTGTCTGCAAGTTCCTTGAAAGGACAAATCTCCGCTCTTTCTGTTTTATTTCACAGAAAGATTGCTATACTTCCTGATATACACTGTTTTGTACAGGCTTTAGTTCGTATTAAGCCTGTCATTAAATAAATTTCTCCTCCTTGGAGTCTTAATTTGGTTCTGAAGGCTTTACAGGCTTCTCCAGTTGAGCCTATGCATTCTTTGGACATACAACTACTTTCTTGGAAAGTGTTGTTCTTTTTGGCTATCTCTTCTGCTAGAAGAGTTTCTGAGCTATCTGCTCTTTCTTGTGAATCTTTCTGATTTTTCATCAGGATAAGGCGGTTTTGTGGACTTCATTTGAATTTTTACTTCAGGTTGTGAATTCTAACAACATTAGTAGAGAAATAGTTGTCCCTTCCTTGTGTCCTAATCCTAAGCATCCTTTGGAAAGATCCTTACATTCTTTGGATGTGGTGAGAGCTTTGAAATATTATGTTGAAGCTACTAAAGATTTCAAGAAGACTTCTAGTCTATTTATTATATTTTCTGGTCCTAGGAAAGGTCAGAAGGCCTCTGCTATTTCCTTGGCCTCTTGGTTAAAGCTTTTTGATTCATCAAGCTTATTTGGAGTTGGGTCAAGCCCCGCCTCAGAGAATTATAACTCTTTCTACTAGATCAGTCTCCACTTCGTGGGCTTTTAAGAATGAAGCTTCAGTTGATCAGATTTGGTCCTCTTTGCATACATTTACTAAATTCTACCGTTTATATGTATTTGCTTCTTCGGAAGCAGTTTTTGGTAGAAAAGTTCTTCAGGCAGCTGTTTCAGTTTGATTCTTCTGCTTTTGATTTAAGTTTTTTTCTTTCAAAAATGAAAATAAACTATTTTTTTGGGTTGTGGATTAATTTTTTCAGCGGTATATGGCTGTTTTTATTTTATTCCCTCCCTCTCTAGTGACTCTTGAGTGGAAGACTCCACATCTTGGGTATTGATATCCCATATGTCACTAGCTCATGGACTCTTGCCAATTACATGAAAGAAAACATAATTTATGTAAGAACTTACCTGATAAATTCATTTCTTTCATATTGGCAAGAGTCCATGAGGCCCACCCTTTTTATGGTGGTTATGATTTTTTGTATAAAGCACAATTATTTCCAAATTTCCTTTGTTGATGTTTTCTACTCCTTTCTTTATCACCCCACTGCTTGGCTATTCGTTAAACTGAATTGTGGGTGTGGTGAGGGGTGTATTTATAGGCATTTTGAGGTTTGGGAAACTTTGCCCCTCCTGGTAGAATTGTATATCCCATATGTCACTAGCTCATGGACTCTTGCCAATATGAAAGAAATGAATTTATCAGGTAAGTTCTTACATAAATTATGTTTTTCGCCTGAATCACTCCACTACAACTGCCCTCCTAAAAGTTTGCAACGACATCCAAACTGGCATGGAACAAGGAGACCTAACTGGAGCTATTTTCCTTGATTTTGCAAAGGTCTTTGACACAGTAGACCATGACATACTACTGCTCAAACGAAAAAACTCTGGTATTGGTGATCGTCCGCTAACCTGGTTTCGATCATATGTATCAGATCGATCACAATATGTCTCCATTTCTGACAGTGAGTCCCTCCCTCTCCCAGTCACGTGTGGTGTTCCCAAAGGTTCCATTCCTGCCCCCCCTACTATTCACATTATTTATAAATGATCTGCCTAATGTCTGCAAATCCTCAACTGTACACATGTACGCAGACAACACAGTAATCTATGCAAACAAATCTGATCTGCCGCAGCTTGAAGCAGTGCTCCAAGACCAGTTCACAGAGGTAGAAAAGTGGATCTCAAAAAACAAACTCTTCCTAAACACTGACAAAACTGTCACAATGATCTTTGGAATGGGACCTAAATTACAAAATCCCCATCTACACATCAAAATGAAATCCAATTGCACGCTTAAAGCAGTCCACTCTTTCAAATACTTGGGTATGTTCTTAGACCCCAATCTATCTTTTGGCCTCCACATAGAAAAACTTGCATCTAAACTTTATCCAAAACTAGGTGCCCTGTACAGAAACAAATCCTGCCTCAGCCCCACAGTATAGGAAAAGATTGTACAGCAAATATAGATGCCAATCATTGATTATGGGGATGTAGTATACGCACCTGCACCGCAAACTCACCTTAACAAAATTAATACACTGTATAACTCGTTCTGTCGCTTTGTGCTACAATGTAACTACAGGACCCACCATTGTGACATGCTAAAAGAACTAAACTGGCTGATGCTGTAATCCAGACGCACCCTCCATCTTTCATGCCTTGTGTTTAAGAGCTTTTCTGGAAAGCTCCCATCCTACCTGAGCAGAATGCTCTCCCTGGCTATTCCCACCTCCTATAACCTCCGATCCAGTACCAGCACATTATTTAGCTTGCTTCAATACAAAACGAAAGCAGCTCGATCCTCCTTTTCTTACAAAGCACACAATTATGGAACGATCTCCCGCACACTTTAAAACCTTCCCCAAGCCTAATATCCTTTAAGAGATCCCTCTCTGCATATCTCAAAACAGAATGCACCTGTCATGGTTGATTAAATATTTCCTACCTGTTAAATTTTTGCAGATATTGTGTATTATTATTGTTTTTGTATTTTATTGTACCCTATTGTATCAATGCAATGTTTTGTGGACCCAGGACATACTTGAAAACGAGAGAAATCTCAATGTATCCTTCCTGGTAAAATATTTTATAAATAAATAAATATCATTGTCTCCTATAACTTGGGGAAACAGAAAAATCATTGCCTTAGTCCACTCTCCAGGCAGAGAGCACTGCTAGCTATCTTAATATATGTAGTATTGGGTGTGCAACCCCCTTTACTGACACAATCCTCCATGTATTGCTTATAACCCTGGGATGTTGAACAGCTTACAAAGATAAATGCACTCCCCAAAGTAGCAAAGCAGTTGTATTGCCATCTAACTATTGGTGATCCTATGTTTGCACCTCTAATATGGCTGCCACCAGTCCGTGCTCTGATACCCAGCAAGTAAACTGTCTGTGCTCTGATACCCAGCAAGTAAGCTGTCTGTGCTTAGATACCCAGCAAGTAAGCTGTCTGCTCTGATACCCAGCAAGTAAGCTGTCTGTGTTCTAAAACCCAGCAAGTAAACTGTCTGTGCTCTGATACCCAGCAAGTAAACTATCTGTGCTCTGATACTCAGCAAGTAAGCTGTCTGTGCTCTGATACCCAGCAAGTAAGCTGTCTGTGCTCTGATACCCAGCAAGTAAACTTTCTGTGCTCTGATAGTATACCCAGCAAGTAAACTCTCTGTGCTCTGATACCCAGCAAGGATCCTGTCTGTGCTCTGATACCCAGCAAGTAAGCTGTCTGTGCTCTGATACCCAGCAAGTAAACTGTCTGTACTCTGATACCCAGCATGTAAGCTGTCTGTGCTCTGTTGCCCAGCAAGTAAACTGTATGTGCTCTGATATCCAGCAAGTAAACTGTCTGTGCTCTGATACCAAGCAAGTAAGCTGTCTGTGCTCTGATACCCAGAAAGTAAGCTGTCTGTGCTCAGATACCCAGCAAGTAAACTCTCTGTGCTCTGATACCCAGCAAGTAAACTGTCTGTGCTCTGATACCCAGCAAGTAAGCTGTCTGTGCTTAGATACCCAGCAAGTAAACTCTCTGTGCTCTGATACCCAGCAAGCAAGCGGTTTGTGCTCTGATACCCAGCAAGTAAGCTGTCTGTGCTCTGATACCCAGCAAGTAAGCTGTCTGTGCTCTGATACCCAGCAAGTAAGCTGTCTCTGCTCTGATACCAAGCAAGAAAAATGTCTGTACTCTGATACCAAGCAAGAAAAATGTCTGTACTCTGATACCCAGCAAGTAAACTGTTTGTGCTCTGTTGCCCTGCAAGTAAACTGTCTGTGCTCTGATGCCCTGCAAGTAAGCTGTCTGTGCTCTGATACCAACAAAGTAAGCTGTCTGTGCTCTGATACCCAGCAAGTAAGCTGTCTGTGCTCTGATACCAAGGAAGTTAGCTGTCTGTGCTCTGATACCAAGCAAGTAAGCTGTTTGTGCTCTGATACCAAGCAAGTAAGCTGTCTGTGCCCTGATACCAAGCAAGTAAGCTGTCTGTGCTCTGATACCCAGCAAGTAAGCTGTCTGTACTCTGAAATCCAGCAAGTTGTCTGTGCTCTGAAACCAAGTAAATAAACTGTCTGTGCTCTGATACCCAGTAAGTAAGCTGTCTGTGCTCTGATACCCAGCAAGTAAGCTGTCTGTGCTCTGATGCCCAGCAAGTAAGCTGTCTGTGCTCTGATACCCAGCAAGTAAACTGTCTGTGCTCTGATACCCAGCAAGTAAGCTGTCTGTGCTCTGATACCCAGCAAGTAAGCTGTCTGTGCTCTGATACCCAGCAAGTAAATAGTCTGTGCACTGATGCCCGGCAAGTAAGCTGTCTGTGCTCTGATACCCAGCAAGTAAACTGTCTGTGCTCTGATACCCAGCAAGTAAACTGTCTGTGCTCTGATACCTAGCAAGTAAATAGTCTGTGCTCTGATGCTCAGCAAGTAAGCTGTGTGTGCTCTGATACCCAGCAGGTAAACTGTCTGTGCTCTGATGCCCAGCAAGTAAGCTGTTTGTGCTCTGATACCCAGCAGGTAAGCTGTCTGTGCTCTGATATCCAGCAAGTAAGCTGTCTGTGCTCTGATACCCAGCATGGAAACTGTCTGTACTCTGATACCCAGCAAGTAAGCTGTCTGTGCTCTGATACCCAGCAAGTAAATCGTCTGTGCTCTGATGCCCAGCAAGTAAGCTGTCTGTGCTCTGATACCCAGCAAGTAAACTGTCTGTGCTCTGATACCCAGTAAGTAAGCTGTCTGTGCTCTGATACCCAGCAAGTAAGCTGTCTGTGCTCTGATGCCCAGCAAGTAAGCTGTCTGTGCTCTGATACCCAGCAAGTAAACTGTCTGTGCTCTGATACCCAGCAAGTAAGCTGTCTGTGCTCTGATACCCAGCAAGTAAGCTGTCTGTGCTCTGATACCCAGCAATTAAATAGTCTGTGCACTGATGCCCGGCAAGTAAGCTGTCTGTGCTCTGATACCCAGCAAGTAAACTGTCTGTGCTCTGATACCCAGCAAGTAAACTGTCTGTGCTCTGATACCCAGCAAGTAAACTGTCTGTGCTCTGATACCTAGCAAGTAAATAGTCTGTGCTCTGATGCTCAGCAAGTAAGCTGTGTGTGCTCTGATACCCAGCAGGTAAACTGTCTGTGCTCTGATGCCCAGCAAGTAAGCTGTTTGTGTTCTGATACCCAGCAGGTAAGCTGTCTGTGCTCTGATATCCAGCAAGTAAGCTGTCTGTGCTCTGATACCCAGCATGGAAACTGTCTGTACTCTGATACCCAGCAAGTAAGCTGTCTGTGCTCTGATACCCAGCAAGTAAATAGTCTGTGCTCTGATGCCCAGCAAGTAAACTGTCTATGCTCTGATACCCAGCAAGTAAGCTGTCTGTGCTCTGATACCCAGCAAGTAAACTGTCTGTGCTCTGATACCCAGCAAGTAAACTGTCTGTGCTCTGATACCCAGCAAGTAAATAGTCTGTGCTCTGATGCTCAGCAAGTAAGCTGTCTGTGCTCTGATACCCAGCAACTAAACTGTCTCTGCACTGATACCCAGCAAATAAACTGTCTGTGCTCTGATACCCAGCAAGTAAACTGTCTGTGCTCTGATACCCAGCAAGTAAACTGTGCTCTTATACCCAGCAAGTAAACTGTCTGTGCTCTGATACCCAGCAAGTAAACTGCCTGTGCTCTGATACCCAGCAAGTAAACTGTGCTCTGATACCCAGCAAGTAAACTGTCTGTGCTCTGATACCCAGCAAGTAATCTGCCTGTGCTCTGATACCCAGCAAGTAAACTGTGCTCTGATACCCAGCAAGTAAACTGTCTGTGCTCTGATACCCAGCATGTAAACTGTCTGTGCTCTGATACCCAGCAAGTAAATAGTCTGTGCTCTGATGCTCAGCAAGTAAGCTGTGTGTGCTCTGATACCCAGCAGGTAAACTGTCTGTGCTCTGATGCCCAGCAAGTAAGCTGTTTAAGCTCTGATACCCAGCAGGTAAGCTGTCTGTGCTCTGATATCCAGCAAGTAAGCTGTCTGTGCTCTGATGCCCAGCATGGAAACTGTCTGTACTCTGATACCCAGCAAGTAAGCTGTCTGTGCTCTGATACCCAGCAAGTAAATAGTCTGTGCTCTGATGCCCAGCAAGTAAGCTGTCTGTGCTCTGATACCCAGCAAGTAAACTGTCTTTGCTCTGATACCCTGCAAGTAAACTGTCTGTGCTCTGATACCCAGCAAGTAAATAGTCTGTGCTCTGATGCTCAGCAAGTAAGCTGTGTGTGCTCTGATACCCAGCAGGTAAACTGTCTGTGCTCTGATGCCCAGCAAGTAAGCTGTTTGTGCTCTTATACTCAGCAAGTAAACTGTCTGTGCTCTGATGCCCAGCAAGTAAGCTGTGTGTGCTCTGATACCCAGCAAGTAAACTGTCTGTGCTCTGATACCCAGCAAGTAAACTATCTGTGCTCTTATGCCCAGCAAGTAAACTGTCTGTGCTATGATTCCCAGCAAGTAAGCTGTCTGTGCTCTGATACCCAGCAACTAAACTGTCTCTGCTCTGATACCCAGCAAATAAACTGTATTTGCAGGTAAACTGTCTGTGCTCTGATACCCAGCAAGTAAACTGTCTGTGCTCTGATACCCAGCAAGTAAACTATCTGTGCTCTTATGCCCAGCAAGTAAACTGTCTGTGCTATGATTCCCAGCAAGTATACTGTCTGTGCTCTGATACCCAGCAAGTAAACTGTCTATGCTCTGATACCCAGCAAGTAAGCTGTCTGTGCTCTGATACCCAGCAAGTAAACAGTTTGTGCTCTAATACCCAGCAAGTAAGCTACATGTGCTCTAATACCCAGCAAGTAAGCTACCTGTGCTCTGATACCCAGCAAGTAAGCTATCTGTGCTCTGATGCCCAGCAAGTAAGCTATCTGTGCTCTGATACCCAGCAGTTAAACTGTCTGTGCTCTGATGCCCAGCAAGTAAGCTGTCTGTGCTCTGATACCCAGCAAGCAAACTGTCCGTGCTCTGATGCCCAGCAAGTAAGCTGTGTGTGCTCTGATACTCAGCAGGTAAACTGTCTGTGCTCTGATGCCCAACAAGTAAGCTGTCTGTGATCTGATACCCAGCAAGTAAACTGTCTTTGCTCTGATACCCAGCAAGTAAACTGTCTGTGCTCTGATGCCCAGCAAGTAAGCTGTCTGTGCTCTGATACCCAGCAACTAAACTATCTCTGCTCTGATACCCAGCAAGTAAACTGTCTTTGCTCTTATACCTAGCAAGTAAACTGTCTGTGCTCTGATACCCAGCAAGTAAACTGCCCATGCTCTGATACCCAGCAAGTAAGCTGCCTGTGCTCTGATACCCAGCCAGTAAACTGTCTGTGCTCTGATACCCAGCAAGTAAACTGTCTGTGCTCTGATACCCAGCAAGTAAGCTGTCTGTGCTCTGATACCCAGTAAGTAAGCTGTCTGTGCTCTAAAACCCAGCAAGTAAGCTGTCTGTGCTCTGATACCAAGCAAGTAAGCTGTCTGTGCTCTAAAACCCAGCAAGTAAACTGTCTGTGCTCTAAAACCCAACAATTAAACTGTCTGTGCTCTGATACCCTGCAAGTAAACTATCTGTGCTCTGATACTCAGCAATTAACTGTCTGTTCTCTGATACCCAGCAAATAAACTGTCTGTGCCCTGATACCCAGCAAGTAAACTGCCTGTACTCTGATACCCAGCAAGTATACTGTCTGTGCTCTGATACCCAGCAAGTAAACTGTCTATGCTCTGATACCCAGCAAGTAAGCTGTCTGTGCTCTGATACCCAGCAAGTAAACTGTCTGTGCTCTGATACCCAGCAAGTAAACTGTCTGTGCTCTGATACCCAGCAAGTAAACTGTCTGTGCTCTGATACCTAGCAAGTAAATAGTCTGTGCTCTGATGCTCAGCAAGTAAGCTGTGTGTGCTCTGATACCCAGCAGGTAAACTGTCTGTGCTCTGATACCTAGCAAGTAAACTGTCTGTGCTCTGATGCCCAGCAAGTAAGCTGTTTGTGCTCTGATACCCAGCAGGTAAGCTGTCTGTGCTCTGATATCCAGCAAGTAAGCTCCTTACTTGCAACATATCATCCCTCCCTACAACTCTCCCTCCTTCTGCTCCTCACACCAAACTTCACAGAAGCATTATGTCATTAGATCAACAACAGCTTTCTAATTCCATCAAACCTCTCCTCTCATCCTTCTCCTCCTTTTCATGCCCTGACCAATCTATCTGCCACTATAATTCCACCCTTATATCTGTCCTTGACAATCTCGCCCCTCTTACCATAACTCGGAAATCAAACACTCATCCTCAGCCCTGGCATACTCCACTGACACAATACCTACGCAGATGTTCCCGTACTGCTGAGCGGCACTGGAGAAAATCTAGGAGTTCAGCTGATTTTCAACACTACAAATTTATCTTGAACTTCTACTACTCTGCCCTTAATTTCCATAAGCAACACTACTTCTCTACTCTTATCTCTAATCTTTCTTCAAACCCAAAACGTTTGTTCTCCACTTTCAATACTCTTCTCCGCCCTCCCCCACCTCCTAATACAACTTCTCTGTCAGCTCAAGACTTTACCAACCACTTCAATAACAAAATCAACTCCATCAGAAATGAAATCAGCTCTCAACATAATTCAATTCCCTCACCCCCTCAAATGCTCTCAATCAACCACAACCCACATAACCTTAAACTTAGCTCATTCTCCCCTGTTACTGAGGAAGAAGTTTCGGCACTTATACTGCGCTCTCACCTCACTACCTGTCCCATTGACCCTATCCCCTCACAGCTACTCTTACCCCTATACTCACACACACTTTCAACCTCTCCTTCAGCACCGGTATATTTCCCTCATCGCTGAAACATGCACTGGTCACACCTATCCTCAAAAAACCTTCCCTTGATCCTACCTCCCCATCCAACTACCGCCCTATTTCCCTCCTCCCTCTTGTATCAAAGCTTCTCGAAAAACTAGCTTATGCACGCCTTTCCAATTTCCTTACAATAAACTCCCTCCTTGACCCATTGCAATCTGGATTTTGTCCCCATCACTCCACAGAAACAGCAATTGTTAAGGTTACCAACAACCTACTTACAGCAAAATCAAAAGGCAGCTTCTCTCTGCTTATTCTCCTTGATCTGTCCGCAGCCTTTGACACTGTTGACCACCCTCTCTTGCTCCAAACCCTCCAATCCTTTGGCATATGTGACACAGCCCTCTCGTGGCTCTCTTCCTACCTGTCAAACCGTACCTTTAGTGTAGCCTTCTCTGGGGCCTCCTCTGCCCCGTCACCACTTTCTGTCGGAGTACCGCAAGGCTCTGTCCTCGGTCCCCTTCTCTTCTCAATCTACACGTCATCACTAGGTTCCTTAATAAAGTCCCATGGTTTACAATATCATTTGTATGCCGACGACACCCAAATCTACTTCTCTGCACCAGACCTTTCTCCTTCCTTGCTAACCCGTGTCACTAACTGTCTTTCTCACATCTCCAACTGGATGTCCTCTCATTACCTCAAGCTAAATCTCTCCAAAACTGAGCTCCTTATTTTCCCCCCTTCTTCAAAACTCTCCACCCCCAATCCCTCTATAACTGTCGACAACTCCATCATTACCCCTACCCCACATGCCCGATGTCTTGGGGTCACATTTGACTCAGATCTTTCTTTCACTCCTCACATTCAGTCTTTGGCTAAAGCCTGCCACTTCCACCTTAAAAACATCTCTAAAATTAGACACTTCCTTACACAAGACACAACTAAGATTTTAATCAACTCTCTCATCCTCTCCCGCCTCGATTACTGCAACTCTGTCCTCTCTGGTCTCCCCACCTACCGCCTAGCTCCTTTACAATCCTTAATGAATGCCTCTGCCAGACTCATCTTCCTTACAAGTCGCTCTTCATCTGCTGCACCTCTCTGCCAATCTCTTCACTGGCTTCCTCTTGCCTCTAGGATCAAACACAAAATTCTCACTCTGACATACAAAGCCCTCAACTGCACTGCTCCCTCCATTATCTCAGATCTTGTCTCCAGATACTCTCCTTCCCGTCCCCTTCGCTCTGCTCAAGACCTCCTACTCCCCTCCTCTCTTGTCACCTCATCACACTCCCGTTTACAGGACTTCTCCAGACTGGCTCCCATCTTGTGGAACTCTCTGCCTCGCTCCACAAGACTCTCTTCTAGTTTAAAAGCTTCCTAAAGACTCTACTATTCAGGGATGCATACAACCTATGCTAACCTTACTTTATACCAGTTCCTCTCCTCCATTGCTATCCCCTGAACCCCCCTAGCATGTAAGCTTAAGAGTCCAGCTGTTTGTTGATCACCTTCTTAAGAGCGGACTACAACAGTGCAACTCTTGGCAGGGCCCTCTACCCATTTGATCCCTATAACTGTTTTTTTTGTACTCCGCCTTTGTTAATAGCGCTGCGGAATCTGTTGGCGCTCTACAAAGAACCGATAATAATAATAATAATAATAATAATACCTATTATTCTACATCCTGTGTTGGAATTCAACTGCACAACAGTGCCATCTTGTGGATGCAATAATTCAATGCAACTCCAAATTCAACACAGGAGGTGAATAAACACATAGATAAAATCACTTGTAGAGACATATACAACCAAGTACAAATTTAAAAAGAGGATCATTGCATAGCAAAGTTATTTCAAACAACTAATGTTATTTATGTTGTCAATAGAGAAAAAGAATTTTATCTTAATACATTATCACAGATTTTTAGAGAAAAAGACTCCAGTCAAAATCTTTGTTCATACCCTTTGGCTGCATGCACTCTAGTTTATATACCCAGAACATCTCTCTCATTTTTAATAGTCGTTCTCTATCTCCACCCCTTCTGGGCCTATCTATTTGTTCAATAATTTAAAACCTAAGTTGGCTGATATTATGACCCATAGAGAGGAAGTGAGAGGAAACTGGCGCTTCTTTATTCTTACATCTGATATTAGATTTGTGTTTAGTTATCCTCTCCCTTACCTCTCTACAGGTCTCGCCAATATAAATTTGGCCACACAGACATTTAGTAAGATAGATACAGTATGTAGCCCTACATGTAAGATACTTATTTATTTTATATTTCTTCCCAGTAATGGGATGATAGAAAATTTCCCCTTTAATCATAGAGCTACAGTGGGAACAATTCAGACAAGGGTAGCAGCCATATCTCTTAGGCCCAATAGTTTTCTGGCCCTCTTGTTTACAGCTACCAATATCTGAATGTACCAACTCATCTTTAATACTTCTGTTTTTCTTATAAGCCACCATTAAATTTTCTTTAAATTCCAAGACTTCTGGATGGCAATCTTTTATTATATGCCAATTTTTCTTCAAGATACCAGTAATTTTGTTACTTAACCTATTAAATTGTGTGACAAAAATCATACGGTTTGGCTTCGTTTTTTGTTTATTTATCTTATCTGAATTGTTCTCTTCCATAATCGCATCCAATTGTTTAGAGATCAAAGATGGAGGATAGTTTCTATTTATAAATTTGTTCGCCATTGGTTCCAATCTATATTTACATTGTTCTTGATCCGATACTATTCTTTTCACACGAGTAAACTGACTTTTAGAAATTGCCCGAAAGACATTTTCTGGATGGTAGCTCCCATATTTCAACAGGTTGTTCCTGTCAGTACTCTTTGTGTAAAGATCAGTATATAGAAATCCCTCCTTGTTATAGACAATAGTATCAAGATACTCAATCCTCACCTCATTCATATTCAGTGTAAACTTTAAACCTGTAACCGAATCATGAAGACCCAGCAAGTAAGCTGTCTGTGCCCTGATACCAAGCAAGTAAGCTGTCTGTGCTCTGATACCAAGCAAGTAAGCTGTCTGTGCCCTGATACCAAGCAAGTAAGCTGTCTGTGTTCTGATACCCAGCAAGTACGCTGTCTGTACTCTGAAATCCAGCAAGTAAGCTGTCTGTGCTCTGATACCAAGTAAATAAACGGTCTGTGCTCTGATACCCAGTAAATAAACTGTCTGTGCTCTGATACCCAGCAAGTAAGCTGTCTGTGCTCTGATGCCCAGCAAGTAAGCTGTCTGTGCTCTGATACCCAGCAAGTAAACTGTCTGTGCTCTGATAACCAGCAAGTAAGCTGTCTGTGCTCTGATGCCCAGCAAGTAAGCTGTTTGTGCTCTTATACTCAGCAAGTAAACTGTCTGTGCTCTGATGCCCAGCAAGTAAGCTGTCTGTGCTCTGATACCCAGCAAGTAAACTGTCTGTGCTCTGATACCCAGCAGGTAAACTGTCTGTGCTCTGATGCCCAGCAAGTAAGCTGTTTGTGCTCTTATACTCAGCAAGTAAACTGTCTGTGCTCTGTTGCCCAGCAAGTAAGCTGTGTGTGCTCTTATACCCAGCAGGTAAACTGTCTCTGCTCTGATACCCAGCAAGTAAATAGTCTGTGCTCTGATGCCCAGCAAGTAAGCTGTCTATGCTCTGATACCCAGCAAGTAAACTGTCTGTGCTCTGACACCTAGCAAGTAAATAGTCTGTGCTCTGATGCTCAGCAAGTAAGCTGTGTGTGCTCTTATACTCAGCAAGTAAACTGTCTGTGCTCTGATATCCAGCAAGTAAGCTGTCTGTGCTCTGATACCCAGCAAGGACACTGTCTGTACTCTGATACTCAGCAAGTAAGCTGTCTGTGCTCTGATACCCAGCAAGTAAATAGTCTGTGCTCTGATGCCCAGCAAGTAAACTGTCTGTGCTCTGATACCCTGCAAGTAAACTGTCTGTGCTCTGATACCCAGCAAGTAAATAGTCTGTGCTCTGATGCTCAGCAAGTAAGCTGTGTGTGCTCTGATACCCAGCAGGTAAACTGTCTGTGCTCTGATGCCCAGCAAGTAAGCTGTCTGTGCTCTGATACCCAGCAAGTAAACTGTCTGTGCTCTTATGCCCAGCAAGTAAACTGTCTGTGCTATGATTCCCAGCAAGTAAGCTGTCTGTGCTCTGATACCCAGCAACTAAACTGTCTCTGGTCTGATACCCAGCAAATAAACTGTCTTTGCTTTTATACCTAGCAAGTAAACTGTCTGTGCTCTGATACCTAGCAAGTATACTGTCTGTGCTCTGATACCCAGCAAGTATACTGTCTGTGCTCTGATACCCAGCAAGTAAACAGTTTTTGCTCTAATACCCAGCAGGTAAACTGTCTGTGCTCTGATGCCCAACAAGTAAGCTGTCTGTGATCTGATACCCAGCAAGTAAACTGTCTTTGATCTGATACCCAGCAAGTAAACTGTCTGTGCTCTGATGCCCAGCAAGTAAACAGTCTGTGCTCTGATACCCAGCAACTAAACTATCTCTGCTCTGATACCCAAGTAAACTGTCTTTGCTTTTATACCTAGCAAGTAAACTGTCTGTGCTCTGATACCCAGCAAGTAAGCTGTCTGTGCTCTGATACCCAGCAACTAAACTATCTCTGCTCTGATACCCAAGTAAACTGTCTTTGCTTTTATACCTAGCAAGTAAACTGTCTGTGCTCTGATACCCAGCAAGAAAGCTGTCTGTGCTCTGCTACCCAGCAAGTAAGCTGTCTGTGCTCTGATACCCAGCAAGTAAGCTGTCTGTGCTCTAAAACCCAGCAAGTAAGCTGTCTGTGATCCAATACCCAGCAAGAAAGCTGTCTGTGCTCTGCTACCCAGCAAGTAAACTGTCTGTGCTCTGAAACCCAACAAGTAAACTGTCTGTGCTCTGATACCCAGCAAGTAAGCGGCCTGTGCTCTGATACCCTGCAAGTAAACTATCTGTGCTCTGATACTCAGCAATTAACTGTCTGTGCTCTGATACCCAGCAAATAAACTGTCTGTGCTCTGATACCCAGCAAGTAAACTGTCTGTGCTCTGATACCCAGCAAGTAAACTATCTCTGTTTTGATACCCAGCAAGTAAACTGTATGTGCTCTGATAATCAGCAAGTAAGCTGTCTGTGCTCTGATACCCAGCAAGTAAGCTGTCTGTGCTCTGATACCTAGCAAGTAAACTGCCTGTGTTCTGATACCCAGCAATTAAACTGTATGTGCTCTGATAACCAGCAAGTAAACTGTCTGTGCTCTGATACCCAGCAAGTAAACCGTCTGTGCTCTGATACCCAGCAAGTAAACTGTCTGTGCTCTGATACCCAGCAAGTAAACCGTCTGTGCTCTGATACCAAGCAGGTAAACTGTCTGTGATATGATACCCAGCAAGTGAACTGTCTGTGCTCTGATACCCAGCAAGTAAACTGTCTGTGCTCTGATGCCCAACAAGTAAGCTGTCTGTGCTCTTATACCCAGCAAGTAAACTGTCTGTGCTCTGATGCCCAGCAAATAAGCTGTCTGTGCTCTGATACCCAGTACGTAAACTGTCTGTACTTTGATACCCAGCAAATAAGCTGTCTGTGCTCTGATACCTAGCAAGTAAACTGTCTGTACTTTGATACCCAGCAAGTAAGCTGTATGTGCTCTGATACCCAGCAGGTAAACAGTTTGTGCTCTGATACCCAGCAAGTAAGCTACCTGTGCTCTGATACCCAGCAAGTAAGCTATCTGTGCTCTGATACCAAGCAAGTAAACTGTCTGTGCTCTGATGCCAAGCAAGTAAGCTATCTGTGCTCTGAAACCCAGCAGTTAAACTGTCTGTGCTCTGATGCCTAGCAAGTAAGCTATCTGTGCTCTGATACCCAGCAAGTAAACTGTCTGTGCTCTGATGCCCAGCAAATAAGCTGTGTGTGCTCTGATACCCAGCAGGTAAACTGTCTGTGCTCTGATGCCCAGCAAGTAAGCTGTCTATGCTCTGATACCAAGAAAGTAAGCTGTCTGTGCTCTGATACCAAGTAAATAAACTGTATGTGCTCTTATACCCAGCAAATAAACTGTCTTTGCTCTGATACTCAGCAAGTAAACTGTCTGTGCATTGATACCCAGCAAGTAAATTGTCTGTACTCTGATACCCGGTAAATAAACTGTCTGTGCTCTGATACCCAGCAAGTATACTATCTGAGCTCTGATACCCAGCAAGTAAACTGTCTGTGCTCTTATACCCAGTAAATAAACTGTCTGTGCTCTGATACCCAGCAAGTAAGCTGTCTGTGCTCTGATACCCAGCAAGTAAACAGTCTGTGCTCTGATGCCCAGCAAGTAAGCTGTCTGTGCTGTGATACCCAGCAAGTAAGCTGTCTGTGCTCTGATACCCAGCAAGTAAGCTGTCTGTGCTCTGATACCCAGCAAGTAAACTGTTTGTGCTCTGATGCCCTGCAAGTAAACTGTCTGTGCTCTGATGCCCTTCAAGTAAGCTGTCTGTGCTCTGATACCAAGGAAGTAAGCTGTCTGTGCTCTGATACCAAGCAAGTAAGCTGTCTGTGCTCTGATACCCAGCAAGTAAGCTGTCTGTGCTCTGATACCAAGGTAGTAAGCTGTCTGTGCTCTAATACCAAGCAAGTAAGCTGTCTGTGCTCTGATACCAAGCAAGTAAGCTGTCTGTGCTCTGATACCAAGCAAGTAAGCTGTCTGTGCTCTGATACCCAGCAAGTAAACTGTCTGTACTCTGAAACCCAGCAAGTAAGCTGTCTGTGCTCTGATACCCAGTAAATAAACTGTCTGTGCTCTGATACTCAGCAAGTAAACTGTTTGTGCACTGATACCCAGCAAGTACATTGTCTGTACTCTGATACCCAGTAAATAAACTGTCTGTGCTCTGATACCCAGCAAGTAAACTGTCTGTGCTCTGATACACAGCAAGTAAGCTGTCTGTGCTCTGATACCCAGCAAGTGAACAGTCTGTGCTCTGATGCCCAGCAAGTAAGCTGTCTGTGCTATGATACCCAGCAAGTAAGCTGTCAGTACTCTGATGCCCATTAAGTAAGCTGTCTATGCTCTGATACACAGCAGGTAAACTGTCTGTGCTCTGATGCCTAGCAAGTAAGCTGTCTGTGCTCTGATACCCAGCAAGTAAGCTGTCTGTGCTCTGATACGCAGCAAGTAAGCTGTCTGTGCTCTGATGCCCAGCAAGTAAGCTGTCTATGCTTTGATACACAGCAGGTAAACTGTCTGTGCTCTGATGCCTAGCAAGTAAGCTGTCTGTGCTCTGGTACCCAGCAGGTAAACTGTCTGTGCTCTGATGCCCAGCAAGTAAGCTGTCTGTGCTCTGAAACCCAGCAAGTAAGATATCTGTGCTCTAATACCAAGCAAGTAAGCTGTCTCTGCTCTGATACCAAGGAAGTAAGCTGTCTGTGCTCTAATACAAAGCAAGTAAGCTGTCTGTGCTCTGATACCAAGCAAGTAAGCTGTCTGTGCTCTGATACCCAGCAAGTAAGCTGTCTGTGCTCTGATACCCAGCAAGTAAGCTGTCTGTGCTCTGATGCCCTGCAAGGAAACTGTCTGTGCTCTGATGCCCTGCAGGTAAGTTGTCTGTGCTCTGATACCAAGGAAGTAAGCTGCCTTTGCTCTGATACCCAGCAAGTAAGCTGTCTGTGCTCTGATACCCAGCAAGTAAACTGTTTGTGCTCTGATGCCCTGCAAGTAAACTGTCTGTGCTCTGATGCCCTGCAGGTAAGTTGTCTGTGCTCTGATACCAAGGAAGTAAGCTGCCTTTGCTCTGATACCAAGCAAGTAATCTGTCTGTGCTCTGATACCCAGGAAGTAAGCTGTCTGTGCTCTGATACCCAGGAAGTAAGCTGTCTGTGCTCTGATACCAAGGAAGTAAGCTGTCTGTGCTCTGATACCAAGGAAGTAAGCTGTCTGTGCTCTTATACCAAGCAAGTAAGCTGTCTGTGCTCTGATATCCAGCAAGTAAACTGTCTGTACTCTGAAACCTAGCAAGTAAGCTGTCTGTGCTCTGATACCAAGTAAATAAGCTGTCTGTGCTCTGATACCCTGCAAATAAGCTGTCTGTGCTCTGATACTCAGCAAGTAAACTGTCTGTGCACTGATAACCAGCAAGTAAATTGTCTGTACTCTGATACCCAGTAAATTAACTGTCTGTGCTCTGATACCCAGCAAGTAAACTGTCTGTGCTCTGATACACAGCAAGTAAGCTGTCTGTGCTCTGATACCCAGCAAGTGAACAGTCTGTGCTCTGATGCCCAGCAAGTAAGCTGTCTGTGCTCTGATGCCTAGCAAGTAAGCTGTATGTGCTCTGGTACCCAGCAAGTAAGCTGTCTGTGCTCTGATGCCTAGCAAGTAAGCTGTATGTGCTCTGATACCAAGCAAGTAAGCTGCCTGTGCTCTGATACCCAGCAAGTAAGCAGTCTGTGCTCTGATGCCCAGCAAGTAAGCTGTCTATGCTCTGATACACAGCAGGTAAACTGTCTGTGCTCTGATGCCTAGCAAGTAAGCTGTCTGTGCTCTGGTACCCAGCAGGTAAACTGTCTGTGCTCTGATGCCCAGGAAGTAAGCTGTCTGTGCTCTGATACCCAGCAAGTAAGTTGTCTGTGCTCTAATACCAAGCAAGTTAGCTGTCTGTGCTTGGATACCAAGCAAGTAAGCTGTCTGTGCTCTAATACCAAAGAAGTAAGCTGTCTGTGCTCTGATACCAAGCAAGTAAGCTGTCTGTGCTCTGATACCCAACAAGTAAGCTGTCTGTGCTCTGATGCCAAGCAAGTTAACTGTCTGTGCTCTGATACCCAGCAAGTAAACTGTCTGTGCTCTGATACCCAAAAAGTATGCTGTCTGTGCTCTGATACCCAGCGAGTAAACTGTATGTGCTCTATAACCCAGCAAGTAAACTATCTGTGCTCTGATACCCAGCAAGTAAGCTGTCTGTGCTCTGATACCCAAAAAGTAAGCTGTCTGTGCTCTGATACCCAGCAAGTAAACTGTCTGTGCTCTGATACCCAGCAAGTAAGCTGTCTGTGCTTAGATACCCAGCAAGTAAACTGTCTGTGCTTAGATACCAAGCAAGTAAACTCTCTGTGCTCTGATACCCAGCAAGTAAACTGTCTGCGCTCTGATACCCAGCAAGTAAGCTGTCTGTGCTCTGATACCCAGCAAGCAAACTGTCTGTACTCTGATACCCAGCAAGCAAGCTGTCTGTGCTCTGATGCCCAGCAAGTAAACTGTCTGTGCTCTGATATCCAGCAAGTCAACTGTTTGTGCTCTGATGCCCTGCAAGTAAACTGTCTGTGCTCTGATGCCCTTCAAGTAAGCTGTCTGTGCTCTGATACCAAGGAAGTAAGCTGTCTGTGCTTAGATACCCAGCAAGTAAACTCTCTGTGCTCTGATACCCAGCAAGTAAGCTGTCTGTGCTCTGATACCCAGCAAGTAAACTGTCTGTGCTTATATACCCAGCAAGTAAACTCTCTGTGCTCTGATACCCAGCAAGTAAACTGTCTGTGCTCTGATTCCAAGGAAGTAAGCTGTCTGTGCTCTATACCAAGCAAGTAAGCTGTCTGTGCTCTGATACCCAGCAAGTAAGCTGTCTGTGCTCTGATACCCAGCAAGTAAACTGTCTGTGCTCTGATACCCAGCAAGTAAGCAATCTGTGCTTAGATACCCAGCAAGTAAACTGTCTGTGATTTGATACCCAGCAAGTAAACTCTCTGTTCTCTGATACCCAGCAAGTAAACTGTCTGTGCTCTGATACCCAGCAAGTAAGCTGTCTGTGCTCTGATACCCAGCAAGCAAACTGTCTGTGCTCTGATGCCCAGCAAGTAAACTGTCTGTGCTCTAATATGCAGCAAGTCAACTGTTTGTGTTCTGATGCCCTGCAAGTAAACTCTCTGTGCCCTGATACCAAGCAAGTAAGCTGTCTGTGCTCTGATATTAGATATTTATGTGTATATATTTTAGCCCACTTTGCAGGCTTACTATTCTAAAACTAGCTTATGCACGCCTTTCCAATTTCCTTACAATAAACTCCCTCCTTGACCCATTGCAATCTGGATTTTGTCCCCATCACTCCACAGAAACAGCAATTGTTAAGGTTACCAACGACCTACTTACAGCAAAATCAAAAGGCCGCTTCTCTCTGCTTATTCTCCTTGATCTGTCCGCAGCCTTTGACACTGTTGACCACCCTCTCTTGCTCCAAACCCTCCAATCCTTTGGCATATGTGACAAAGCCCTCTCGTGGCTCTCTTCCTACCTGTCAAACCGTACCTTTAGTGTAGCCTTCTCTGGGGCCTCCTCTGCCCCGTCACCACTTTCTGTCGGAGTACCGCAAGGCTCTGTCCTCGGTCCCCTTCTCTTCTCAATCTACACGTCATCACTAGGTTCCTTAATAAAGTCCCATGGTTTACAATATCATTTGTATGCCGACGACACCCAAATCTACTTCTCTGCACCAGACCTTTCTCCTTCCTTGCTAACCCGTGTCACTAACTGTCTTTCTCACATCTCCAACTGGATGTCCTCTCATTACCTCAAGCTAAATCTCTCCAAAACTGAGCTCCTTATTTTCCCCCCTTCTTCAAAACTCTCCACCCCCAATCCCTCTATAACTGTCGACAACTCCATCATTACCCCTACCCCACATGCCCGATGTCTCGGGGTCACATTTGACTCAGATCTTTCTTTCACTCCTCACATTCAGTCTTTGGCTAAAGCCTGCCACTTCCACCTTAAAAACATCTCTAAAATTAGACACTTCCTTACACAAGACACAACTAAGATTTTAATCAACTCTCTCATCCTCTCCCGCCTCGATTACTGCAACTCTGTCCTCTCTGGTCTCCCTAGCTGCCGCCTAGCTCCTTTACCATCCATAATGAATGCCTCTGCCAGACTCATCTTCCTTACACGTCGCTCTTCATCTTCTGCACCTCTCTGCCAATCTCTTCACTGGCTTCCTCTTGCCTCTAGGATCAAACACAAAATTCTCACTCTGACATACAAAGCCCTCAACTGCACTGCTCCCCCCATTATCTCAGATCTTGTCTCCAGATACTCTCCCTCCCGTCCCCTTCGCTCTGCTCACGACCTCCTACTCTCCTCCTCTCTTGTCACCTCATCACACTCCAGTTTACAGGACTTCTCCAGACTAGCTCCCATCTTGTGGAACTCTCTGCCTCGCTCCACAAGACTCTCTTCTAGTTTTAAAAGCTTCAAGTGCTCCCTAAAGACTCTACTGTTTAGGGATGCATACAACCTATGCTAACCTTACTTTATACCAGTTCCTCTCCTCCATTGCTATCCCCTGAACCCCCCTAGCATGTAAGCTTAAGAGTCCAGCTGTTTGTTGATCACCTTCTTAAGAGCGGACTACAACAGTGCAACTCTTGGCAGGGCCCTCTACCCATTTGATCCCTATAACTGTTTTTTTTGTACTCCGCCTTTGTTAATAGCGCTGCGGAATCTGTTGGCGCTCTACAAATAACCGATAATAATAATAATAATAATAATACCTATTATTCTACATCCTGTGTTGGAATTCAACTGCACAACAGTGCCATCTTGTGGATGCAATAATTCAATGCAACTCCAAATTCAACACAGGAGGTGAATAAACACATAGATAAAATCACTTGTAGAGACATATACAACCAAGTACAAATTTAAAAAGAGGAACATTGCATAGCAAAGTTATTTCAAACAACTAATGTTATTTATGTTGTCAATAGAGAAAAAGAATTTTATCTTAATACATTATCACAGATTTTTAGAGAAAAAGACTCCAGTCAAAATCTTTGTTCATACCCTTTGGCTGCATGCACTCTAGTTTATATACCCAGAACATCTCTCTCATTTTTAATAGTCATTCTCTATCTCCACCCCTTCTGGGCCTATCTATTTGTTCAATAATTTAAAACCTAAGTTGGCTGATATTATGACCCATAGAGAGGAAGTGAGAGGAAACTGGCGCTTCTTTATTCTTACATCTGATATTAGATTTGTGTTTAGTTATCCTCTCCCTTACCTCTCTACAGGTCTCGCCAATATAAATTTGGCCACACAGACATTTAGTAAGATAGATACAGTATGTAGCCCTACATGTAAGATACTTATTTATTTTATATTTCTTCCCAGTAATGGGATGATAGAAAATTTCCCCTTTAATCATAGAGCTACAGTGGGAACAATTCAGACAAGGGTAGCAGCCATATCTCTTAGGCCCAATAGTTTTCTGGCCCTCTTGTTTACAGCTACCAATATCTGAATGTACCAACTCATCTTTAATACTTCTGTTTTTCTTATAAGCCACCATTAAATTTTCTTTAAATTCCAAGACTTCTGGATGGCAATCTTTTATTATATGCCAATTTTTCTTCAAGATACCAGTAATTTTGTTACTTAACCTATTAAATTGTATGACAAAAATCATACGGTTTGGCTTCGTTTTTTGTTTATTTATCTTATCTGAATTGTTCTCTTCCATAATCGCATCCAATTGTTTAGAGATCAAAGATGGAGGATAGTTTCTATTTATAAATTTGTTCGCCATTGGTTCCAATCTATATTTACATTGTTCTTGATCCGATACTATTCTTTTCACACGAGTAAACTGACTTTTAGAAATTGCCCGAAAGACATTTTCTGGATGGTAGCTCCCATATTTCAACAGGTTGTTCCTGTCAGTACTCTTTGTGTAAAGATCAGTATATAGAAATCCCTCCTTGTTATAGACAATAGTATCAAGATACTCAATCCTCACCTCATTCATATTCAGTGTAAACTTTAAACCTGTAACCGAATCATGAAGACCCAGCAAGTAAGCTGTCTGTGCCCTGATACCAAACAAGTAAGCTGTCTGTGCTCTGATACCAAGCAAGTAAGCTGTCTGTGCCCTGATACCAAGCAAGTAAGCTGTCTGTGTTCTGATACCCAGCAAGTAAGCTGTCTGTACTCTGAAATCCAGCAAGTAAGCTGTATGTGCTCTGATACCCAGCAAGTAAGCTGTCTGTGCTCTGATACCCAGCAAGTAAGCTGTCTGTGCTCTGATACCCAGCAAGTAAGCTGTCTGTGCTCTGATACCAAGGAAGTAAGCTGTCTGTGCTCTGATACCAAGCAAGTAAGCTGTCTGTGCCCTGATACCAAGCAAGTAAGCTGTCTGTGTTCTGATACCCAGCAAGGACGCTGTCTGTACTCTGAAATCCAGCAAGTAAGCTGTCTGTGCTCTGATACCAAGTAAATAAATGGTCTGTGCTCTGATACCCAGTAAATAAACTGTCTGTGCTCTGATACCCAGCAAGTAAGCTGTCTGTGCTCTGATGCCCAGCAAGTAAGCTGTCTGTGCTCTGATACCCAGCAAGTAAACTGTCTGTGCTCTGATAACCAGCAAGTAAGCTGTCTGTGCTCTGATACCCAGCAAGTAAATAGTCTGTGTTCTGATGCCCAGCAAGTAAGCTGTCTGTGCTCTGATACCCAGCAAGTAAACTGTCTGTGCTCTGACACCAAGCAAGTAAATAGTCTGTGCTCTAATGCCCAGCAAGTAAGCTGTGTGTGCTCTGATACCCAGCAGGTAAGCTGTCTGTGCTCTGATATCCAGCATGTAAGCTGTCTGTGCTCTGATACCCAGCAAGGAAACTGTCTGTACTCTGATACCCAGCAAGTAAGCTGTCTGTGCTCTGATACCCAGCAAGTAAATAGTCTGTGCTCTGATGCTCAGCAAGTAAGCTGTGTCTGCTCTGATACCCAGCAGGTAAACTGTCTGTGCTCTGATGCCCAGCATGTAAGCTGTTTGTGCTCTTATGCTCAGCAAGTAAACTGTCTGTGCTCTGTTGCCCAGCAAGTAATCTGTGTGTGCTCTTATACCCAGCAGGTAAACTGTCTGTGCTCTGATACCCAGCAAGTAAATAGTCTGTGCTCTGATGCCCAGCAAGTAAGCTGTCTATGCTCTGATACCCAGCAAGTAAACTGTCTGTGCTCTGACACCTAGCAAGTAAATAGTCTGTGCTCTGATGCTCAGCAAGTAAGCTGTGTGTGCTCTTGTACTCAGCAAGTAAACTGTCTGTGCTCTGATATCCAGCAAGTAAGCTGTCTGTGCTCTGATACCCAGCAAGGACACTGTCTGTACTCTGATACTCAGCAAGTAAGCTGTCTGTGCTCTGATACCCAGCAAGTAAATAGTCTGTGCTCTGATGCCCAGCAAGTAAGCTGTCTGTGCTCTGATACCCAGCAAGTAAATAGTCTGTGCTCTGATGCCCAGCAAGTAAGCTGTCTGTGCTCTGATACCCAGCAAGTAAACTGTCTGTGCTCTGATACCCTGCAAGTAAACTGTCTGTGCTCTGATACCCAGCAAGTAAATAGTCTGTGCTCTGATGCTCAGCAAGTAAGCTGTGTGTGCTCTGATACCCAGCAGGTAAACTGTCTGTGCTCTGATGCCCAGCAAGTAAGCTGTTTGTGCTCTTATACTCTGCAAGTAAACTGCCTGTGCTCTGATACCCAGCAAGTAAGCTGTCTGTGCTCTGATACCCAGCAAGTAAACTGTCTGTGCTCTTATACCTAGCAAGTAAACTGTCTGTGCTCTGATACCTAGCAAGTAAGCTGTCTGTGCTCTGATACCTAGCAAGTATACTGTCTGTGCTCTGATACCTAGCAAGTAAGCTGTCTGTGCTCTGATACCTAGCAAGTATACTGTCTGTGCTCTGATACCCAGCAAGTATACTGTCTGTGCTCTGATACCCAGCAAATAAACTGTCTGTGCTCTGATACCTAGCAAGTAAGCTGTCTGTGCTCTGATACCTAGCAAGTATACTGTCTGTGCTCTGATACCCAGCAAGTAAACAGTTTTTGCTCTAATACCCAGCAGGTAAACTGTCTGTGCTCTGATGCCCAACAAGTAAGCTGTCTGTGATCTGATACCCAGCAAGTAAACTGTCTTTGATCTGATACCCAGCAAGTAAACTGTCTGTGCTCTGATGCCCAGCAAGTAAACAGTCTGTGCTATGATACCCCGCAAGTAAGCTGTCTGTGCTCTGGACCCAGCAACTAAACTATCTCTGCTCTGATACCCAACAAGTAAACTGTCTTTGCTCTTATACCTAGCCAGTAAACTGTCTGTGCTCTGATACCCAGCAAGAAAGCTGTCTGTGCTCTGCTACCCAGCAAGTAAGCTGTCTGTGCTCTGATACCCAGCAAGTAAGCTGTCTGTGCTCTAAAACCCAGCAAGTAAGCTGTTTGTGATCCAATACCCAGCAAGAAAGCTGTCTGTGCTCTGCTACCCAGCAAGTAAACTGTCTGTGCTCTGAAACCCAACAAGTAAACTGTCTGTGCTCTGATACCCAGCAAGTAAGCGGCCTGTGCTCTGATACCCTGCAAGTAAACTATCTCTGTTTTGATACCCAGCAAGTAAACTGTATGTGCTCTGATAATCAGCAAGTAAGCTGTCTGTGCTCTGATACCCAGCAAATAAACTGTCTGTGCTCTGATACCCAGCAAGTAAACTGTCTGTGCTCTGATACCCAGCAAGTAAACTATCTCTGTTTTGATACCCAGCAAGTAAACTGTATGTGCTCTGATAATCAGCAAGTAAGCTGTCTGTGCTCTGATACCCAGCAAGTAAGCTGTCTGTGCTCTGATACCTAGCAAGTAAACTGCCTGTGCTCTGATACCCAGCAATTAAACTGTATGTGCTCTGATAACCAGCAAGTAAACTGTCTGTGCTCTGATACCCAGCAAGTAAACTGTCTGTTCTCTGATACCCAGCAAGTAAACCGTCTGTGCTCTGATACCCAGCAAGTAAACCGTCTGTTCTCTGATACCCAGCAAGTAAACTGTCTGTTCTCTGATACCCAGCAAGTAAACCGTCTGTGCTCTGATACCCAGCAAGTAAACTGTCTGTGCTCTGATACCCAGCAAGTAAACCGTCTGTGCTCTGATACCAAGCAGGTAAACTGTCTGTGATATGATACCCAGCAAGTGAACTGTCTGTGCTCTGATACCCAGCAAGTAAACTGTCTGTGCTCTGATGCCCAACAAGTAAGCTGTCTGTGCTCTTATACCCAGCAAGTAAACTGTCTGTGCTCTGATGCCCAGCAAATAAGCTGTCTGTGCTCTGATACCCAGCACGTAAACTGTCTGTACTTTGATACCCAGCAAATAAGCTGTCTGTGCTCTGATACCTAGCAAGTAAACTGTCTGTACTTTGATACCCAGCAAGTAAGCTGTATGTGCTCTGATACCCAGCAGGTAAACAGTTTGTGCTCTGATACCCAGCAAGTAAGCTACCTGTGCTCTGATACCCAGCAAGTAAGCTATCTGTGCTCTGATACCAAGCAAGTAAACTGTCTGTGCTCTGATGCCAAGCATGTAAGCTATCTGTGCTCTGAAACCCAGCAGGTAAACTGTCTGTGCTCTGATGCCTAGCAAGTAAGCTATCTGTGCTCTGATACCCAGCAAGTAAACTGTCTGTGCTCTGATGCCCAGCAAATAAGCTGTGTGTGCTCTGATACCCAGCAGGTAAACTGTCTGTGCTCTGATGCCCAGCAAGTAAGCTGTCTATGCTCTGATACCAAGAAAGTAAGCTGTCTGTGCTCTGATACCAAGTAAATAAACTGTATGTGCTCTTATACCCAGCAAATAAACTGTCTTTGCTCTGATACTCAGCAAGTAAACTGTCTGTGCATTGATACCCAGCAAGTAAATTGTCTGTACTCTGATACCCGGTAAATAAACTGTCTGTGCTCTGATACCCAGCAAGTATACTATCTGAGCTCTGATACCCAGCAAGTAAACTGTCTGTGCTCTTATACCCAGTAAATAAACTGTCTGTGCTCTGATACCCAGCAAGTAAGCTGTCTGTGCTCTGATACCCAGCAAGTAAACAGTCTGTGCTCTGATGCCCAGCAAGTAAGCTGTCTGTGCTTTGATACCCAGCAAGTAAGCTGTCTGTGCTCTGATACCCAGCAAGTAAGCTGTCTGTGCTCTGATACCCAGCAAGTAAACTGTTTGTGCTCTGATGCCTAGCAAGTAAACTGTCTGTGCTCTGATGCCCTTCAAGTAAGCTGTCTGTGCTCTGATACCAAGGAAGTAAGCTGTCTGTGCTCTGATACCAAGCAAGTAAGCTGTCTGTGCTCTGATACCCAGCAAGTAAGCTGTCTGTGCTCTGATACCAAGGTAGTAAGCTGTCTGTGCTCTAATACCAAGCAAGTAAGCTGTCTGTGCTCTGATACCAAGCAAGTAAGCTGTCTGTGCTCTGATACCAAGCAAGTAAGCTGCCTGTGCTCTGATACCCAGCAAGTAAACTGTCTGTACTCTGAAACCCAGCAAGTAAGCTGTCTGTGCTCTGATACCAAGGTAGTAAGCTGTCTGTGCTCTGAAACCCAGCAAGTAAGCTGTCTGTGCTCTGATACCCAGTAAATAAACTGTCTGTGCTCTGATACTCAGCAAGTAAACTGTTTTTGCACTGATACCCAGCAAGTACATTGTCTGTACTCTGATACCCAGTAAATAAACTGTCTGTGCTCTGATACCCAGCAAGTAAACTGTCTGTGCTCTGATACACAGCAAGTAAGCTGTCTGTGCTCTGATGCCTAGCAAGTAAGCTGTCTGTGCTCTGATGCCCAGCAAGTAAGCTGTCTGTGCTATGATACCCAGCAAGTAAGCTGTCAGTACTCTGATGCCCATTAAGTAAGCTGTCTATGCTCTGATACACAGCAGGTAAACTGTCTGTGCTCTGATGCCTAGCAAGTAAGCAATCTGTGCTTAGATACCCAGCAAGTAAACTGTCTGTGATTTGATACCCAGCAAGTAAACTCTCTGTTCTATGATACCCAGCAAGTAAGCTGTCTGTGCTCTGATACCCAGCAAGTAAGCTGTCTGTGCTCTGATACCCAGCAAGCAAACTGTCTGTACTCTGATACCCAGCAAGTAAGCTGTCTGTGCTCTGATGCCCAGCAAGTAAATAGTCTGTGCTCTGATGCCCAGCAAGTAAGCTGTCTGTGCTCTAATATGCAGCAAGTCAACTGTTTGTGTTCTGATGCCCTGCAAGTAAACTCTCTGTGCCCTGATACCAAGCAAGTAAGCTGTCTGTGCTCTGATATTAGATATTTATGTGTATATATTTTAGCCCACTTTGCAGGCTTACTATTCTTAAATGTAAAAGGGCAACAACTATAGTAGTGCCATCGTTTGTTTCTTTTTTGTTTGGCCATTAGTGCAACAATGTTTGGGTACTGTATCATTATCGGTTTTGCTGTAGAAATTAATATATTTACATGGTCTGCTTAAAGATTTTCCCTACAATTATAATACTTCTCGTTGGTTAGTCGGTAACATATCAGATGCAAGACTAGGTTACTGTGCACCTCATATCTTGCATCTTGAATCTATGATTAAGACCCCTAATATATGCTGTTGGTCCCCTATACTCTATTCTATATATAATGGGAAACTTGTATAAGGCTGGTTTATTTGTTGTGCGACAAGCCTTCTTTTTATATATATACTCAATAATAATTGGACAAGTGAACTTATTGCTAAAAAGGCTTTAAAAAAATATCCACATCCTGATAATACCCTGGACACGTCACCCCCTTCCCCACCCTTATAGTACTCTGGCATCCCTAATTTTGTCCAGAGACTTATTTGCGGTTTCTCTCGTAAAATACTGCTATAAATACTATACTTAACTATTATCTATTTTAAGATATCCATATCTATGTCGATCTTATATACCTTAAAGGGACACTGAACCCACATTTTTTATTTCATGATTCAGATAGGGCATGCTATTTTAAGCAACTTTCTAATTTACTCCTATTAGCAAATGTTCGTCATTCTCTTGGTATCTTTATTTGAAAAGCAAGAATGTAAGTTTAGATGCCAGCCCATTTATGGTGAACAACCTGGGTTGTTCTTGCTGATTGGTGGATAAATTCATCCACCAATAAACAAGTGCTGTCCAGGGTTCTGGACTTTCTTTTTCAAATAAAGATAGCAAAAGAACAACGACAAATTGATAATAGGAGTAAATTAGAAAGTTGCTTAAAATTGCATTCTCTATCTGAATCACGAAAGAAAAAAAAAATTGGGTTCAGTATCCCTTTAAATTAAATCCATAGTCCCTACATACTATAAACCAACAGTTTTTTTCCCTCTACAGCAAAATTGAGCTATATGAGGCACTCTAAAATAACCATGGGAAATCATACCTTTTTTCAACTCAACCAAAATTCCCATCTCTATTCAAATTAAACATATATGCCTAGGTAGATTCTATGTGTTCTGAATCACATTTAAAATTTCCATATCACATGATTAATATCTTACACAGATTGCAAACGAGATCTGTATAATGTTTCCAACAAAATTTATTTTATTGTTTGAACAAAGAAGGTTCTTTAGATTTAAGAGTTAAAATATGGACTATAACATTACGATGTCGAACCAAGATATTTTATAATAATTTACTGCTCTCCTGCAATAATCACATATGTACAGTATCTCACAAAAGTGAGTACACCCCTCACATTTTTGTAAATATGTTATTATATCTTTTCATGTGACAACACTGAAGAAATTACACTTTGCTACAATTTAAAGTAGTGAGTGTACAGCCTGTCTAACAGTGTAAATTTGCTGTCCCCTCAAAATAATTTAACACACAGCCATTAATGTCTAAACCATTGGCAACAAAAGTGAGTACATCCCTAAGTGGAAATGTCCAAATTGGGCCAAAGTATCAATATTTTGTGTGGCCACCATTATTTTCCAGCACTGCCTTAACCCTCTTGGGCATGGAGTTCACTAGAGCTTCAAAGGTTGCCACTAGAGTCCTCTTCCACTCCTCCATGACGACATCACGGAGCTGGTTGATGTTAGAGACCTTGCGCTCCCCCACCTTCTGTTTGAAGATGCTCCACAGATGCTCAATAGGGTTTAGGTCTGGAGACATGCTTGGCCTGTCCATCACCTTTACTCTCAGCTTCTGTCGTCTTGGAAGTGTTTTTAGGGTTGTTATCATGTTGGAATACTGCCCTGCGGGCCAGTCTCCAAAAGGAAGGGGATCATGCTCTGCTTCAATATGTCACAGTACATGTTGGCATTCATGGTTCCCTCAATGAACTGTAGCTCCCCAGTGCCGGCAGCCTATCTAGATATGCCTTCAACAAAGGATACCAGGAGAATGAAGTAATGTAGCCTATCTAGGTATGCCTTCAACAAAAGATACCAGGTGAATGAAGTAATGTTTGACATGTAACCACCCCCCAAGCCTATCTAGATATGCCTTCAACAAAGGATACCAGGAGAATGAAGTAATGTAGCCTATCTAGGTATGTCTTCAACAAAAGATACCAAGAGAATGAAGTAATGTTTGACATGTAACCACCCTCCTAAGCCTATCTAGATATGCCTTCAACAAAGGACACCAAGATAATGAAATAATGTTTTTCAGTGTTGAACTTTTGCATTTGCTTAGTTCACGTGTTAATAAATATGTTCATAAACTAAAAAAACTAATCCAATTCAAACCAAGCATTTTAAAGATAAAACACAATAATCAGAATGCTGATTTATTATAGTAATTAAGTGTCTGGGCATAAAAAAACTGATAATATGAAATTGATAATCATAAACATCATCAACCTTTTTAATAGTTAAGTAGGAAATAGACATCATCAATACTAAATCAGCCTTAATTCAGTGGTGCATTTGCTTTTTGTGCAGCTCTAGGCCCTGCGAAAAACCTGTGAGCACAACCCCCCACCCACAAAAATTTAAAGTCAGATTTGCTTCATATATTTCTTACACGTGGAAACCAGGGACACTTGTTTTGAAATAAAATGAATGCATTAAACACACAGGAGGGCATTATTCCATAGAACTACCCTTACAAATTTCTCTGCCCCTCTAAATCCTCCCTCATTAGATACAGTCGCTGACACCTAAATACAGTCCTGCATTGCATACATATATTTTGTTTCTGTGAAGGTCTGGGGGGGGGGGGGACTTGACTAACCTATTTATTTTATTTTTTATATGTTTATCTAGAATTTCCTTTTTTATCATATAAATAATTAGATCAACTCAAAGGGACATGATAACCATATGCTGAATAATGTAAAAGTGATGCTGCATATTGGTAATAAAAAGGTGATTTAAAAAATCACATGAACATTCTATTTGAAAAAAAAGCTAAATATTTTACTTCAAAATGTCCTCAATTCCACATCCCATTGTGAATGGAATTCAGAAGAGAGTGTGCATCTGGCATGTGCAAAAACAGTCAGTATATTTCCCTCCTCAGCTTAAGGAAGTTCACTGTGAAATCTTGAGATATTTTGGTCAAATCCCATGA
This sequence comes from Bombina bombina, assembly GCF_027579735.1. Taxonomy (NCBI): domain Eukaryota; kingdom Metazoa; phylum Chordata; class Amphibia; order Anura; family Bombinatoridae; genus Bombina; species Bombina bombina. The sequence continues at coordinate 1,240,663,940 of NC_069501.1, forward strand.
GATCCCAGTAAAGCAAATTGTTCGCACAGCACAAATGATGCTGATTGGCTATTCAATAAAAAAAGGCTTTGAAAATGAAAGAAAAGAAAAACAAATCTATGCAGTGTTTTTGCATGAAGGAAAATAGCTACAAAAAAGTCTGTTTTCTTTAAATGGACATCAAACATCCAGTAATTATAAGGCTTTTCTGAAGTCCTGTGATAAAGTGAACAATGTATATATTAAAACACTGGGTTTGCTGCAGTTGATTTCCAATGGATAAACTACACAGGTCTCATGCCTTATTTGGTGGTGTCAATCAAGTCTTATTACTGAAGTCCATAAACCTAGACGTTATTTTGGATCATTTTTGCACTATTTTGCAGTATCTTATCTTATCACCTATGCTGAGGCCCATTTGAGACAGTTATGTGTCAAGAAAAACTTGTGATGTCTGCAGTGTGAGCTTCCAATTCTCAGAGTCAGAGAACACACAATTTTAAGATTTAAATAACAGTAAATTAAATTTAAGGTATATTACAGGTGTCCCTCGTTTTGCGCAGTACAATTTGCACTGTTTCCCAATAGTGCCTGTTTCAGGTGATCACGTGACCATTGTTGAGGAAATTGTTCCACAGGCTTCGTAGCTGGAAAAAAAAAAGATTTGTAGAAGGGATTTTGTCACCTGCATTAATCGTACAACATTGTAATACAGTGTACAGCACATGAGAGTAGTTTGCCATTCATTTGCTTTCTTAAAGGCTAACATCTTAAAAAAAAATTCCCAAGCTGTCCTTTCCGATACTTTAACTAACAGAAAGTGTATGTCTGTGTGCATGTTAAATATATACATATAATATATTTAAAATGTTGTTTTTATATGCAGCAAAGAAAAAAAAATACTGTTCACTGGCTGATAAACAGAACTCCCCAACAATTTTTATATTGCTATTTTTACATTTGTAGCATTACATTCAGGGCTTTAAATAAAACATAATATTACATGATAACTCATATAACATATATTAAGTTATAATACAATATAATATCACATAATAACATATATAACATACTGTATATTAAGTTATAATATAATATATTACATAACTCATATAACATATATTAATATGTATATTATTATATATTAACATATATAGCGCTGCAGAATCTGTTGGCGCTCTACAAATAAGCGATAATAATAATAATAATTAAGTTATAATATAATATAATGTATTACATAATAACATTTATAACATATATTAAGTTATAATACAATACAATATTACAGAATAACATATATAACATATATTAAGTTATAATACAATATAATATTACATGATAACATATATTAAGTTATAATATAATATATTACATAATAACTCATATAACATATATTGTTATAATATAATATAATATATTACATCATAACATTTATAACATATATTAAGTTATAATACAATATAATATTACAGAATAACATATATTAAGTTATAATACAATATAATATTACATGATAACATATATTAAGTTATTATATAATATAATATTACATGATAACATATATTAAGTTATTATATAATATAATATTACATGATAACATATATTAAGTTATAATATAATATAATATACATTATTAATATCAATTTTGAGAGGGGCCAGGAATCTAACTCATTGACTTACCATTAACTTACATTATACAACTGGGTTCATTTTACACCAATTTTTTTCATAACTATTCCTTCAGGAACAGAACACTGGCATAAACTAAGGGCTACCTCTTCTAAGTTCTAAGTTTTTTCTACACATAGCTAAAATTTGTTTTATTAAAAATTTAGATTGCTTACATTCATTTAACAGTATAGAGAATCTGTATATCAAAGCAGAACTTTTTTTTAAAAACTAATAATCATTCAAAATTGGATGGGTAACAATAGGGTCATAAAAGAAGAGTAGGACAGAAAGAAAAAAAAAGCCCCTTGCTGTGCTTTGGATTATCAGTATAAAAATACAAAAAGCACTAAATTGGTTTATTTAAACTTTTTTTTTATTTTTTTTACAACTGTTTGGTATTAATTATTGATTGACTTGTTTCATTAATGTGAAAAGCTAAAGCTGATATAGGGTTTAATTACCAATCTATCCTAATTCCTGTGCCAAACGCGTGGCTTTTAACAGTTTTAGAATTTGAACCCATTCTGACTTGCAATAATGTATTTTGAAATGCATTTGGGTGACAACATTAGATTTAGCACAAGGCCAATTTAACTCCCCTATCTTATTCATATACAAATGCTTTACAAGCAAATTTACACACAATTAGACTGACCATATTGCCGCTTTAAGAAGAAACACATATGAAAAATACATATGTGAGGGTTCTTATACAAAACCATTTCTTTAAACAGCCCTGAAAACAGCCCTGACAAATGTATTTTTCATATGTGTCCCTTTTTAAAGCGGCAATATGGTCAGCCTACACACAATGTATTATGCTGGTTTGGCATGGCATATCTTGGTTTTTGCAAAGTTTAACTTCATTTTGAAAAAGACATGGGGGCAAAATGAAACTATGGCAATTTAGGGAGAGCATTTACAATTTTTCGATAAAATACTTATCAGTTTACGTATATAATTAGAAGAGTGCAGGTTGCAAAGACAAGAGGTAAAAATGCTGATAGGGGTAAATTGGATTTTTTCTTTAAACATTAAATACAATAAAATCATACTTTTAAGCTATGAAATGTAAAAAAATAATAATAATTAAATACACTGATGATTTCATTTATGTGTAAGTGTTAAAATGTTTAAATACATCAATTATTAATTAATTATTTTATTAAACAATTAAGCAATTATTTAATTATATGAATTATCAGATTACTAAAAATATTATGAAATAATTCCACACATGTTAAGAATGGATATGAATTATTAATTTAAGAACTTGCATTCATACATATTAGGCAGTTGTAATTAATACTGAATTAATTAGCTTTCACATTGGTCAAGTATCTTGTTTCTGTGACACATTGATCAAGCATCTTTTGTTTCTGTCAAAATCTATGTAAAAATCCCATTGAAAAGCCTGCAATATCCTGTTTTCTCAAAAATGTTAACTTTATTGATTTATTTTTTGTTTTTAACACCATTTTGCTGTTCTATTGGTTTCTAATGCAAATGTTTCTCTGGTACCAGTTTTGAGTCACTTTATAAATTGAAATGGCTTAAAATGGCAGGAAAAAAGACTTGAGCTGTTTTCAAATGACAATTGTTACTAATTAAAATCTAGGCCATATTGGAATCTTTAATATACTGCTAAATATAGTTTATGAATTTTACACAATAAACTTAGTAAAATTATTATGAAACAACAATTATTACAACCAGATCCCAGAAAGATATAAATATATGTGTATGCCTATTAAAGGGGCAGTAAACATATTGAGATTTTTATATAAAATGTTTAGTTATGGATAATACAATGACTTTGCAATACACTTTCATTATTAATTTCCCACCTTTTTATATAAATTAGCTCTGAGCGATTTCTACTTCTCAGAACTTGAAATGCACCCTGCTGAATTATCAAGGCTAACTCTGTTACATACCTCTGCCTAATTGGCTTTGGCTGATAAAAAATGAAAATAAATGCATTTTATACTATGTTTATGACAGCAGCTAGCCTTGTTGTCTGTGGACTAAAGCCCAGATTGGTTGTTACAGATAAGGCAAATGATGGGTTTGGTTATTGAAAAATAATTGTAGAAATAAAACATGTTGATTTGTTTTAAAAATGTTAAGACTTGCCTGATATTTTATTCTATAGCAACACAACATAAATGTCTTGTAATTACAAGGTCTTAACTGTCCCTTTAAGTGTACATTAGCCCCAGTCTCTGAAGGGGTTAATCAGATGACAACATTCTTGTTTTCCCCCAAAGGAGGCGCCTTTGGTGCTACTCTTGCGCTGCCTCCCTGGGAAGCTGTAGTGGAGTCTTTGACGTAGTAATGTCATGCTGGCTCTCAAGTCTGAGACCACTGCTTTTATAGCTCTGGGATACTGCAAGTCCTGAAGCCAGCAGGCTCAGCTTTCATTGGGACTAGAAGTATGTTCCCTGAAGCCAGAGAGGTGTGCTTCTTACTGGGATTTTCTCTGCTGTACATTGTCTCTCAAACAGAAGCCAGAGCCAGACCCCGTAAGTAACCACATTGTCCACATGGATGAAATCATCTGATAGAAGTGTCTTAGCTCTCTAGGATTTCACAGCCTGAAACATGAGAGTAGTAAGTGTGTAAAGTATATCAGCATGTGCTACTGTGTAACACTCTGTAGCCTGAGAGCATCACAGTTTGCACTCAGGGAAATAGGTGCTTGTGGGGAAAGAGATGTAGGGGCAGAGAGTACATTCTGGGCAGTGATGGATGCAGTTATGTACAGAGGGGTCTTTCATGGATGTAACTGTGATTGATAGCTCTAAATTTGTACATTCAGTTCAGTGATGTAAAAGTGCATCTTAGTGTAATTATGAATATAAGTGAGCACATTGGGTGTAGTAATAAGTGCATGCTTGCACACCGGTGAAGTTTAAGCGTGCAGATTTGGTACAAACAATAGTTGCAAATGTGACCATTAGGTTAAGCAGAAATTGTGTATATTTAGTGAAGTTATTTTGTATGTATGCACATATATGTATCTACATATTTCTAATATTGCATTGTATCATATGCATATCTAATTGTGCATTGTATCATATGTATATATGTATACCTAACTGTGTATGGTATAATTTGTATATATGCATATCTCAATGTACATGGTATCATTTGTATATATGCATGTCTAATTGTACATAGCATAATTTGTATATATGTATATCTAACTGTGCATAGTATCATTTGTATATTTGTATATCTAACTGTGCCTTGTTTCATATGTTTATATGTATATCTAACTGTGCATAGTATCATTTGTATATCTAACTGTGCATTGTTTCATATGTTTATATGTATATCTAACTGTGCATAGTATCATTTGTATATCTAACTGTGCATTGTTTCATATGTTTATATGTATATCTAACTGTGTATAGTATCATTTGTATATCTAACTGTGCATTGTTTCATATGTTTATATGTATATCTAACTGTGCATAGTATCATTTGTATAATTGTATATCTAACTGTGCCTTGTTTCATATGTTTATATGTATATCTAACTGTGCATAGTATCATTTGTATATTTGTATATCTAACTGTGCCTTGTTTCATATGTTTATATGTATATCTAACTGTGCATAGTATATTTTGTATAATTGTATATCTAACTGTGCATAGTATCATTTGTGTAAATGTATATCTAAATGTGCATTGTATCATATGTTTATATGTATATCTAATAGTGCATAGTATCATTTGTATATTTGAATATATAATTGTATCATTTGGAATAGATTTAAGAGGTTGATGATGTGGAAATTGTACATTCTCAGTTTGAATGCAGTGATAACTATCTGTGTAAGTGAAAGTCCTGTTAGCAGTAACAGTGCTGACTCGTCATTTGTGAGATGTGCTAGGAGTATGTGTGCATAAGAAAATGTATACTAGGTGTAAGTGTGCATATTGTAAGGTGTGCTAGGTGTATGTGTATATATTGTGAGATGGTCTAGGTGTAAATGTGCATATTGTGAGATGTGCTAGGTGTATTGTGCATATTGTAAGGTGTACTAGGTGTATGCGCAAATTTGAGATGTGCTAGGTGTGTGCATATTGTGAGATGTGCTAGGTGTAAGTAAGTATATTGTGAAATGTGCTAGGTGTAAGTGTGTGTATATTGTGAGATGTACTAGGTGTAAGTGTGTATATTGTGAGATGTGCTAGGTGTATGTGTGTATATTGTGAGATGTACTAGGTGTAATTGTGTATATTGTGAGATGTGGTAGGTGTATGTGTGTATATTGTGAGATGTGCTAGGTGTAAGTGTGTATATTATGAGATGTGCTAGGTGTATGTGTGCACATTGTGAGATGTGCTAGGTGTAAGTGTGCATATTGTGAGATGTGCTAGGTGTAAGTGTGAATATTGTAAGATGTACTAGGTGTAAGTGTGTATATTGTGAGATGTGCTAGGTGTAAGTGTGTATATTGTGAGGTGTGCTAGGTGTAAATGTGTATATTGTGAGATGTGTTAGGTGTAAGTGTGTATATTGTGAGATGTGCTAGGTGTATGTGTGAATATTGTGAGATGTGCTAGGTGTATGTGTGAATATTGTGAGATGTGCTAGGTGTAAGTGTGTATATTGTGAGATGTGCTAGGTGTATGTGTGAATATTGTGAGATGTGCTAGGTGTAAGTGTGGATATTGTGAGATGTGCTAGGTGTAAGTGTGCATATTGTGACATGTGCTAGGTGTATGTGTGTATATTGTGAGATGTGCTAGGTGTATGTGTGTATATTGTGAGATGTGCTAGGTGTAAGTGTGCATATTGTGAGATGTGCTAGGTGTAAGTGTGTATATTGTGAGATGTGCTAGGTGTAAGTGTGTATATTGTGAGATGTGCTAGGTGTAAGTGTGTATATTGTGAGATGTGCTAGGTGTAAATGTGTATATTGTGAGGTGTTCTAGGTGTAAATGTGTATATTGTGAGATGTGTTAGGTGTAAGTGTGTATATTGTGAGATGTGCTAGGTGTATGTGTGAATATTGTGAGATGTGTTAGGTGTAAGTGTGTATATTGTGAGATGTGCTAGGTGTAAGTGTGTATATTGTGAGATGTGCTAGGTGTAAGTGTGTATATTGTGAGATGTGGTAGGTTTAAGTGTGCATATTGTCAGATGTGCTAGGTGTATGTGTGTATATTGTAATATGTGCTAGGTGTATGTGTGAATATTGTGAGATGTGCTAGGTGTAAGTGTGTATATTGTGAGATGTGCTAGGTGTAAGTGTGTTTATTGTGAGATGTGGTAGGTTTAAGTGTGCATATTGTCAGATGTGCTTGGTGTATGTGTGTATATTGTAAGATGTACTAGGTGTAATTGTGTATATTGTGAGATGTGCTAGGTGTAAGTGTGTATTGTGAGATGTGGTAGGTGTATGTGTGTATATTGTGAGATGTGCTAGGTGTAAGTGTGTATATTATGAGATGTGCTAGGTGTATGTGTGCATATTGTGAGATGTGCTAGGTGTAAGTGTGCATATTGTGAGATGTGCTAGGTGTAAGTGTGTATATTGTAAGATGTACTAGGTGTAAGTGTGTTTTTTGTGAGATATGCTAGGTATAAGTGTGTATATTGTGAGGTGTTCTAGGTGTAAATGTGTATATTGTGAGAAGTGTTAGGTGTAAGTGTGTATATTGTGAGATGTGCTAGGTGTGTGTGTGTGAATATTGTGAGATGTGATAGGTGTAAGTGTGTATATTGTGAGATGTGCTAGGTATAAGTGTGTATATTGTGAGATGTGCTAGGTGTAAGTGTGGATATTGTGAGATGTGGTAGGTATAAGTGTGCATATTGTCAGATTTGCTAGGTGTATGTGTGTATATTGTGAGATGTGCTAGGTGTATGTGTGTATATTGTGAGATGTGCTAGGTGTAAGTGTGTATATTGTGAGATGTGCTAGGTGTATGTGTGTATATTGTGAGATGTGCTAGGTGTATGTGTGTATATTGTGAAATGTACTAGGTGTATGTGTATATATTGTGAGATGTGCTAGGTGTAAGTGTGCATATTGTGAGATGTGCTAGGTGTAAGTGTGTATATTGTGAGATGTGCTAGGTGTAAGTGTCTATTGTGAGATGTGCTAGATGTATGTGTGTATATTGTGAGATGCGCTAGGTGTAAGTGTGTATATTGTGAGATGTGCTAGGTGTAAATGTATATATTGTGAGATGTGCTAGGTGTAAATATGTATATTGTGAGATGTGTTAGGTTTAAGTGTGTATATTGTGAGATGTGCTAGGTGTAAGTGTGTATATTGTGAGATGTGCTAGGTGTATGTGTGTATATTGTGAGGTGTTCTAGGTTAAAATGTGTATATTGTGAGATGTGCTAGGTGTATGTGTGTATATTGTGAGATGTGGTAGGTGTATGTGTGTATATTGTGAGATGTGCTAGGTGTATGTGTGTATATTGTGAAATGTACTAGGTGTATGTGTGTATATTGTGAGATGTGCTAGGTGTAAGTGTGCATATTGTGAGATGTGCTAGGTGTAAGTGTGAATATTGTAAGATGTACTAGGTGTAAGTGTGTATATTGTGAGATGTGCTAGGTGTAAGTGTGTATATTGTGAGGTGTGCTAGGTGTAAATGTGTATATTGTGAGATGTGTTAGGTGTAAGTGTGTATATTGTGAGATGTGCTAGGTGTATGTGTGAATATTGTGAGATGTGCTAGGTGTATGTGTGAATATTGTGAGATGTGCTAGGTGTAAGTGTGTATATTGTGAGATGTGCTAGGTGTATGTGTGAATATTGTGAGATGTGCTAGGTGTAAGTGTGGATATTGTGAGATGTGCTAGGTGTAAGTGTGCATATTGTGAGATGTGCTAGGTGTATGTGTGTATATTGTGAGATGTGCTAGGTGTATGTGTGTATATTGTGAGATGTGCTAGGTGTAAGTGTGCATATTGTGAGATGTGCTAGGTGTAAGTGTGTATATTGTGAGATGTGCTAGGTGTAAGTGTGTATATTGTGAGATGTGCTAGGTGTAAGTGTGTATATTGTGAGATGTGCTAGGTGTAAATGTGTATATTGTGAGGTGTTCTAGGTGTAAATGTGTATATTGTGAGATGTGTTAGGTGTAAGTGTGTATATTGTGAGATGTGCTAGGTGTAAGTGTGTATATTGTGAGATGTGCTAGGTGTAAGTGTGTATATTGTGAGATGTGCTAGGTGTAAGTGTGTATATTGTGAGATGTGGTAGGTTTAAGTGTGCATATTGTCAGATGTGCTAGGTGTATGTGTGTATATTGTAATATGTGCTAGGTGTATGTGTGAATATTGTGAGATGTGCTAGGTGTAAGTGTGTATATTGTGAGATGTGCTAGGTGTAAGTGTGTTTATTGTGAGATGTGGTAGGTTTAAGTGTGCATATTGTCAGATGTGCTTGGTGTATGTGTGTATATTGTAAGATGTACTAGGTGTAATTGTGTATATTGTGAGATGTGCTAGGTGTAAGTGTGTATTGTGAGATGTGGTAGGTGTATGTGTGTATATTGTGAGATGTGCTAGGTGTAAGTGTGTATATTATGAGATGTGCTAGGTGTATGTGTGCATATTGTGAGATGTGCTAGATGTAAGTGTGCATATTGTGAGATGTGCTAGGTGTAAGTGTGTATATTGTAAGATGTACTAGGTGTAAGTGTGTTTTTTGTGAGATATGCTAGGTATAAGTGTGTATATTGTGAGGTGTTCTAGGTGTAAATGTGTATATTGTGAGAAGTGTTAGGTGTAAGTGTGTATATTGTGAGATGTGCTAGGTGTGTGTGTGTGAATATTGTGAGATGTGATAGGTGTAAGTGTGTATATTGTGAGATGTGCTAGGTGTAAGTGTGTATATTGTGAGATGTGCTAGGTGTAAGTGTGGATATTGTGAGATGTGGTAGGTATAAGTGTGCATATTGTCAGATTTGCTAGGTGTATGTGTGTATATTGTGAGATGTGCTAGGTGTATGTGTGTATATTGTGAGATGTGCTAGGTGTAAGTGTGTATATTGTGAGATGTGCTAGGTGTATGTGTGTATATTGTGAGATGTGCTAGGTGTATGTGTGTATATTGTGAAATGTACTAGGTGTATGTGTATATATTGTGAGATGTGCTAGGTGTAAGTGTGCATATTGTGAGATGTGCTAGGTGTAAGTGTGTATATTGTGAGATGTGCTAGGTGTAAGTGTCTATTGTGAGATGTGCTAGATGTATGTGTGTATATTGTGAGATGCGCTAGGTGTAAGTGTGTATATTGTGAGATGTGCTAGGTGTAAATGTATATATTGTGAGATGTGCTAGGTGTAAATATGTATATTGTGAGATGTGTTAGGTTTAAGTGTGTATATTGTGAGATGTGCTAGGTGTAAGTGTGTATATTGTGAGATGTGCTAGGTGTATGTGTGTATATTGTGAGGTGTTCTAGGTTAAAATGTGTATATTGTGAGATGTGCTAGGTGTATGTGTGTATATTGTGAGATGTACTAGGTGTAAGTGTGTATATTGTGAGATGTGCTAGGTGTATGTGTGTATATTGTGAAATGTACTAGGTGTATGTGTGTATATTGTGAGATGTGCTAGGTGTAAGTGTGCATATTGTGAGATGTGCTAGGTGTAAGTGTGTATATTGTGAGATGTGCTAGGTGTAAATATGTATATTGTGAGATGTGTTAGGTTTAAGTGTGTATATTGTGAGATGTGCTAGGTGTAAATATGTATATTGTGAGATGTGTTAGGTGTAAGTGTGTATATTGTGAGATGTTCTAGGTGTATGTGTGTATATTGTGAGGTGTTTCAGGTGTAAATGGGTATATTGTGAGATGTGTTAGGTGTGTGTATATTGTGAGATGTGCTAGGTGTAAGTGTGCATATTGTCAGATGTGTTAGGTGTATGTGTGTATATTGTCAAATGTGCTAGGTGTATGTGTGTATATTGTGAGATGTGCTAGGTGTAAGTGTGTATTGTGAGATGTGCTAGGTGTATGTGTGAATATTGTAAGATGTACTAGGTGTAAGTGTGTATTTTGTGAGATGTGCTAGGTGTAAGTGTGTATATTGGGAGATGTACTAGGTGTATGTGTGTATATTGTGAGATGTGCTAGGTGTAAGTGTGCATTGTGAGATGTGCTAGGTGTATGTGTGTATATTGTGAGATATACTAGGTGTATGAGTGTATATTGTGAGATGTGCTAGGTGTAAGTGTGTATATTGTGAGATGTGCTAGGTGTATGTGTGTATATTGTGAGATTTACTAGGTGTAAGTGTGTATATTGTGATATGTACTAGGTGTAAATGTGTATATTGTGAGATGTGCTAGGTTTAAATGTGTATATTGTGAGATGTGCTAGGTGTAAATGTGTATATTGTGAGAAGTGTTAGGTGTAAGTGTGTATATTGTGAGATGTGCTAGGTGTGTGTGTGTGAATATTGTGAGATGTGCTAGGTGTAAGTGTGTATATTGTGAGATGTGCTAGGTGTAAGTGTTTATATTGTGAGATGTGCTAGGTGTAAGTGTGGATATTGTGAGATGTGGTAGGTATAAGTGTGCATATTGTCAGATTTGCTAGGTGTATGTGTGTATATTGTGAGATGTGCTAGGTGTATGTGTGTATATTGTGAGATGTGCTAGGTGTAAGTGTGTATATTGTGAGATGTGCTAGGTGTATGTGTGTATATTGTGAGATGTACTAGGTGTAAGTGTGTATATTGTGAGATGTGCTAGGTGTATGTGTGTATATTGTGAAATGTACTATGTGTATGTGTATATATTGTGAGATGTGCTAGGTGTAAGTGTGCATATTGTGAGATGTGCTAGGTGTAAGTGTGTATATTGTGAGATGTGCTAGGTGTAAGTGTCTATTGTGAGATGTGCTAGATGTATGTGTGTATATTGTGAGATGTGCTAGGTGTAAGTGTGTATATTGTGAGATGTGCTAGGTGTAAATGTATATATTGTGAGATGTGCTAGGTGTAAATATGTATATTGTGAGATGTGTTAGGTTTAAGTGTGTATATTGTGAGATGTGCTAGGTGTAAGTGTGTATATTGTGAGATGTGCTAGGTGTATGTGTGTATATTGTGAGATTTACTAGGTGTAAGTGTGTATATTGTGATATGTACTAGGTGTAAATGTGTATATTGTGAGATGTGCTAGGTTTAAATGTGTATATTGTGAGATGTGCTAGGTGTAAATGTGTATATTGTGAGATGTGCTAGGTGTAAATGTGTATATTGTGAGATGTGCTAGGTGTAAATGTGTTTATTGTGAGATGTGGTAGGTTTAAGTGTGCATATTGTCAGATGTGCTAGGTGTATGTGTGTATATTGTAAGATGTACTAGGTGTAATTGTGTATATTGTGAGATGTGCTAGGTGTAAGTGTGTATTGTGAGATGTGGTAGGTGTATGTGTGTATATTGTGAGATGTGCTAGGTGTAAGTGTGTATATTATGAGATGTGCTAGGTGTATGTGTGCATATTGTGAGATGTGCTAGGTGTAAGTGTGCATATTGTGAGATGTGCTAGGTGTAAGTGTGTATATTGTAAGATGTACTAGGTGTAAGTGTGTTTTTTGTGAGATATGCTAGGTATAAGTGTGTATATTGTGAGGTGTTCTAGGTGTAAATGTGTATATTGTGAGAAGTGTTAGGTGTACGTGTGTATATTGTGAGATGTGCTAGCTGTGTTTGTGTGTGAATATTGTGAGATGTGCTAGGTGTAAGTGTGTATATTGTGAGATGTGCTAGGTGTAAGTGTGTATATTGTGAGATGTGCTAGGTGTATGTGTGTATATTGTGTGATGTGGTAGGTATAAGTGTGCATATTGTCAGATGTGCTAGGTGTATGTGTGTATATTGTGAGATGTGCTAGGTGTATGTGTGTATATTGTGAGATGTGCTAGGTGTAAGTGTGTATATTGTGAGATGTGCTAGGTGTATGTGTGTATATTGTGAGATGTACTAGGTGTAAGTGTGTATATTGTGAGATGTGCTAGGTGTATGTGTGTATATTGTGAAATGTACTAGGTGTATGTGTGTATATTGTGAGATGTGCTAGGTGTAAGTGTGCATATTGTGAGATGTGCTAGGTGTAAGTGTGTATATTGTGAGATGTGCTAGGTGTAAGTGTCTATTGTGAGATGTGCTAGATGTATGTGTGTATATTGTGAGATGTGCTAGGTGTAAGTGTGTATATTGTGAGATGTGCTAGGTGTAAATGTATATATTGTGAGATGTGCTAGGTGTAAATATGTATATTGTGAGATGTGTTAGGTTTAAGTGTGTATATTGTGAGATGTGCTAGGTGTAAGTGTGTATATTGTGAGATGTGCTAGGTGTATGTGTGTATATTGTGAGGTGTTCTAGGTTTAAATGTGTATATTGTGAGATGTGCTAGGTGTATGTGTGTATATTGTGAGATGTACTAGGTGTAAGTGTGTATATTGTGAGATGTGCTAGGTGTATGTGTGTATATTGTGAAATGTGCTAGGTGTAAGTGTGTATATTGTGAGATGTGCTAGGTGTAAGTGTGTATATTGTGAGATGTGCTAGGTGTAAGTGTCTATTGTGAGATGTGCTAGATGTATGTGTGTATATTGTGAGATGTGCTAGGTGTAAGTGTGTATATTGTGAGATGTGCTAGGTGTAAATGTATATATTGTGAGATGTGCTAGGTGTAAATATGTATATTGTGAGATGTGTTAGGTTTAAGTGTGTATATTGTGAGATGTGCTAGGTGTAAATATGTATATTGTGAGATGTGTTAGGTGTAAGTGTGTATATTTTGAGATGTTCTAGGTGTATGTGTGTATATTGTGAGGTGTTTCAGGTGTAAATGGGTATATTGTGAGATGTGTTAGGTGTGTGTATATTGTGAGATGTGCTAGGTGTAAGTGTGCATATTGTCAGATGTGCTAGGTGTATGTGTGTATATTGTCAAATGTGCTAGGTGTATGTGTGTATATTGTGAGATGTGCTAGGTGTAAGTGTGTATTGTGAGATGTGCTAGGTGTATGTGTGAATATTGTAAGATGTACTAGGTGTAAGTGTGTATTTTGTGAGATGTGCTAGGTGTAAGTGTGTATATTGGGAGATGTACTAGGTGTATGTGTGTATATTGTGAGATGTGCTAGGTGTAAGTGTGCATTGTGAGATGTGCTAGGTGTATGTGTGTATATTGTGAGATATACTAGGTGTATGAGTTTATATTGTGAGATGTGCTAGGTGTAAGTGTGTATATTGTGAGATGTGCTAGGTGTATGTGTGTATATTGTGAGATTTACTAGGTGTAAGTGTGTATATTGTGATATGTACTAGGTGTAATTGTGTATATTGTGAGATGTGCTAGGTGTAAATGTGTATATTGTGAGATGTGCTAGGTTTAAATGTGTATATTGTGAGATGTGCTAGGTGTAAATGTGTATATTGTGAGATGTGCTAGGTGTAAATGTGTATATTGTGAGATGTGCTAGGTGTAAGTGTGTATATTGTGAGATGTGCTAGGTGTAAATGTGTATATTGTGAGATGTGCTAGGTGTAAATGTGTATATTGTGAGATGTGGTAGGTGTAGGTGTGCATATTGTCAGATGTGCTAGGTGTAAGTGTGTATATTGTGAGATGTTCTAAGTGTAAGTGTGTATATTGTGAGATGTGCTAGGTGTAAGTGTGCATATTGTGAGATGTGTTAGGTTTAAGTAAGTATATTGTGAGATATGCTAGGTGTAAGTGTGTATATTGTGAGATGTGCTAGGTGTATGTATATTGTGAGATGTGCTAGGTGTGTGTATATTGTGAGATGTGCTAGTTGTAAGTGTGCATATTGTCAGATGTGCTAGGTGTATGTGTGTATATTGTCAAATGTGCTAGGTGTATGTGTGTATATTGTGAGATGTGCTAGGTGTAAGTGTGTATTTTGTGAGATGTGCTAGGTGTAAGTGTGTATATTGGGAGATGTACTAGGTGTATGTGTGTATATTGTGAGATGCATACGAAGAGAGAAGCGCTCTACCAGGAACGAACAACAGCTCAGTGGCTTGTTCTATGGCGATTTACCACCTGGAAGCAGCCTCTTTTAGACCAGTGTGCTTTTCACAGAAGAAAACTTTCCTAAAGTATATCAGTCTGATCCTGCCAGGTAAGGTCAGTCCAGCCCCAAAATACCAGGCAATTCTCCTCTGAACAAGGAACATGACAACCCCAGACGATCGTTTCAGCCTCCTATGGGCCTCGTCAGTGAGATGTGCTAGGTGTAAATGTGTATATTGTGAGATGTGCTAGGTGTAAGTGTGTATATTGTGAGATGTGCTAGGTGTAAATGTGTATATTATGAGATGTGCTAGGTGTAAGTGTATACGTTGTGAGATGTGCTAGGTGTATGTGTGTATATTGCGAGATGTGCTAGGTGTGCTAGGTGTATGTGTGTATGTTGTGAAATGTGCTAGGTGTAAGTGTTTATATTGTGAGATGTGCCAGGTGTAAGTGTGTATATTGTGAGATGTGATAGGTGTAAGTGTGTATATTGTGAGATGTGCTAGGTGTAAGTGTGTATATTGTGAGATGTGCTAGGTGTAAGTGTGTATATTGTGAGATGTGCTAGGTGTAAGTGTGTATATTGTGAGATGTGCTAGGTGTAACTTTGCATATTGTGAGATGTGCTAGGTGCGGTTGTAGCTGAATAAAAGTTTGACTGAAGTACCTGCTGCAGAGTCTCAGTGATATGTGAAAGACACAAGAACTGAATGTTCTATTTCTGACTACACAGAGAACATAGCAGGTGGCGACCAGAGGAGGCTCCTCTAAAGGAGCACAGGCGCACGTGAACCCACTGGTAAAAAAAACAAAAAAACTTTTTGACTGAAAAAATATATTTTTTCCAATAGCCCCCCCTATTGGAATATTTATATTCATATAGCCAAAAACGTTCCAGTTCAGTTTTGTAAAAAAAAAAATTACTTCTATCTATCGCACTGCACATGTGATAGATAGAAGTATAGGTTTCAAACCCTTTGCACTTATTTCTAGTGCCTGCAGCGCCCCACCCACAACCCAGCCCCATATCTTGTTAATCGCACAGCTATTGCTGTGAGAGGGAGCTGTTGTCGTGTTGAAATCTGCGAACCGGGCCGTCGGAATGTGTGACATCACCACATTCCTAAAGTGCACATGTGACTGGTTGCAGAATCTGACATAACAGCTGGGTCTCTCAGATTTTGCAGCCTTCACTGAAACACTGATGTTCCACAGCTAGAGAGACACGGAGCGGGGCTGATACCGGGCTGGCAGGTGGGGTATTAACCAGAATAGCACAGCCGGGTGCAAGGAGTAACGGGTGGGACAATAGTATTACGGTATTGATAATATCAGCTGGGTAACAATGTGGGTAATGTGCACAGGTATGTGCACAGGTATTGGGTACACTGTTAGGGGTTGGGGCATTAGTTACTGGGCCATCCTTTGTTCAACTGATACGGCGGGAGCTGGGAGGGAGTGGGCTGGGGCAGAGAAAGGAATGAATTCATGCACAAGGTACAAGACCCAGTAGTCACTAATGCCCCAACCCCTAATAGTATTCCCCATGCACATTACCCAAAATAAATATATATATATAAATATATATATCTATATCTATATATATATATATATATACACACACACACATATATATATATATATATATATATATATATATATATATATATATATATATATACAGTGTATATATATATATATATAAAACTTCACAAAGAAATGAGCACAGTCTTACAATATACCACAGCCGCCAGGGTGCACTTCTTAATAATGAAAACAGTCCTTGTTGAAGAAAAAGGCACTCACTGGCACAATATACAAACTTTTATTTCATCTTAGAAAGACATCATAAAACGATCATAACGTTTCAGTGTTATTCCAACACCTTTGTGTCATCACAATAAAGGAATATACAAATCCCCAAGAGAAGAAAAATTGCTTCTTTACATGATATGTTTGTTATGGGACTCATGGACTGTACAATAAAAAAGACTATTAGCAGAGGATGATTTAACACTAAAGTGAGCTATAGATATAGCTACAGTCATGGAACTTGCTACTAAAGATGCTCCAGGCCCCAGCACAGGCAGTTTGGGATAAGGAAATATCAGTAGATGTGCTTCATGCAAGTATGCACCTAAATAAACAGTATCCAACTAAAGTGTCACAGACAGCATGTTGCAGATGTGGTGACAAAAATCACACAGCAAATACCTGCAGGTTTAAGAACAGCACCTGCTATGGGAAGATTGGTCATACAAAGAGAGTGTGCAGAAGTTCCTTAGACAGAGATAAAAGTAAAAAAGGCAGAAAGTCACGTGCAATTCAAGAACTGCAAGCAAAGGTGTATATAGATGGTAAACCTCTCATTATGGAAGTTGATACAGGAGCAACAGTGTTATCAAAGCTGCTGTTTGGAACTGCCTGGGACTAAGGCAACCAATTGTTCCAACAACTGTCACCATGCAAACATATTCAAATGAAATAATAAAGCCTATTGGGTGTGTATCACCTACAGTGACATTTAATGGTATAACTAAAAAGCTACACCTCTACATTTTACCTAAAGGAGGACCACCTGTGTTTGATAGATCCTGGATCGAAGCATTGGGCATGCCAAGGTTACCACAACAGTTACCTCTTAATAAACTACTGGACCAAAGTGGAAATTCTTCTTGGATTAATTCACTAAAGCACATATAAGACTGTATTTGATGGGGCCCTAGGTTTAGTGCAAGGCAAGCAGATTCAGCTTCACTTAAAAGAAAATGCTATTCCAAAATTTTGTAAACAGAGAGTTGTTCCATTTGCACTTAAACCTAAAATTGAAGCAGAACTAGAAATACTACAAAATCAAGGGATTCTTGTTTCAGTTTCCAGCAGTGAATGGGCTTCCCCAATAGTTCCTGTCAAAAAAAAAATGGGGACATTCGCATCTGTGGAGTGGGCCTTAACCCTCAATTACTTGTGGATCAGTATTCTTTACCACGGATTGAAGAATTGTTTAGTTCTCTGGCAGGTGGTTAAAATTTTAAAAAAATTAAAAAAGAATAAAAAACAGAGGCGCCACCATGGCCTAATATCGCCAGTACAGGTAAAATGAGCAGCAATATGAGAATGTGAATACTCACAAACATAAAGCACCCCACTGGTGCTAGTAGAGCAGACTGACACTTCTCAGTGGTTCAGCACACTGTATCCAAAGCGCAGAGACAGTCAGGAATCCTCTGACACTCCAATGTATATGTGCCTATGGATAAAGGAAAAAGCAACACGACATGGCCCAATATCATCAAGACAAGGGGAAAATAATACCAATTGCTTGCACTTACAAGATGGTGGGCACCTGCAGGTGCAATCTCAGCAAACTAGTTTCTCAGCCTACTCGGGGCTGTTTCATCAGGCTATCATATAGATAGCCTGATGAAACAGCCCTGAGTAGGCTGAGAAACTAGTTGCTGTGTTAATAAAGACTTTTTATACTTTTATACACTTGCTATTGTGTGTATTTTTTTCACCTTCTGTTATAAATTATATCGTTGATCCTGGTTCCTGTTGAGGATTGCTGTTTTAAGTCTAATGGGCGACGTTTTGGCTCCAGTTTGCTGAGATTGCACCTGCAGGTGCCCACCATCTTGTAAGTGCAAGCAATTTGTATTATTTTCCCCTTGTCTTGATGATATTGGGCCATGTCGTGTTGCTTTTTCCTTTATCCATAGGCACATATACATTGGAGTGTCAGAGGATTCCTGACTGTCTCTGCGCTTTGGATACAGTGTGCTGAACCACTGAGAAGTGTCAGTCTGCTCTACTAGCACCAGTGGGGTGCTTTATGTTTGTGAGTATTCACATTCTCATATTGCTGCTCATTTTACCTGTACTGGCGATATTAGGCCATGGTGGCGCCTCTGTTTTTTATTCTTTTTTAGATTCCATACTACAGGATAGCCATCCTTTGACAGAGTGCAGCCTCAAACATCTGGGAATTGTCATTACCCTGGACTCATAGACTTTCACATTATCATTATTTGGTTTTGAATTGGTTTTAATATTTTTTCCAATCTATGTTTATATTCTAGTAATATATATATATATATATATATATATATATATATATATATTCTCATATATATATATATATATATATATATATATATATATATATATATATATATATATAGTTTTTTACTATTATCATTTCCAGCATTGTGGTTACCTACTTATGTCCACATTTTAGATTTTTTAGGGTTTTATTTATAGTTTTATAATTGTTGCTATTATCATATTTCTAGATTTAGGCCTGTTTTTTTCTGTCGAGACATTACAAGCACTACCATATCACCTATTATATTGGAACTGAGGAAGCGCCCCCTAAGGGCGTGGTGTGTCCACTGAGTACACACCACTCTCTCCATACATACTATTTTAAAAAAATTGACTTGCATCAAGAGTACTTACAGTTAGAGGTACATACAGACTCCAGGCACCTGTTAACTATCAACACTTACAAAGGACTTTTTCAGTATACGCGGATGGTGTTTGGAATTTCTCCAGCACCTGCAGTGTTGCAACGGATAATAGATGAGATCCTAGCAGGTATTCCACATACCCACTGTATGTTAGATGACATGCTTATCACTGGTGAAAATGGTGCTGCTCATAAAGCCAATGTTAAAGCTGTTTAACAGAACCTACAGGAATTCGGACTGAAAGTAAACATGGAAAAGTGTGAGTTCAATATTGTGCACATGTAGTGGACAAGACTGGTCTCCACACAACTGCTGAAAAAGTGAAAGCGCTGGTTCATGCTCCCACCCCTGTTAATGTATCCCAGCTACTTTCTTGCGCCTCGCTTCCATTGAGTCGTTAAAAATGGAGTCGTAAGCTACAGAAGCAGCCGACAGCTAAAAGTAATTTACGGCTCCATTTTAGTACCAGGTTTCCATTGAAATATTTTGCGGATAGCGTGCAGTCGCTCTTTTCGTGTAGCTGTAAGTTAACGTTGTGTTAACGCTTCCATCTGATGTCGGATTTCTTGAAAATCAATTAGTTGCTAAGGTAACCCGACCTTACGCTATAGAATTTACGTTTAACGTCCGTGCTCCTTACCGGTGATCACCTCTCAAGAAAAATAAAGATACACTTATCCATATTTTTAATAATCAAATACTATTTTTTAATATAATTATATGTGCCACTTCATAAATATAAGTAATATGTATTGCTGCCCTAGGCATAGGTCTAGTTTGCATTCTGTAGATATGTTCTTGCATATATTATTATATTTAAATATATACTGATATTTCTATTAGAATATAAGTTCAACTATTTCTATACATGAGACAACAATAAATATTACTTATAACAATTTATTTCTACATTAAAACACTTGCATTATTTGCAAGTTTTATAATTTCAATAGAAAATAGGTCTCAAAAAGCACAATTTTCCTCTTTTACACCTAGTTGAGCTGGGTGTAATATTTCTCAATGTATCGACAGCCTCCGACAGTGTATTAACGGTTAGCGCTTTCATTGGAAACCTGGAATAATTTATCGATTAACGGCTTCTATTACTTTCTATGGGAGGCGAAGATTTTTTCGGCAGGCGGAGTCCAGCTGCCGATATTGAGGTATAACGCGCCATTGGAAACAGTCGATAAACGATATTGCTTTCGACAGCATATTTAACGGTTTGCGAGTGCACGCAAACTGAATTACGACTCAATGGAAGCGAGGCCTTATTTGGGGTTGCTCAATTACTATCACAGATTTTTACTAAATTTGGCTCATTTACTCAACTACACCACCTTTTAAATAGTAAAAACCAGTGGGCCTGGACTGACTTATGTACACGAGCATTTCAACGCTCTAAGCAACTTCTTCTGGAATCAAGACTCCTTGTCCACTATGACCTTAAGAAGCCTTTGGTACTAGCCTGTGATGCTTCACCATAGGGTTTGGACGCAGTACTTTCACACATTATGCCCGATGGTTCTGAACATCCTGTGTCTTTTGCATCCAGATCTTTAACTCCATCTGAGAGAAATTATGCCCAGATTGATCGGGAAGCTGTGAAGAAATTCCACATTTATATTTATGGCAGACCTTTTACTCTGTAAGGAGAGAGATTATTAAATTGGCACTGTGACTATAATAATAGGAAAAAGAGGGAATATAATAATCCCTGGTGCTGACCCTTAAAAAGTTAACTAAGACTTATGGGATAGGGGAATTGGAGCAAGAAGGGGTTTGGTAGCACTCATTCCCTATATATATGGTAATAGTGTTGAAATCATTCAACTACTGTGTGTTTAAGTCAGTTAAAAAACTTTACTTTATTAATCACTATTAAAAACCTAAATAATTATTAAACAAAAGCCCCTGAAAAAACGCTAGTGCAAGATAGACTGCAACACCCAGAGATAGAATACAACTCAAACCACCCCCCTGTATTCCTGGCCGGTAACAGGATACGCCGGCTTCAGGTGCCAGGGATGGCTGAGTGATCCTGTTAAATCTTGTGCGGTCTATGTCTAAGCGTAGGAGCGATATAATAATTATATTAAAAACAAAAGCCAAACTTGTAGCAGTTAAGCTGAAATTAGCACACAAACGCGTTTCGGATGAGTAGCGGCCTTTCTCAATGTGTTATTCTTAAAAATGACTTTTTACTCTGATCACGGATCATAAACCACTTTTGTCCATTCTGTATCCTCAGAAAGGTATCTCCAACACAACAGCTACTCGACTTCAGCGATATGCACTTCAGCTGGCGGCTTACAACTACTCCATTAAATATCGATGCCACAGTGATCATACGAATATGGATATGTTTTCAAGATTACCAATGGCACATCACATGACAGCATCTTCTGAAATCATAGAAACCCCTCCATAGCCTTTAAATCTAAATTCCAAAGTGATTGCTACTTACACATAATCTGATTCTACCTTACCTAAAGCAGTTTACTCTGACCTTAAGCCATATTTTACAAGGAAGAAGGAAATTGTGCATGACTTAGGCTGTCTGTTATGGGGGTCACGAGTGATAATTCCGACTTTACTGCAAACATTAGCATTAAAGTTACTACACAGCTCACATCAGGGTGTAGTAAAAATGAAGCAAAGAGCACTAGAATATTTTTGGTGGCCTAAATTGGATACAGCTATTGCTTCTTATGTAGCTGCTTGCAATGCATGTTCACAGACACAGCGGAATCCCAGCAGGGACGCCTCAAAAACTTGGCCATGGCCAAATGAACCTTGGTCAAGAATCCATGTTGATTTTGCAGGGCCAGTGGATGGACAAATGTATTTGGTGGCTGTGGATACTCATTCCAAGTTAAAATGTCAAGTACTACAACACAACAAACCATTGTCGTTCTTTCCAGTATGTTTGCAAGATTTGGACTGCCACAGACTTTAGTCTCAGACAATGGTCCACAGTTCATATCACAGGAATTTGAAACTTTTCTTTTTTAAAGAAGTTTTTATTTTGAAAAAATAACATATTTTACAAAACGTAGATAAGAATATTTCCATAGCGTAACAGTGAGGCTGTTCCATAGAGATAGTTTAAGCTTGTGTGTGACTAATGAGCCTGATTTGAGCTGGTGGTACCTTTCAAGTTGTAGGAAACTCTCTACCTGGTCCTCCCACTCTTTCTCAGTCGGGATATTGGGGGATTTCCAATGTTTTGGGATTAGGGTTTTAGCACTGTTTAGAATGAGGATCAGCAGGTCCCTAGCATTATTGTCGTGCAGTTTGGGCAAGAGTAGAAATAGTAAGATCTGTGGATCGTTTGGTAGTGGTTTGCCTATTGTGTCTGACATGTGCTCCAGTACCGCCAACCAGAACGTATCTAGTTTATTAAACTGCCACTATATGTGTGTAGGGGTGCCTATTTCTAGATGTTTTGTAGATAGAATGTAGTCTGCTGGGGGTCAGATACTATCTCGTTAAAAATTTGAAGTTGGTTTCAAGGACTCTTGTGGGAATTGATGAGCGCTTTGTAGTGTTAAAAACAGTCAGCCAGTCCCTCACAGCGATACTAATGCCCAGTTCCTTGTCCCATGAGTTGGTCTAAGAGGGCAAGAGTAGAGGCTCTTTGATTAGCAGCAGTTTGTATAGTTTTGATATGGTGTGTGTTGGGGTGTTTTCTAAGTGGCATAGGGTCTCAAATGGTGTTGTGTTTCTAGTTATATTATGTTTCTTGGGGTGAGTGTCTACGTAGTGACAGATTTGGGAATACGCGTACCAGTTTAGAGGAATCTCGGGGTGCATCTCCTGGATGGCGGAGAGAGGTCTATGTGTTTTATTTTCATGGAAGAGCGAAATTATTCTGCCCTTAATGTGACACCCGACTTCTAATGTAGTGTCTTTGAAGTTCCAGGGCAGGGCCGGGTTGTGGCAAAGGGAGGATATGGGGGACAGAATATTAGAGATGTTAGTGGATGTGTTTATTAATTTATCCCATGTCGTGAAAAAGTCAGAGGGAAGAGGATATTGTGCTATGTTAGAGGGTCTGTGTTTGTGAGGTATCCAGGCTGCAAGCCCAACGTTGCATAGACCCAGTAAGTGCCTTTCAATCCGGACCCATTGTAGCTTCTTTATAAATGAGGATATTAGGGACTCCCAACCCACCCCTGTCCCTTGGTAAGTACATGTTAGTGATTCTGGGCCTAGCTCCCTGCCAAATGTATTTCTCTATTAGTGATTGTATTTTGTTGAGATAGTGTATAGGGAGGTGTATGGGAGTGTTTTGCAGAAGATAGAGAAGTCTTGGCAGAACATTCATTTTTACAACATTTATTCTGCCAATCCAATATATTAATTTGTTTTTCCAGCTTGATACGTCTGTGGTTAGCGTTTTTTCCATAGTTTTGTAGTTAGCTGTGTATACTGTTTAGACATCAGGTGCTAGGTAAATGCCCAAGTATTTCAGTTTGATTATTTGTCTTTTAAGGGGGCAGTTTGGGATCAATTGATTAATTTCTCTTCCCCCATAATTTATATTTAAATATTCAGAATTTGTTAGACCCGACCGAACTTCTCAAAAGCCTCGAGGGCCCATGGGAGTGAAGACTCTATCTGAGTAAGGGTGAGGAGAACGTTGTCTGCGTTTAACGCCAGCTTGTACTCCTTGTCTCCAATATGAATCCCAGTAATGAGGGTTTCGTTTCTGATCTGTTGGGCGAGGGTTTCAATGAATAAGGGAAATAAAGCTGGCGAAAGAGGACAACCTTGCCTCGTGCCATTATATATATTGAAGCTATCTGACAAAATGCCATTACCTTAACCCTAGCAGTAGAAACCGAATATAGGGAAAATACTAATTCTAGGAATTTGTCGCCGAATTTAATTTTCTGCATTACTGTTTTTAGGAAAAGCCAATTAACACGGTCGAAGGCTTTCTCTGCGTCCGTGTAAACGATAATGGTAGGGGTGTGAGTGGCTTGGGCATGGGAAATAATCTGTAGTGTTTTCAGGGTGTTATCCCTAGCCTCCCTCCCCGGGATGAAGCCCACCTGGTCTGTGTTTATTAATTTAGGTAAGTATCTGTTCAGTCTTGTTGGTAGTATCTTGGTGAAAATTTTTATGTCTGAATTTAAGAGGTATATGGGGTGGAAATTTTCGGGTCTATTTGGTATTTTCCCTGGTTTGGGGAGGACTGTGATGTGAGCCTCAAGTGAATTACCTGAGAATCCTCTGGAGTGAATTAATAATGAGTTGAAGGTGTTTGTTAAGGGACAAGCGAGGTGGTGGAAGTATGTCTTATAGTATGTCATGTTAAACCCATCTGGGCCTGGGCTTTCACCTCCAGGCATGCCTTTATCGCGTTTTTTGTTTCCTCCCTTTGAGATGGGCAGATTCAGGCTGATTCGTCTCTATCTAAGGTCGGTAAGTCCAAGTCCTCAAGATAGGTTTCTATGTCTTGTTGGGTTGGGGTACTGTCTAAATTGTACAGGGTTGTTATAGTACTGTCTGAATACTTCTGCTATACTTTTACTCTCCTTTATTATTATCCTTTTGAAGATCTCCGTGTTTGTTGATAATAGAGTGGATGTGTGCCTTTAATTGGATTCTATTAAGTGTTTTAGCGAGAGAGGACCCCGCTTTATCTTTGATATCAAAGTATTTTTGTTTCAGCAGTGCTACTTTCTTTTGGTGTTCTTTGATTAGGTGGTCTTTGAGGTCTTTCCTAGACTGTGTTAAGGATTCTAGTATGCTGGTGGCCTGTGGATGTTTCTTGTGCTCTTTTTCCCAGTAGCTAATTTGGGACATAGTAGAATTTATAAATTGTCTGTTCGATTTTTTTCCCCTGGCTTTGTGCGCTATCAGTTCACCTCTTATGACGCACTTGTGCACCTCCCAAAGAGTGGCTGAGGTTATGTGGTCTGTGTCATTTTCTCTAAAATAGTTTTCTATGGACTGGTCTATAGCCTGTTTAGTTAGTGCAGTCCCTAGTAGGAAGGCATCCATCCACCAGATGAAGGGGCGCTGTGGCATGTCCAGCCACACCACCGCACATTGTACGGGGGCGTGATCCGACCATGTGATTGGCAAAATTTGCAAGTCAGTAATCATGGAAAGGCCCAACTGGTCTGTATGTATGAGATCTATTCTGGTATATGTGTTTATTTGGGAGATATATGTTTGCAAGGGTAATTGGCCTATTGAATAATAAACCAGAGTCAGGTACCTGCCATCCTTATCTTTCTCTATGTGGGTTGCTTGAAAGTGTAGGGAATTTTTATGTATAATGCCTACACCTCGCTTCCTGGTACTGCCTGAAGCCAGAAAGCTTGTTCTATATTTGTGGCTCAGGAGTTTAGGTTTGTGTCCTCTCTTAAAGTGTGTCTCCTGTATAAATAGGATATCACTGGGGGCTTTGTAGAGGTCTTTAAAGGCCATGGACCTCTTTTCCGGACTATTAAGTCCTTTCGTATTTATGGTGGTAATGGATATTGTATGTGCCATGTTGGATCTAGCGGGTATGGGTATGGGTTTACAGGCTGAGTGATAGCTTGTCTGCCTGATGTAGGTTTTACGCTGTATCTGGTATGAGGTAATTAATATAAGCTACTGCTGTACTACAAACTGAGACAATGTAACTGGTTTAAAAAAATAATAGTGCAAACAGTTTTTTGAGATGTGCAATAACAGTAATAAGTTTTAAGAACACAACACAGTAACACTTATAAAGGCAATTTTAAAGGGACAGTCAACACCAGCATTTTTGTTGTTTTAAAAGATAGATAATCCCTTTATTACCCATTCCCCAGTTTTGCATAACCAGCACAGTTATAATAATACACTTTTTACCTCTGTGATTAACTTGTATCTAAACATCTTCTGACAGCCCCCTGATCACATGACATTTTATTTATTATCTTTTGACTTTCATTTTAGCCAATTAGTGCAGTGTCTGCCACAATCCACGGGCGTGCTCACAATGTTATCTATAGGGTTTACCTGAACTAGCTCTCCCCTGCTGTGAAAAGCAAATACAAAAGCATGTGATTAGAGGCGGCCTTCAAGGGCTTAGAAATTATCATATGAGCCTTCCTAGGTCTAGCTTTCAACTAAGAATACCAAAAGAACAAAGCAAAATTGGTGATAAAAGTAAATTGGAAAGTTGTTTAAAATTACATGCCCTATTTGAAACATGAACGTTTTTTTGGACTTGACTGTCCCTTTAAACTCTTTTGTTTCAATTTCTTCTTTTATTTTCTAACTGAAGAGTTCAATTAACAAAAAGTTACAGTCTTGAAACAATAATAATAAAAAAAACAATTGGGGTAGTATCCCCACTTCCAAACCTAAAGAAATGTGGAGAAAGAAAAGAATGTTATTTCATACGACCTGTAACTGCCATGGTTAGAATGGAATGTCAGTTCTAGGTGGGAGATGCAATGGATCTAGTGGGCATCGAGACCTGGTCCACACTTTCAGGTACAGAGTGAGGCCCTGGACTGGCAGAGTTGTGAGTTTCGTGCGGTTGGTTGTTTATCTGCTGAGAGTCTCTGGGGGAGAATTGGCGGTCCTCTGGGTGTGTGATGTTGAGTTGGAAGGTTTTGTTGAATCTTGGCAGGTCCTCCAGAGACCTGATGATGGCTGTTGTATCTCCCTTAGATGCGGCAATGCTGACCGGGAATCCCTACCGGTACGGGATCTGCTGCTCGCTCAAGACTGTGGTGATGAAGCTCAGCTCCCTCCTTTTCTGCAGTGTTGCTGGACTGAGGTCTGCGAATATCTGTATGTGGAATCCTGCATGCGTCACTTTTTTTTTTTTGTCTGGCCTGTCTCAAGATTTCTTCTCTGTCCTTGTAATCTAATAGCTTTACAATTATGTCCAGAGGGGGCACCTTCGGGGAGGGGGGCTTTGCTCTCAAGGCCCTGTGGGCTTTTTCAATATATCTGCGGTGCTCTTTGGGCCCTTCAGGGTCCTCAACAAGTCCTGGAGGCAGCCTTCTATGGCGTTTGGCTGGATTGTCTCTGGCATCCCGCGTATGCACAGGTTGTTACACCTGCCTCTTTTGTCCAGGTCCTCACCTTTCTCTATCAGTTGATGTATAGTTTCTTCCTGGTCGTATGCAAGTTTGGAAATGTGCTGTATGTCATTATTGACCGTGTTGTGGCTCTCCTCTAAGACCGAGACCCTTTGTGTAACCTTTGATAGGTCTCTTTTTAGTTCCCCATACCAATTTTTGACCTCTCCTAAGATATCTTTAATATCATCTTTCATGCATAGGTTTTGCAGATCATCTTTCGTAATGGCGGGCGCGCTTGTAGTTTCTTTCTCGTATTGCTGCTGTTCTGTGGGTGCGGCCATTTTCGATGATTTTGCGGCTAGGTCTTGTTGTTTGAGGAATTGTTGCATTAGCTTGGAGCTGTTTACGTTGTTTGTTTTAGAGTTTCTGTGGCCAGGCATATCCAGAGGCGCTTAAAGTCAGGGTGGGTTCTGATGCGTAAAGGCTGGTGTGTGCAGAGTGGGGTGACAGTGTGAGGTCAATGTAGCCCTGCAAGCTGTCGCAGAGTTTCCCCACCTGAGATAGCAATCTATATGCTGAGGCTTAGCGCAGGGGTTTTGGATAGTGAGGGACCTGAGACGTGTGCCCCAAATGCCCCAACTGTTCTAAAGTATGGCAGTGCATTCAGTGTGCTGTGGCACTTGTGTGTATGCAGGAGCCAGCTCATCTCTGTGTTCTTCCAGTGTCCCCTGTGTAGAGAAGCCTGTTTCCTGTAGCTTAGAGAAGGTTCAGGCTGGGGAGTTCCAAGACAGTGCCCTGTGTGGTGGATCTCCTTTTGTAAAAGCAGCTGAGGAAGGTGGCAGCTAAGGGCCGGCTCCAGGCTCTGCCCCTGTGTGGTAAAATGGCACTGTGGTTAATTTCTAGTGCATATTGGCAGAGGAGCTGTAGCAAGTTGTGTGCAGGGCTGCATTTCAGGTTTCGGAAAAACGGCTTTGTTTTTGTGGTGTGTGCTCAAAACTATCTGATTTGCCCAGTGTGTTCACCAGCCTTTCATGCACCTGTGTTGCCGTTTTTGTGGCAATCCCCCAGGTCTATGCGGTGTGGTTTGGAAGTAGGGCTTAGGAGCTACTGGATTATGCAGCCATCTCCCTGACCGGCTAGGCTCCACCCCCCCCCAGGAATTTTAACTTTTTTAGCTTCAAAAAACATCAAACACTGTAAGACAGCTCCATATTTTCCAACCTCTAATGGACAGGCTGAAAAATTTGTACAAACTTTAAAACATCACTTAGCTGTCTCTCACAAATCAAAATTTAATCCAAACTCCCTTTCTAACTTTATGTTTAACTATCGTAACACTCCCATGCCACCACTGGGCTATCACCTGCAATGTTAATGTTTGGAAGACGCCTGAGAACTCCACTGGATAAAGTTAGACCAGAACATCCCAAACAATATTTGAACACTTTGAGTGTTTCAGAATTTGTTCTTCATGACAGAGTATGGGTTAGAAACTACCATGGTCAGAATAAATGGATTCCAGCTGTCATAATACAAGGCATTGGCAGCAGAATGTTTAAAGTTCAACTACAAGCTGGTGGTACAGTTTGCCGCCATGTAGAACAAAGAGACATAGATCTCAACCAGTTACACAAATATCCAAGGATTCAGATGGTGAGGATATCTGACATGGAGTGTGGTGCCCACCTGAGTCTTCTGAGGATGAAAATACAGTGAACACAACTGAAACAGATCAACCTCAGAAAGATTCGGACCAACAGCAAAATATTGCAGGTGATCAACAACCGGTGGGTACTCCTCCAGAGACAATTTCTCCTGAACCAAATACTCTACGGCCCTCTAGACAGAGAAGGCCACCTTCCAGATGGCAATATGAGGATTCAGTGAGAAATTATTCAGCAAGGAATGACCTAATCCGAAGGTGGGCTTACCACAAAAAACATAACTGTGACTAAAATCTAGGCTGTGACCTAGGTCTTGTGCACATAAACTATAGATATAAACTGTTCTAAGTTAAAGTGTATGGTTTAGTGATAAACATGTACTGTATATCTATTACTTGTTGTATGTTACAATATTATCCATTGTCTGTTCTTTATTTTATTTTTATTTTATTTATTTTTTTAGAAAAAACATAATTTATGCTTACCTGATAAATTTATTTCTCTTGTAGTGTATCCAGTCCACGGATCATCCATTACTTATGGAATATATTCTCCTTCCCAACAGGAAGTTGCAAGAGTCCACCCACAGCAAAGCTGCTATATAGCTCCTCCCCTAACTGCCATATTCAGTCATTCGACCGAAAAACATGCAGAGAAAGGAAAAACCATAGGGTGCAGTGGTGACTGTAGTTCAAATGAAAAAATTACCTGCCTTAAAGTGACAGGGCGGGCCGTGGACTGGATACACTACAAGAGAAATAAATTTATCAGGTAAGCATAAATTATGTTTTCTCTTGTTAAGTGTATCCAGTCCACGGATCATCCATTACTTATGGAATACCAATACCAAAGCTAAAGTACACGGATGATGGGAGGGACAAGGCAGGTACTTAAACGGAAGTTACCACTGCCTGTAAAAAAAACCCCTTTCTCCCAAAAATAGCCTCCGAAGAAGCAAGGTATCAAATTTGTTAAATTTGAAAAAGTATGAAGCGCAGACCAAGACTCCGTCTTGTAAATCTGTTCAACAGAAGCCACATTTAAAAAAGGCCCAAGTGAAAACCACAGCTCTAGTAGAATGAGCTGCAATCCCTTCAGGAGGCTGCTGTCCAGCAGTCTCATAAGCTAAATGAATTATGCTTTTTAACCAAAAAGACAGAGAGGCTGCTGAAGTCTTTTGACCTCTCCTCTGTCCAGAATAGACAACAAACAAGGTGAACGTTTGATGAAAACTGTAGTAGCTTGTAAGTAAAACTTTAAAGCACAAACCACGTCCAATATTGTGTAATAGATGTTCCTTCTTTGAGGAAGGATTAGGATACAAGCATGGAACAACTATCTCTTGAGTGATGTTCTTGTTAGATACCACCTTAGGAAAAAACCCAGGTTGGTACGCAGGACTACCTTATCCGTACAAAGGACCAGATAAGGAGAATCACATTGTAACACAGATAACTTGGAGACTCTACGAGTCAAGGAAATAGCTACCCAAAAGGAACTTTCCAAGATAAAGATTGATATCTATGGAACAAAAAAGGTTCAAACGGAACTTCTTGAAGAGCCTTAAGAACCAGGTTTAAGCTCCATGGTGGAGCAACAGTTTTAAACACAGGCTTGGATCTAACCAAAGCCTGACCAAATGCCTGAACGTCTAGAATACCTGCCAGACGCTGGTGCAAAAAAATAGACAGAGTAAAAATCTGTCCCTTTTAAGGAATTAGCTGACAACCCTTTTCTCAAAAACATCTTGGAGAAAAGATAATATCCTGGGAATCCAGGCTTTACTCCATGAGTAACCCTTGGATTCATAACAATCAGATATTTACACCATATCTATGTTCAATTTTCCTAGAGACAGGCTTTCATGTCTGTATTAAGGTATCAATGACTGACTCGGAGAAGCCATGCTTTGATAACATCAAGCGTTCAGTCTCCAGGCAGTCCATCTCAGATTGATTCTATTTAGATGGTTGAAAGGACCCTGAGGTAGAGGGACCTGTCTCAGAAGCAGAGACCGTGATGGAAAGGATGACATGTCCACCAGATCTGCATACCAGGTCCTGCGTGGCTACGCAGGCGCTGTCAAAAACACCAAAGCCCTCTCCTGCTTGGTCTTGACCTCCGAAGGAAATCCCACTTCCCCAGAAGAAAAGTCTGACGACTTAGAAAATCCACCTCCCAGTTCTCAACACCTGGGATATGGATAGGTGATAGACAAGAGTGAGTCTCTGTCCAGTGAATTATTGTAAGACTTCTAACATCACTAGGGAACTTCTGTTCCCCCTTGATGGCTGATGTAAGCCACAGTCGTGTATATTGTTCGACTGAGTATGATGTACCTCAGAGTTGCTAACTGAGGCCAATATCACTCCCAGAATATTTATTAGAAGGAGGGTCTCCTCCTAAGTCCACTATCCCTGAGCCTTCAGGGAGTTCCAGACTGCATCCCAACCTAAAAGGCTGGCATCCATTGTAACAATTGTCCCATCTGACCTGCGGAAGGTCATACCCTTGGACAGATGGACCCGACATAGTCACCAGAGAAGAGAATCTCTGGTCTCTTGGTCCAGGTTCAACAGGGGGACAAATCTGTGTAATCCCCGTTCCTCTGACTGAGCATGCATAGTTGCAGCGGTCTGAAATGTAGACGTGCAAACGGTACTATGTCCCTTGCCGCTACCTATTAAGCCGATTTCATTCATGTACTGAGCCACCGAAGGGCGCGGATGGGATGAAAAACACGGCAGAAATTTAGAAACTTAGAAACTTTGACAACCTGGACTCCGTCAGGTAAATTTTCATTTCTACAGAATCTATCAGAGTCCCTAGGATGGAAACCCTTGAGATTGGGGATAGAGAACTCTTTCCTTGTTCACTTTCCACCCATGTGATCTCAGAAATGCCAGTACTACGTCCGTATGAGACTTGGCAGTTTGGATGTTTGACGCCTGTATCAGGATGTCGTCTAACTAAGGGGCCACTTCTATGCCCCGCGGCCTAAGGACCGCCAAAGCGACCCCAGAACCTCCATAAAGATTCTTGGGGCTGTAGATATCCCAAAGGAAATAGCTACAAACTGGTAATGCCTGTCTAGAAAGGCAAACCTGAAAAACGAAGGTGATCTTTATGCATCACAATGTGAGGATAAGCATCCTTCAAATCCATTGTAGTCCTCTATTGACTCTCCTGGATCATAGTTAAGATGGTACGAATAGTTTCCATCTTAAATGACGGAATTCTGAGGAATTTGTTTAAGATCTTTAGATCCAAAATAGGTCTGAAGGTTCCCTCACTTTGGGAACCACAAACAGATTTGAGTAAAAACTCTGTCCCTGTTCCTCTCTTGGAACTGGATGGATCTCGTACACAATGTAAGAATGCCTCCTTCTTTATCTGGTTTGCAGATAATTGTGAAAGGCGAAATCTCCCCTTTTTTGGGGGGGGGAATCTTTGAAATCCAGAAGATATCTCTGGGATATAAATTCCAATGCCTAGGGATACTGGGCATCTCTTGCCCACGCCCGGGCGAAGAATGAAAGTCTGCCCCCTATAGGATCCGTTACCGGATAGGGGTCCGTTCCTTCATGCTGCCTTAGAGGCAGCAGCAGGCTCCTTGGCCTGCTTATCTTTGTTCCAGGTCCAATTGTCTCCAGACCGCCTTGGACTGAGCAAAAATTCCCTCTTGTTTTGCCTTAGAGGAAGTGGATGCCACACCTGCCCTGAAGTTTTAAAAGGCACGAAAATTAGACCTTTTTTGGCCCTTGATTCCTATCCTGAGGAAGGGCATGACCTTTTCCTCCAGTGATATAAGCAATAATCTCCTTCAAGCCAGGCCCGAATAGGGTCTGCCCCTTGAAGGGAAGTTAAGTAGCTTATTTATTAAAGTCACGACAGCTGACCATGATATAAGCCATAGCGCTCTGCGCGCCAGTATAGTAAAAAACAGAATTCTTAGCCGTTAGTCTAGTCAAATGAACAAAGGCATCAGAAAACAAAGGAATTGGCTAGCATAAGCTTGTCAAATATATTCATCCAATGGAGTCGCTAACTGTAAAGCCTCATCAAGAGACTCAACCCAGAACGCCGCAGCAGCAGTGACAGAAGCAATGTATGCAAGGGGCTGCAGGATAAAACCCTGTTGAATAAACATTTTTTATCCATTGGATCTAAAAAGCACAACTGTCCTCGCCAGAGGTAGTGGTACGCTTAGCTAGAGTAGAAACTCTTCTCTCCACCTTAGGAACTGTCTGCCAGAAGTCCCGTGTGGTGGTAACTATTAGAAAACATTCTTCTAAAAAATAGGAGGGGAAGAGAACGGCACACCTGGTCTATCCCATTCCTTATTAAAAAAATTTTTTTTTTTAGTAAACCTCTTTAGGTATTGGAAAAACATCAGTACACACCGGCACTGCATATTATTTATCCAGTCTACACAATTTCTCTGGCCCTGCGATTGTACACATTCATTCAGAGCAGCCAAAGCCTCCCTGAGCAACAAGTGGAGGTTCTCAAGCATAAATTTTAAATGTAGAAATATCAGAATCAGGTTAAATCATCTTCCCTGAGTCAAAAAAAAATCACCCACAGACTAAGCATATTGTGAGGTAGTATCATACATGGTTCTTAAAGCATCTGTATGCTCTGTATCTACCCCCAGAGCTATCTGCTTTCCTTTAATTTCAGGTAGTCTGACTAATACTGCTGCCAGAGTATTATTCACCACCTTTGCCATGTCTTGTAAAATAAACGCTATGGACGCCCTTGATGTACTTGGCGCCATTTGAGCGTGAGTCCCTGAAGCGGGAGTCGAAGGGTCTGACACGTGGGGAGAGTTAATCGGCATAACTTTCCCCTCGACAGAATCCCCTGGTAAAATAAACGCTATGGGTGCCCTTGATGTACTTGGCGCCATTTGAGCGTGAGTCCCTAAAGCGGGAGTCAAAAGGTCTGACGTGGGGAGAGTTAGTCGGCATAACTACCCCCACGACAGAATCCTCTGGTGATAATGTTTTTAAAGACAAAAAATGATCTTTATTGTTTAACATGAAATCTGTACATCTGGTACACATTCTAAGATGGGGTTCCACCATGGCTTTAAAACATAATGAACACAGAGCTTCCTCTATGTCAGACATGTTAGAACAGACTAATAATGAGACTAATAAGCTTGGAAAACACTTTAAATCAAGTTAACAAGCAAATATATAAAACGTTACTGTGCCTTTAAGAGAAACAAATTTTGTCAAAATTTGAAAAACAGTGAAAAAAGGCAGTAAAACAAACGAAATTTTTACAGTACATGTAATAAGGTAACAGAGCATTGCACCCACTTGCAAATGGATGATTAACCCCTTAATGCAAAAAACAGATAAAAAAAACGACATAGACATTTTTAAAAACAGACACAACAAAACTGCCACAGCAGAGCTGTGGATTACCTTCCCTATAAACGATTTTGGAAGTCTTTTTAGCCCTTTAGAAATGTCCTGTAGTATTCATGGGACTGCTGAGGGAATCTGGATAATTCATTTTGTAATTTTAACTGCACAAAAAAGCGCTAAATTAGGCCCCTCCCACTCATATTACAACAGTGGGAAGCTTCAGTTAACTGTTTCTATGCAAAATTTAAGCCAGCCATGTGGAAAAAACTTAGGCCCCAATAAGTTTTATCACCAAACATATGTTAAAAACGATTAAACATGCCAGCAAACGTTTTAAAACACATTTTTACAAGAGTATGTATCTCTATTAATAAGCCTGATACCAGTCGCTTTTACTGCATTTAAGGCTATACCAACATTACAGTGTTATCACCAATGTACGTTAAAAAACATTAAACATGCCAGCAAACGTTTTAAAACACATTTTTATAAGAGTATGTATCTCTATTAATAAGCCTGATACCAGTCGCTATCGCTGCATTTAAGGCTTTACTTACATTACTTCGGTATCAGCAGTATTTTCTTAGTCAATTCCATTCCTAGAAAAATATTTTACTGCAAATACCTTATCTGCAGGAAAACCTGCACGCCATTCCCCCTCTGAAGTACCTCACTCCTCAGAATGTGTGAGAACAGCAAATGGTTCTCAGTTACGTCTGCTAAGATCATAGAAAAACGCAGGCAGATTCTTCTTCCAAATACTGCCTGAGAAAAAACAGCACACTCCGGTGCCATTTAAAAATAACAAACTTTTGATTGAAGAATAAACTAAGTATAAATCACCACAGACTCTCACGACCTCCTATCTAAGTTGAGGCTTGCAAGAGAATGAATTAATATGGCAGTTAGGGGAGGAGCTATATAGCAGCTTTGCTGTGGGTGGACTCTTGCAACTTCCTGTTGGGAATGAGAATATATTCCATAAGTAATGGATGATCCGTGGACTGGATACACTTAACAAGAGAAAAGGGGATGTTAAGATTACTGCACCTTTCATTGTATCTTTGCTTTAACCTTGTCTCATAATTATATGTTAGAAGTGCTGCAGCTTTAAGCTCAGCTGACCACACCCTCCGGGTGTGTCTGGGTCTCTGTGACATCATCAGAAGCCATGTTTAGTTTTACTGAGGAACCTGTTAGTAAAGAAACCATGTGGTTGTAGCTGAATAAAAGTTTGACTGAAGTACATGCTGCAGAGTCTCAGTAATATGTGCAAGACACAAGGTAACAGAACAGAACTGAATGTTCTACTCTTGACTACACAGAGAACATAACACTAGGTGTAACTATGTATATCGTGAGGTGTGCTAGATGTAAGTGTGCATATTGTGAGATATGCTAGGTGTATGTGTGTATATTATGAGACAGTGTAGGCTCCTCCATATGCGCACAGCCACACTTGAACCCCCAGTCAAAAGAAGAAGAAAAAAAAATTGCTGAATAAAATATAATTTTTCCCAATAGCCCCCCTATTGGAAAAATTATATTTAATTACTAACCCAAAAAAGGCAAAAAAAAAGGCCTGTCATACTCCTCTGCTCTGCACTTTATACATTTGCCTGCAGGCGCAACTGCAAGCCTCCAACCCATCCCTATACTTGCTTAATTGCACAGTTCAGCCTGTGCGAGTGAGGTGGTGCATACGGATACGTCATCACTCCAGTCATGTGACGACGCTTGACAAGGCTCCTACCCCCTCAACGGCGTGAAATAGTAGTTGAGCTGAGAGGAGCTCATTTGTGACAGAAAATGCTGCAGCTGGGATAGAATACTTGGAAAGCAAACATTGTATTAACAGGCACAGATTAGGGAGGAATGAAATTTCCACTGTAAGTCACTCAAGTAGTCGAGGCAAAGGGCAAGAAAATTAATTTAAAGGGACAATAAAATGTCCTTATATTTTTAAAACACACTGTAACAAACTTGGGAATCAAAGCACAAAACATTGTAAGCCTTTAAAAAAACAGGAATGCCGCAGTTTTAAATAAATAATTTAGCAATAGAATTTTCTGTAGTAAAACATACTTTCTGGCCCTAGCTAGGTCCAATAACTATCAAGTAATAGGCTATCTTTCAGCACCTATGGACCGTGAGTCTGTGTGTATAAATGTAAACCTATGTAATAAATTACAATTAAGGTAGGAGAATCAGTGCTAAGCCACCATAAGAAAAAAGGAGAGCTTTGCAGTTAACCATTTATTTTTCTCCTTCTGCACATGTGAAAAAAACATTGCACGTTCATACTACAGCTAGGGAGAGGGTTGTGACAACCTATGCCCCTATACCATGTATAACAGGGAAATATGACAAAAAATAAGATACAAAATATACTAACTGGACAAAATACAGCTACATTATGCTTTTCAAAATGCTTCACGGTGCAGTTTCATGACTGGTTCGTGTACCCCCATTTGAATAACCCACGAGCCGCCACTGTTATGAGATATGCTAGGTCTAAGTGTGTATATTATGAGATGTGTTAGGTGCAAGTGTGCATATTGTAAGACCTGCTAGGTGTAAGTGTGTATATTATGAGATGTGCTAGGTGTAAGTGTGTGTATATTGTGAGATGTACTAGGTGTAAGTGTGTATATTGTGAGATGTGCTAGGTGTAAGTGTGTATATTGTGACATGTGCTAGGTGTAAGTGTGTATATTGTGAGATGTGCTAGGTGTAAGTGTGTATATTGTGAGATGTGCTAGGTGTATGTGTGTATATTGTGAGATGTGATAGGTGTATGTGTGTATATTGTGAGATGTGCTAGGTGTAAGTGTGCATATTGTGAGATGTGCTAGGTGTAAGTGTGTATATTATGAGATGTGCTAGGTGTAAGTGTGTGTATATTGTGAGATGTGCTAGGTGTATGTGTGTATATTGTGAGATGTGATAGGTGTATGTGTGTATATTGTGAGATGTGCTAGGTGTAAGTGTGTATATTGTGAGATGTGCTAGGTGTAAGTGTGTGTATATTGTGAGATGTGCTGGGTGTATGTGTGTATATTGTGAGATGTGATAGGTGTATGTGTGTATATTGTGAGATGTGCTAGGTGTAAGTGTGTATATTGTGAGATGTGCTAGGTGTAAGTGTGTATATTATGAGATGTGCTAGGTGTAAGTGTGTGTATATTGTGAGATGTGCTAGGTGTATGTGTGTATATTGTGAGATGTGATAGGTGTATGTGTGTATATTGTGAGATGTGCTAGGTGTAAGTGTGCATATTGTGAGATGTGCTAGGTGTAAATGTGTATATTATGAGATGTGCTAGGTTTAAAGTGTGCATATTTTGAGATGTGCTAGGTGTAGGTGTGCATATTGTAAGACGTGCTAAGGGTAAGTGTGTATATTGTGAAATGTGCTAGGTGTAAGTATGCATATTGTGAGATCGATGTGCTAGGTTTAAGTGTGCATATTGTGAGATGTGCTAGGTGCAAGTGTGCATATTGTAAGACCTGCTAGGTGTAAGTGTGTATATTATGAGATGTGCTAGGTTTAAGTGTGTATATTGTGAGATGTGCTAGGTCTAAGTGTGTATATTGTGAGATGTGCTAGGTGTAAGTGTGCTTATTGTGAGATGTGCTAGGTGTAAATGTGTATATTATGAGATGCGCTAGGTGTAAGTGTGTATATTGTGAGATGTGCTAGGTGCATGTGTGTATATTGTGAGATGTACTAGGTGTAAGTGTGTATATTGTGAGATGTGCTAGGTGTAAGTGTGCATATTGTGAGATGTGCTAGGTGTGTGAATATTGTGAGATGTGCTAGGTGTAAGTGTGAATATTGTGAGATGTGCTAGGTATATGTGTGAATATTGTGAGATGTGCTAGGTGTAAGTGTGTATATTGTGAGATGTGCTAGGTAGGTATAAGTGTGTGTATTGTGAGATGTGCTAGGTGTAAAAGTGTGCATAGATGCATATTGTGAGATGTGCTAGGTAGGTATAAGTGTGTATATTGTGAGATGTGCTAGGTATAAGTGTGTATATTTTGAGATGTGCTAGGTGTATGTGTGTATATTGTGAGATGTGCTAGGTAGATATAAGTGTGTATATTGTGAGATGTGCTAGGTATAAGTGTGTATATTTTGAGATGTGCTAGGTGTATGTGTGTATATTGTGAGATGTGCTAGGTGTAAGTGTGTATATTGTGAGATGTGCTAGGTAGGTATAAGTGTGTGTATTGTGAGATGTGCTAGGTGTAAAAGTGTGCATAGATGCATATTGTGAGATGTGCTAGGTATAAGTGTGTATATTGTGAGATGTGCTAGGTATAAGTGTGTATATTGTGAGATGTGCTAGGTATAAGTGTGTATATTTTGAGATGTGCTAGGTGTATGTGTGTATATTGTGAGATGTGCTAGGTAGGTATAAGTGTGTATATTGTGATATGTGCTAGGTAGGTATAAGTGTGTATATTGTGAGATGTGCTAGGTATAAGTGTGTATATTTTGAGATGTGCTAGGTGTATGTGTGTATATTGTGAGATGTGCTAGGTGTAAGTGTGCATATTCTAATATAAGCTAGGAGGAAGTATAGGTGCTAGGTGTAAGTGTGAAAATGTAGTGCACATGTTGTAAATATGAAGATTTAGTGAAGCATGTATGAGAACACAATACTACAATATTAGATTTGCGACATATGGAACAATGTTTGGGTTTAGAATTAGATGCAACTATTGCATATTAGATCCAGTAATTTATGTACCTATGGGTGTAGAGACGTATATATGGAAATGTAACTTACCTAGAGAGATTAATGTTTGTGAATTGGGTGCAAGATTGTAAAACACATGTAGGGGCCGATTTATCAACCTCCGAATGGCCCCTAATGAAGATGTTTTTGTGTAAACTTTCAGGCTCACCCTAAACAGGAGTTAAGAAGCATCTGTTTTAAGACTCTGTGGCAGCGGACAGCAATCCGCCTGATCGTATATGATCGGGTTGATTGACACCCCCTACTAGCCGGCACCGTAATGTTAGCTATACATACAGATATGTTTAAATTTAGAGTACGTTAGGAAAAACAGTTTGCGCTTTTATCTGGTTAGAGACACTGAAATCTAGTTCTCAATAAACAATATATGGATAAAAGAGATGATAATTAGAAACAAAATAACAGTAAAACAATTACTTGTAACTATAAATGCAGCTATCTTACAAAATAAATTAAAACCAGTTTATGAGTTAAAGAGAAAGCACATGATGAATATTTAAGAAATGTTTTTATTTAAATATTCAAATAGCATAAAACGTTATGCTTGCATTAAAAAACCGTAAGACATAATGTAACCCAACAGTCATCTGCCTGGCCAAACATTAAAGGGACACTAAACCAAACATTTTTCTTTCATTAGTCAGATAGACAATACAATTTTAAACAACAATTCACTTTACTTCTATTATCTAATTAGTTTCATTATTTAGATATCCTTTGTTGAAGAAATAGCAATGCACATGAGTGAGCCAATCACACGGGGCATCTATGTGCAGCCACCAATCAGCAGCCATTGAGCCTATCTATATATGTTTTTCAGCAAAAAAGATAATGAAGCAAATTAGATAATAGAGGTAAATTGGAAAGTTGTTTAAAATTGTGTTCTCTATTTGAATCATGACTTTACTGTCCCTTTAATTAGGAGAGTCACCTGAAGAACAAGTTGTTGGTACTGATTGGCTAGATAAACATCTTCAGGAATACATTATCTCTTATGTTTTTTTATGCAAGTATACATTTTTATTAAATAATAATGTATGTTAGTGCGCAAATTCCTCCCCTGCACATACACTACTCTGCACCCATAAACAGAAAACATAATTTATGTAAGAACTTACCTGATAAATTCATTTCTTTCATATTAACAAGAGTCCATGAGCTAGTGACGTATGGGATATACATTCCTACCAGGAGGGGCAAAGTTTCCCAAACCTTAAAATGCCTATAAATACACCCCTCACCACACCCACAAATCAGTTTAACGAATAGCCAAGAAGTGGGGTGATAAGAAAAAAAGTGCGAAGCATATAAAATAAGGAATTGGAATAATTGTGCTTTATACAAAAAAATCATAACCACCACAAAAAAGGGTGGGCCTCATGGACTCTTGTTAATATGAAAGAAATGAATTTATCAGGTAAGTTCTTACATAAATTATGTTTTCTTTCATGTAATTAACAAGAGTCCATGAGCTAGTGACGTATGGGATAATGACTACCCAAGATGTGGATCTTTCCACACAAGAGTCACTAGAGAGGGAGGGATAAAATAAAGACAGCCAATTCCTGCTGAAAATAATCCACACCCAAAATAAAGTTTAACAAAAAACATAAGCAGAAGATTCAAACTGAAACCGCTGCCTGAAGAACTTTTCTACCAAAAACTGCTTCAGAAGAAGAAAATACATCAAAATGGTAGAATTTAGTAAAAGTATGCAAAGAGGACCAAGTTGCTGCTTTGCAGATCTGGTCAACCGAAGCTTCATTCCTAAACGCCCAGGAAGTAGATACTGACCTAGTAGAATGAGCTGTAATTCTCTGAGGCGGAATTTTACCCGACTCAATAGAATCCAACTGAGAACCAAATAATTTGTTTCCCTGGAAAGAAATGGAAAGTAGAGTTGATTTAGAAGCCATATCAGCATTCCAGGTCTTAAGCCATAAAGCTCTTCTGGCTAAGATAGCCAGAGACATAAATCTAACATCAACTCTAATAATATCAAAAATGGCATCACAGATGAAATTATTAGCATGCTGGAGAAGAATAATAATATCATGAGAATCACGATTTGTTACTTGTTGCGCTAGAGTTTCCAACCAAAAAGTTGAAGCTGCAGCAACATCAGCCAATGATATAGCAGGTCTAAGAAGATTACCTGAACATAGATAAGCTTTTCTTAGAAAAGATTCAATTTTTCTATCTAAAGGATCCTTAAACGAGGTACCATCTGACGTAGGAATGGTAGTACGTTTAGCAAGGGTAGAAATAGCCCCATCAACTTTAGGGATTTTGTCCCAAAATTCTAACCTGTCAGGCGGAACAGGATATAATTGCTTAAAACGTTTAGAAGGAGTAAATGAATTACCCAATTTATCCCATTCCTTAGCAATTACTGCAGAAATAGCATTAGGAACAGGAAAGACTTCTGGAATAACCGCAGGAGCTTTAAAAACCTTATCCAAACGTATAGAATTAGTATCAAGAGGACTAGAATCCTCTATTTCTAAAGCAATTAGTACTTCTTTAAGTAAAGAGCGAATAAATTCCATCTTAAATAAATATGAAGATTTATCAGCATCAATCTCTGAGATAGAATCCTCTGAACCAGAAGAGTCCAAAGAATCAGAATGATGGTGTTCATTTAAAAATTCATCTGTAGAGAGAGAAGATTTAAAAGACTTTTTACGTTTACTAGAAGGAGAAATAACAGACAAAGCCTTCTTTATGGATTCAGAAACAAAATCTCTTATGTTATCAGGAACATTCTGCACCTTAGATGTTGAGGGAACTGCAACAGGCAATGGTACATCACTAAAGGAAATATTATCTGCTTTAACAAGTTTGTCATGACAATTATTACAAACAACAGCTGGAGGAATAGCTACCAAAAGTTTACAGCAGATACACTTAGCTTTGGTAGATCCAGCAGGCAGTGGTTTTCCTGTAGTATCTTCTGGCTCAGATGCAACGTGAGACATCTTGCAATATGTAAGAGAAAAAACAACATATAAAGCAAAATAGATCAAATTCCTTATAAGACAGTTTCAGGAATGGGAAAAAAATGCCAAACATCAAGCTTCTAGCAACCAGAAGCAAATGAAAAATGAGACTGAAATAATGTGGAGACAAAAGCGACGCCCATATTTTTTGGCGCCAAATAAGACGCCCACATTATTTGGCGCCTAAATGCTTTTGGCGCCAAAAATGACGCCACATCCGGAACGCCGACATTTTTGGCGCAAAATAACGTCAAAAATGACGCAACTTCCGGCGACACGTATGACGCCGGAAACGGAAAAGAATTTTTGCGCCAAAAAAAGTCCGCGCCAAGAATGACGCAATAAAATGAAGCATTTTCAGCCCCCGCGAGCCTAACAGCCCACAGGGAAAAAAGTCAAATTTTTGAGGTAAGAAAAAAATATGATAATTTAAAGCATAATCCCAAATATGAAACTGACTGTCTGGAAATAAGGAAAGTTGAACATTCTGAGTCAAGGCAAATAAATGTTTGAATACATATATTTAGAACTTTATAAATAAAGTGCCCAACCATAGCTTAGAGTGTCACAGAAAATAAGACTTACTTACCCCAGGACACTCATCTACATGTTTGTAGAAAGCCAAACCAGTACTGAAACGAGAATCAGTAGAGGAAATGGTAAATATAAGAGTATATCGTCGATCTGAAAAGGGAGGTAAGAGATGAATC
Organism: Bombina bombina; assembly: GCF_027579735.1. Classification (NCBI taxonomy): domain Eukaryota; kingdom Metazoa; phylum Chordata; class Amphibia; order Anura; family Bombinatoridae; genus Bombina; species Bombina bombina. The sequence continues at coordinate 1,240,706,658 of NC_069501.1, forward strand.
TCTACGACCGATAACAGAGAACCTTATGAAATAGACCCCGTAGAAGGAGATCACTGCATTCAATAGGCAATACTCTCTTCACATCCCTCTGACATTCACTGCACGCTGAGAGGAAAACCGGGCTCCAACTTGCTGCGGAGCGCATATCAACGTAGAATCTAGCACAAACTTACTTCACCACCTCCCTTGGAGGCAAAGTTTGTAAAACTGATTTGTGGGTGTGGTGAGGGGTGTATTTATAGGCATTTTAAGGTTTGGGAAACTTTGCCCCTCCTGGTAGGAATGTATATCCCATACGTCACTAGCTCATGGACTCTTGTTAATTACATGAAAGAAAAAAGGAATAATATTTAATATAAATGTGTGTATGTACGCTGCCAGCTATGGGGATATTAAAATAAAAGGAATATGTTAACCTTAGGATAATAAAATGATGATACTGCCACTTGAATATAATAAAAACACAATTTAATATAATATTAAACAAATGTTCTAAAATCACATATATATGATTGGTCATAAAAACAACTATAATTATGACTAAGTATACTTTAAAATAAATAAAAAATGCACAGTGCCTTTTGTCGCTAAAGGAAGCGTATATCTTAATAAATGCTCATTGGACAGAAGAATACATGTGTAAACTTGGAAAAGCAATGTCCATATATTATGTGGCGGTTAGAGTGTTTCTAATACATAAAGGTATAGAACTTCACATGCTTATCAATGGCAGCTCTGTGACCAATGCAATCAAGTCTATATACCAAACTTTTCTTAGCTGAATTAGTAACTTCAATTCCGTTATATAGATGTTTCTTATTCTTGAAGGTGCCAAGATATCATAATGTCACTTGGAAGGATAAGGAGAACCGTGTATATCTACCGCACTACAGGGGCTGCTACACCTCTCCGTGCCTACCTGTTTTCCTTTGAGTGTGCTCCGTTTACTCACGATAAGGCACAAGTGTCCGTGCAGCTCCTCTGTAGTCGGTGACATCCCACGTTACGTTGATTTCCCCAAAAAGTAGATCAGTTCCGTGTAGTGTTCTTTAACTCTGCCCAAAGTGTTATAGTTCTGAAGCGAAAGTAGTACTTCTTTGTAATCCTTCAAAACTGTAGTCTACTCCTCAAAAAAGAAGCTGAATTTATATATCAACTACAGACATTATAGAAATGTCCAGGGTATGTGGAGAAAAAAAAAAGTAACAGAGGAGTAATCACAAGTGTTAAATATGTACAGTAGTTCTATGAATCCAAAGTCCTTAGCACAACCAGTGTATACTTATGAAAGACTTGCATGTACTGAATCATTTAACGGAGGATAATACCCCAAGAGGATTCCCCCTGCCTCTATGGGGATATGAGTGTCAGGAAACACACGGCCCTTACAATCTGTAATCCTACACATGAAATATGACTCAACACTCTAGGAAACAGTATACTTCAAGGCACATACCTGCCATCCTCCCTGGACTCCTTCAGCATTCACTCGGGGCAGCCGTAGCAAACATAGCTCCTCTCAGAGTGTCAAAATGCTCCTGTCCTGTCGAAAACTCTGGGCTGTTTCTTGGACTGCCTCCAAATCGCGGAAATGCCGGTATCCCTTCCTCCTGTGTGGGTCCTCGGTGGTATGTGTGCTCTGCGGTCAGAACCCAACTCGCTCCCAGCGTCTGTGCTCACTTCTGTTATGGCCACTTGTAGATAAATAGATAGCAAAGGAGAGGAGCAAAGACACGGATATGATGCGAATAAAGTAAAGGTTTATTTACAGGTAGCGCAAAGGCGCTGCATGAGTGAGTAACACGAATTTCAAAAATATATATATACACACATGAAGTGGAGGGGATAAACACCCCAGGGTTAAGATACTGGAAAAGTATAATACGGGCTGGGAACAAACAGGTAAACGCGTTTCAGCACTTAGCCTTACTCATTACCTGATTAAAAGTATACACAGTGTTCTATAAAACTACCCGCCCGTTCTCCCATTGGTCAACCGGGACACACCCCCTTTAAGGAACCGACCTATGGGTTAGATCAATTAGATTTGCAACTCCATACTTAATGTGATACAAATGTTAGTTAACAAGTAGGACTGCATTAATGTTCAAGACAAAACCAACCAACTAGAGCACAGTTTCAATATATGCAGATTCAAAACAAAAGTCGTCAGTCCAACTTCAAAAGACTTCCGTACAGCCCGATAGTGACTTTCCATATCCACGCCCACTGAAACACAATACAATAATTTGTTAGTGAGTCATGTGCTAACTATTGGCATGGAGTCAGTTGCTAATTAATTGGTAAATAAACAGATGACCCACTCAGTTGGCCATACTGGAGGATTATATTTAATGCATGTGTATACATCTAGACATTTATCAACTTAGTGTACCATCCCCAATATCTTCACTAGAAGTCAAACTGAAATGTATATTAGACTAAATCTAAATGACCTTAGTACATTGAATAGGGGGACCCGTTATAGTTGTAAACTGTATAGTGTGTATTCATGCACTGTCCAAGTGGCCCTCTTGCTTACACATTTAGCACTTCCATATTTGATAAATTACTTAGCTTGAGGACGACACATGATCTCTCCTCAGCCCATTAAAATGGTGGCAAGCTAAGAGGGACAAAGGACAGGGATAATGGGGTGTTTGTTGTAGATCACTCCTAACTAGCCAGAAGCAACTGGGGGATTCAGAAAAGGGGACAAGAATTGAGTGAGACAAAATTACTTTGATCAGAGCTCTCAGCTAGGTACTGGCAAGGCCCACAGCCCATTAGGGTAGGGCCGGACAGAGCCTAGGGCTAAAGGGACTCACCAAAAATTGATGAGGTTGAACTCTGAGTTGAGGCCCTATGGAACCCTGGTCCTCAACTTAAAGATCCAGAAGTCCTCCCTCTCTCCTAACTTACGGTTTCCGTCCAGACCCCCCCTAAGCGGCGGAATCCTTTCTATGATGGTCCAAGTAAAAGTTGTAATATTTTTTTATTGTAGCCCTTAAAAGCTGAGAGCTCTGATCAAGGTAATTTTGTCTCGCTCAATTCTTGTCCCCTTTTCTGAATCCCCCAGTTGCTTCTGGCTAGCTAGGTGTGATCTACAACAAACACTCCATTATCCCCGTCCTTTGTCCCTCTTAGCTTGTCACCATTTGAATGGGCTGAGGAGAGATCATGTGTCATCCTCAAGCTAAGTAATTTATCAAATATGGAAGTGCTAAATGTGTAAGCAAGAGGGCCACTTGGACAGTGCATGAATACACACTATACAGTTTACAACTATAACGGAAATATGAAGCACCATTCACAGTTTAAATATCCAAAACAACCTGTATATCCTATAGTATGGTAGACTGAATACAGTATAAAGATGTATTTGGATTCTATGTAAATAAAAAAGGGATATAAGAAAAACTTATAACTATGTATTAACAATTGCGGATAAACACCGCTTATTTGTTCACTTATAGTAAGGGTGAACAGTAGCTAAAGGCAAGGGCGGGGGGCGGAGCCCTAAGTTATATTGGAGCTAACAAGTTTCCCAGGTTATTATCATGATGTTTGCTCTCTAGAAGAATACTTAAGTGGGAACCTGATAAAAGTCCCTGGGCCTTTGTGTATAAAAAGAATACGATTATATTCTGGATCAGTTACTCTCAGAGAGGGGTATTAGGATGTGTGCACTATGAGATATAGGACAGATGGTAGCATACATGATATAAGATGAGATATAGGGGGCTTCTAGATGAGCTCCTCTCCAGGGGGGATGCCACCTAAGGGCGATGAGGGAAAAGGGAGTAGGGGTATGACCCGCAGGCAACCAGTACCGGCGGGAAAGGGAGGAGAGGAGCCTAGCAATAATAAATGATGTGCTCTAGTAATGAGGTGGTGCTGGGTCTGAAGCTACATATCTACTATATAAGGGTTTATCGGGTATGGCAACTATATACATGTTAAGACCTATTAAAGCTATAGCAAACTGTCTCGGCTGCTGACAGTCCGCTCGTGCATCATAGGGAGATAGTGCGGGGTAACTCCAAAGGATAACCATAATGAAATATATATATATATATAGAAAAATAGTCCTTACTGATTCCCAGGGATTAAACATCTCTTCATGAATGACAATATCAGACATCACACATCGACCTCATTCTCCAAGCGTATACAGTTTTGACATTAAACTTATAATTAAACAAACACTACCTAAACAAAAACAATACATTGGAAATGTTAACTCCCTATTCCTCTGCTTACGCAGAGAGAAAATGGAGCCATGCCTGCTGTGGAGAATCTCCATTTGGCAACCTGCAAAGGACTAGAAAATAAATACACATCACAGTAGGTAAATTAGTATATGCGTTACATAAGTCTACCTCACAGCCCTCACTCTTTTATGGAATAACTAAATTATCTCGCTTATCTAGGACTGATTGTAGTAGCAGAAACACTGCACAAGCTGCATCTAATATATCGACCGCTATAAAGTAGAGGACTGGTAAAATAACAGTTTATGCATACATTACTAGAGTGATACAAGGGGTAAGCATGTGTGATTGTTATGTGCATCAAAATATAATAATATAATACAGTTTTATAACCATTTTAGCTAAAAAAGTGGTTTGGTCATTAAAACTAACACAAAAGTAGGATGCTCAAATTTAGGGGTAAAGCTAAGGTTTTCAATATGAAGCTTTAAGGTACTCAATACTATATAGATGACAACTGCTACTGCCAAGGGAAATCCCTATGTTATAGACCCACTAAGACCTGTGCTTTAACCCTCTATAAGGAAGTACTTCTTTAAAGAAACTAACTTAAGCTAGACAGTATACAGATGTCCTCTTACTACTTTAACAGGGGACGATTGTTATGTGGTATCTCATAAAAGTATTAGCTAAACCAGATTTTGTAATATTTAGGCTATAGAGTATGGGCAGACAGGAATCTCTCAAGCTTCCCATTATGTACCAAGTGCAGTAGACAATTCCTGTAACTATAGTATGGGGAGAGTAAAACAACATAGGGGGATATAGCTTCTCTGCATCTAATCAGATCTCAGCATCTTGTGTTCTAGCGAGAGTAAACAGGGCCCCTAAGGGAAACATAACATTGAGCCAAGTAGATAATGGTAAAGTGACACTTTGATAGGGAGTGCTTAGCCCCCCTTGCATATGACAGTTCGTCTCAAAACAGGAGAAGCAGGTATTAGGGGTATCCAGAGAAGTTAATTTCTTAACAGACAACTCGTGGGTAGGAAAAAAATCATCCAGTTGAGCCCTTAAATCAGCCCTACATCGCTAGATGTCTCAGCCGATGCCTTCTCTCAAACAGAAACTTTTAAAAGCGGGCAGTCAATTGAGTCTAGATACCGTCGTAGGTGGGAGTGATGGGGAATCGAATCAGTCAGGAATCCCATCTGTGAGAAGTTAGTGTCCCTGTGGGTACGAATCTCTATGTTTCTTTACCCCTGGCTCCGGGTAACTTGTGTTACTGAGAGAGCGGTATAAGTAGTGCGAAGCCGAACCGGCTGTGGGCGATCTATCTGAGTACCCACTCTTAGCTACATAGGGGTGACATCGAGATCAGATAACAGAGATATGCATATACTGATTGGCCTCAGTGTGCAGTAGTCTGTATAAACTATTAGGTATAAGAATGACATATTCGGCATCAAGTGCAGTTGTGTAAGCATTAGATAGATATGTGACGCAGCCAGCCAACAGCAGCACTTGTCTTTCTAGCTTCAGATATTAAATTTGACTATAGGAGGGAGCTTAATTCAAGTGAGTAAATATGAGGCATAAACTAAACCAAATGAGCTAGGCAGCCAGATTTTATAGGTGAAATTCGGTTACTCAACGTATTATAACAGGTGAAACATAACTAATATTAAACTGTCCTCAGTTCTGATACAGATTGTCATGACCCAGTTCCCAGAGTGTCAACCGGTATCTGGGTCACTATAAAGTCCTGAAAATGATATAGATAAATAGTTACTGAGAATAAAGACTAATGTCCCAAAATGTACATGGTGTATTGATGCGTAGCGTATCTAACAGCTAGCCCATCACCCAGCTGAAGTCTGATATAAATTACCCCACTCCGGTTCTCTTGAGATAGATATGGCCCCGCACATTAGGTGTAGAAACTTGTACAGTCACCAGACGGTTTAGGAGTTGTATGTACAAAAATGACGATACTTCAGAAAGAGGGGTGGAGATGTTACCGGACAAACTCAGAGAGTGCAATATGGAGGATGGTCTGCGCAGTTGTCGCATCAAGTCGGCAGGCTGAGTCCCAAGGATTGCTGAAGCTGTGTCCTTCACTGGTCTTAGACCGGCATTACCGGTTCCCTCCGTGTGCATGAATGGGGTATGTGGCACTTGCCGGATGTCAGATCCGTTTGGGAGCGCTGGTCAGCATATAAGAAATTCTGGAGATGGTGCTCTGTAATGCACAGGTCGGGTTCTGTGGAATCCGATATAGCAACCGCAACAGAGATCGGAGCAGCAGGCAGTGGACGCATCAAGTCGCAACTCACTGACTCCTGTAAGATGCCTGCTATAACTCGTTCTGACTTCTCTTCTTGTGTACACAGTTGAAAGTGCTGAGCAAATGAAAAGTCCTCAATCCAGTTCTCCACATGAGTGTCGTAGTAGGGCATAGGAGAGGCGCCATCTTGATTGCGCAGTTCTAAGATGCAGGCCCGTAGGTTGTAAAAGTGGTTATCTGCTTTATTACTCAGACCCTCCAGTAATGAAATAAGAGATGTTGAGTCCCCCTCCATGTTGAGGATAATGAAAAGACACTGTTACTCAGCTAGGCGGAAGGCTATAGGGCAAGCTAGCCTGTCACATAGGTATCTGTCAATCGCAGAGCTGTATACCCTGTTATCGCTTCTACTGGTTAGTTTCCGTGTCGGCAGTATATCCATTAAGTTGTCACTTGCACCTCAGGTATAGAAATCATAACCCAGTGTTATGCCCAGAGCAAGATATCAATTGTTTAGGCTTTTAGGACGTCATAAGTATATATTTTAAAAATCAGCCTTCAGGAGCTCCTTAGTAGCACGTCTTGTTGCTTTGGCGGTTGGCTCCGCCCCCCCTTAAATTGTGTTTTTATTATATTCAAGTGGCAGTATCATCATTTTATTATCCTAAGGTTAATATATTCCTTTATAGAGATCATTAATATTCCCATAGCTGGAAGCGCACATACACACATTTATATTAAATATACATTTTTATTGCCTTGTGATGTTTTATGGGGGGGTTTTATATATTGAATTAAAAGTTTTGTTAAAGGGACACTCAAGTCAAAATTAAACTTCATGATTCAGATAGCGTATGCAATTTTAAACAACTTTCCAATTTAATTTCATTATCAAAATGTGCACAATCTTTTAATATTTACACTTTTGAGTCACCAGCTCCTACTGAGCATGTGCAAGAGTTCACAGCATATACGTACATTTGTGATTGGCTGATGACTGTCACATGACACAGGGGGAGTGGAAAAAGACATAACTGCAATTTATTTTTAAAAAAATCTACTACTCATTTGAAGTTCAGACTAAGTGCTATTGCATTGTCTTGTTATCATGCATTTGATGATTATCTACTATATTGACTGGTCCTTTAACTGCTCATGCGCTGTCTCATAAACTGATATTTAGAGAAGTAGTTGTATTAAAGGAACATGATACCCAAATGTTGAAATTACATGAAAGTGATGCAGTATAACTGTATAAAGCTGACTACAAAATGTCACCTGAACATCGCTATGTAAAAAGGAAGATATTTTATGTATTCACACCCCACTATAAAAAGACTTAAAGAGCCAGTCAGGATGCTAGTCCCAGAACTTGCTAGGGGATGTGCATAAGTCATGTGCAGGCACAATCATGTTATTTTCCTATCCTGCTTAACGGGACATAATACTCATATTCTAAATTACTTGAAAGAGATGCAGCATAGCTGTAAAAAGCTGACAGGAAAATATCACCTGAGTATCTCTATGTAAAAAAGGAAGATATCTTACCTTAACATTTCTTTAGCTCACCAGAGTAAGTTCTGTGTAAACAGTTATTCTTCAGCTGCTGTCTAGCTGCAAGTTGAAGAAAAAAAAATAACAGCCAATCAGCATTAGCAGTGCTGATGTAATGCTTTGCCTTTGTTGTGATCTCATGAGATTTCAGTGAAATCTCACAAGATTTTATGGAACTTACTTAAACTTAATAGAAAAATAACATGACTGTGCCTGCACATAACAGATGCACACTCTCTATAAGACATGTGACAAGTATCCTGACTGGCTGCTTAAAGTCTCTTTACAGTGGGGTGTGAACACTTAGGAAATTTGAGGTAAAATATCTTCCTTTTTATATAGAGATGTTCAGGTAATATTTTCTTGTCAGCTTATTACAACTATGGTGCATCACTTTCTTTAATCTGCTTCAACATTTGGGTATCATGTCCCTTACTGTAAGTCCTATGGAATCTCATTGAGAGTTCAGTGAAATCTCATGAGATTACAGCAAAGGTAAAGCATTACCTCACCACTGCTGATGCTGATTCGCCATTGTTTTTTCCCCAAATTGCAGCTAAAGTATAACAGTTTATACAGCACTTACTCTGGTGAGCTGAAAAAACGTTGAGATAAAATATGCTCAGGTGATGATTTCTTGTCAGCTTTTTACAGTTAAGCTGCATCACTTTTAAGTGATTTAGTATATGAGTATTATGTCCCTTTAAGCTGCAGTAGTAGAGATTTAGGTGCTTCAAAGGGCATCAACAATAATGCAGTGTAATTACCACAGAATTATATCAGTTATATATTATGAGTATCACAGTGTGATTGTAGTAATACAGTGTGAGTTTTCTAGAATAACATCAGTAATACAGTATGAGTTCCACAGAAAAACTGCAGTAATATAGCATATCACAGTGACAGAACTAATATAGAGTGAGTATCACAGTGACAGCAGTAATATAGTGTATCACAGTGACAGAAGTAATATAGTGTATCACAGTGACAGCAGTAATATAGCATATCACAGTGACAGAAGTAATATAGAGTGAGTATCAGAGTGACAGAAGTAATATAGTATGAGTTCCACAGAAAAACTGCAGTAATATAGCATATCACAGTGACAGAAGTAATATAGTGTATCACAGTGACAGCAGTAATATAGTGTATCACAGTGACAGAAGTAATATAGTGTGAGTATCACAGTGACAGCAGTAATATAGTGTATCACAGTGACAGCAGTAATACAGTGTATCACAGTGACAGCAGTAATATAGTGTACCACAGTGACAGCAGTAATATAGTGTATCACAGTGACAGCAGTAATACAGTGTATCACAGTGACAGCAGTAATATAGTGTGAGTATCACAGTGACAGCAGTAATATAGTGTATCACAGTGACAGAAGTAATATAGTGTATCACAGTGACAGCAGTAATATAGTGTATCACAGTGACAGCAGTAATATAGTGTATCACAGTGACAGCAGTAATATAGTGTGAGTATCACAGTGACAGCAGTAATATAGTGTATCACAGTGACAGCAGTAATATAGTGTATCACAGTGACAGCAGTAATATAGTGTATCACAGTGACAGCAGTAATATAGTGTGAGTATCACAGTGACAGCAGTAATATAGTGCATCACAGTGACAGCAGTAATATAGTGTGAGTATCACAGTGACAGCAGTAATATAGTGTGAGTATCACAGTGACAGCAGTAATATAGTATATCACAGTGACAGCAGTAATATAGTGTATCACAGTGACAGAAGTAATATAGTGTATCACAGTGACAGCAGTAATATAGTATATCACAGTGACAGCGGTAATATAGTGTGAGTATCACAGTGACAGCAGTAAACTAGTATATCAAAGTGACAGCAGTAATATAGTGTATCACAGTGACAGAAGTAATATAGTGTATCACAGTGACAGCAGTAATATAGTGTATCACAGTGACAGAAGTAATATAGTGTATCACAGTGACAGCAGTAATATAGTGTATCACAGTGACAGCAGTAATATAGTGTATCACAGTAACAGCAGTATTACAGTGTATCACAGTGACAGCAGTAATATAGTGTGAGTATCACAGTGACAGCAGTAATACAGTGTATCACAGTGACAGCAGTAATATAGTGTATCACAGTGACAGCAGTAATATAGTGTATCAAAGTGACAGCAGTAATATAGTGTATCACAGTGACAGCAGTAATACTGTATAGTGTATCACAGTGACAGCAGTAATATAGTGTATCACAGTGACAGCAGTAATACTGTATAGTGTATCACAGTGACAGCAGTAATATAGTGTATCACAGTGACAGCAGTAATATAGTGTATCACAGTGACAGCAGTAATATAGTGTATCACAGTGACAGCAGTAATACTGTATGGTGTATCACAGTGACAGCAGTAATATAGTGTATCACAGTGACAGCAGTAATATAGTGTATCACAGTGACAGCAGTGATATAGTGTGAGTATCACAGTGACAGCAGTAATATAGTGTATCACAGTGACAGCAGTAATATAGTGTATCACAGTGACAGCAGTGATATAGTGTGAGTATCACAGTGACAGCAGTAATATAGTGTATCACAGTGACAGCAGTAATATAGTGTATCACAGTGACAGCAGTAATATAGTGTATCACAGTGACAGCAGTAATATAGTGTATCACAGTGACAGCAGTAATATAGTATATCACAGTGACAGCAGTAATATAGTGTGAGTATCACAGTGACAGCAGTAATATAGTGTGAGTATCACAGTGACAGCAGTAATATAGTATATCACAGTGACAGCAGTAATATAGTGTATCACAGTGACAGCAGTAATATAGTGTGAGTATCACAGTGACAGCAGTAATATAGTGTATCAAAGTGACAGCAGTGATATAGTGTATCACAGTGACAGCAGTAATACAGTGTATCACAGTGACAGCAGTAATATAGTGTATCACAGTGACAGCAGTAATACTGTATGGTGTATCACAGTGACAGCAGTAATACAGTGTATAACAGTGACAGCAGTAATACAGTGTGAGTATCACAGTGACAGCAGTAATATAGTGTGAGTATCACAGTGACAGCAGTAATATAGTGTATCACAGTGACAGCAGTAATACTGTATAGTGTATCACAGTGACAGCAGTAATACAGTGTATAACAGTGACAGCAGTAATACAGTGTGAGTATCAAAGTGACAGCAGTAATATAGTGTGAGTATCACAGTGACAGCAGTAATATAGTGTATCACAGTGACAGCAGTAATACTGTATAGTGTATCACAGTGACAGCAGTAATATAGTGTATCACAGTGACAGCAGTAATATAGTGTATCACAGTAACAGCAGTAATACAGTGTATCACAGTGACAGCAGTAATATAGTATATCACAGTAACAGCAGTAATACAGTGTATCACAGTGACAGCAGTAATATAGTGTATCACAGTGACAGCAGTAATATAGTGTATCACAGTGACAGCAGTAATACAGTGTATAACAGTGACAGCAGTAATACAGTGTATAACAGTGACAGCAGTAATATAGTGTATCACAGTGACAGCAGTAATATAGTGTATCAAAGTGACAGCAGTGATATAGTGTGAGTATCACAGTGACAGACGTAATATAGTATATCACAGTGACAGCAGTAATATAGTGTATCACAGTGACAGCAGTAATATAGTGTATCAAAGTGACAGCAGTAATATAGTGTATCACAGTGACAGCAGTAATATAGTGTATCACAGTGACAGCAGTAATATAGTGTATCAAAGTGACAGCAGTAATATAGTGTATCACAGTGACAGCAGTAATATAGTGTGAGTATCACAGTGACAGCAGTAATATAGTATATCACAGTGACAGCAGTAATATAGTATATCACAGTGACAGCAGTAATATAGTGTATCACAGTGACAGCAGTAATATAGTGTATCAAAGTGACAGCAGTAATATAGTGTGAGTATCACAGTGACAGACGTAATATAGTGTGAGTATCACAGTGACAGCAGTAATATAGTGTGAGTATCACAGTGACAGCAGTAATATAGTGTGAGTATCACAGTGACAGACGTAATATAGTGTGAGTATCACAGTGACAGCAGTAATATAGTATATCACAGTGACAGCAGTAATATAGTATATCACAGTGACAGCAGTAATATAGTGTATCACAGTAACAGCAGTATTACAGTGTATCACAGTGACAGCAGTAATATAGTGTGAGTATCACAGTGACAGCAGTAATACAGTGTATCACAGTGACAGCAGTAATATAGTGTATCAAAGTGACAGCAGTGATATAGTGTGAGTATCACAGTGACAGACGTAATATAGTGTGAGTATCACAGTGACAGCAGTAATATAGTATATCACAGTGACAGCAGTAATATAGTGTATCACAGTGTCAGCAGTAATATAGTGTATCAAAGTGACAGCAGTAATATAGTGTATCACAGTGACAGCAGTAATATAGTGTATCACAGTGACAGCAGTAATATAGTGTATCAAAGTGACAGCAGTAATATAGTGTATCACAGTGACAGCAGTAATATAGTGTATCAAAGTGACAGCAGTAATATAGTGTATCACAGTGACAGCAGTAATATAGTGTATCACAGTGACAGCAGTAATATAGTGTATCAAAGTGACAGCAGTAATATAGTGTGAGTATCACAGTGACAGCAGTAATATAGTGTATCACAGTGACAGCAGTAATATAGTGTATCAAAGTGACAGCAGTAATATAGTGTATCACAGTGACAGCAGTAATATAGTGTATCACAGTGACAGCAGTAATATAGTGTATCAAAGTGACAGCAGTGATATAGTGTGAGTATCACAGTGACAGATGTAATATAGTGTGAGTATCACAGTGACAGCAGTAATATAGTATATCACAGTGACAGCAGTAATATAGTATATCACAGTTACAGCAGTAATATAGTGTATCACAGTGACAGCAGTAATATAGTGTATCAAAGTGACAGCAGTAATATAGTGTGAGTATCACAGTGACAGACGTAATATAGTGTGAGTATCACAGTGACAGCAGTAATATAGTGTGAGTATCACAGTGACAGCAGTAATATAGTGTGAGTATCACAGTGACAGCAGTAATATAGTATATCACAGTGACAGCAGTAATATAGTATATCACAGTGACAGCAGTAATATAGTGTGAGTATCACAGTGACAGCAGTAATATAGTATATCACAGTGACAGCAGTAATATAGTGTGAGTATCACAGTGACAGCAGTAAACTAGTATATCACAGTGACAGCAGTAATATAGTGTGAGTATCACAGTGACAGCAGTAATATAGTGTGAGTATCACAGTGACAGACGTAATATAGTGTGAGTATCACAGTGACAGCAGTAATATAGTGTGAGTATCACAGTGACAGCAGTAATATAGTATATCACAGTGACAGCAGTAATATAGTGTGAGTATCACAGTGACAGCAGTAATATAGTGTATAACAGTGACAGCAGTAATATAGTGTATCACAGTGACAGCAGTAATATAGTGTATCACAGTGACAGCAGTAATATAGTGTATCAAAGTGACAGCAGTAATATAGTGTGAGTATCACAGTGACAGACGTAATATAGTGTGAGTATCACAGTGACAGCAGTAATATAGTGTATCACAGTGACAGCAGTAATATAGTGTGAGTATCACAGTGACAGCAGTAATATAGTATATCACAGTGACAGCAGTAATATAGTATATCACAGTGACAGCAGTAATATAGTGTGAGTATCACAGTGACAGCAGTAATATAGTATATCACAGTGACAGCGGTAATATAGTGTGAGTATCACAGTGACAGCAGTAAACTAGTATATCACAGTGACAGCAGTAATATAGTGTGAGTATCACAGTGACAGCAGTAAACTAGTATATCACAGTGACAGCAGTAATATAGTGTGAGTATCACAGTGACAGCAGTAATATAGTGTGAGTATCACAGTGACAGACGTAATATAGTGTGAGTATCACAGTGACAGCAGTAATATAGTGTGAGTATCACAGTGACAGCAGTAATATAGTATATCACAGTGACAGCAGTAATATAGTGTGAGTATCACAGTGACAGCAGTAATATAGTGTATAACAGTGACAGCAGTAATATAGTGTATCACAGTGACAGCAGTAATACTGTATGGTGTATCACAGTGACAGCAGTAATACTGTATGGTGTATCACAGTGACAGCAGTAATACTGTATGGTGTATCACAGTGACAGCAGTAATATAGTGTATAAAAAACAGTTTTTTTCTAACAAGTGATTAAGGCAAACAATCTAATGCTAACAAAACTGTGCATATGTGTTTTCCTATATATAATTTATGAAATAGTCTAACATCCTGTCATTTCTGATTGAAAACTACTTTTTTGGTGCAATTGTGCTTGTAAGTCTTTTTATATAATACTACGAAATAGTTTATTAAATAAGTGTCCTTTGTAATGGGGAAACAAATATTCTTCAGGTACCAGGTGAGCACCAGTAAGCTATTAGTGTCCTCTGACGAATAGGGTAACAGAATTAGGAATATCTAGCACAGATAACCAATCAATGAAGAGGGAGTAAAATAAAAGTCACCAATTGACCATGACAAGTAGAGTCTATGATTAAGGCTAACTAAAGCCGAAACATGTTAGACATGTCTATCAGATCTGTGCTGTGATTTTAACAAACAAGCTGTGTTTTAAGAAGGAGTAATAAAGAACATTCTAAAGTTTTATACCTGTGCCGGTTTTTCTTGGTGTTGCTGCAATACGGCATAGGAGAGTGCCGTCCGGTCAGGTTTCAGTAAAACTTTCAGCTACCAATTCCCAATGGTATCTGGGTCATCCCACAGGACTTCCAAAGTGGACCGCCAGGACCAGTGACACCCAAATTCAAGGAGGAACCCCCCAGACCGAACAGAGACACCAGAGGCAGAGAGGAAGTCACATGACCGGGGAAGCCGGGTGACGTCAGACGCCGCACACTGGTGAGGGGAGCAGAGGCTGAGCGGCAATAGTCGGCACTTTCAAATTGAAAGCTGGAGTAGGTGAGCCGTGAAGAGCCGCCGGGAGCCGCCAAAGATTGCTGCACGCTAACTTCTGCATTCAGCAGTGGGCAGAGTATTGATCCGGAGAGGTGGGTGTCACTGAGAGCGGTAAGACTACCTTTGCTCACTACATAGTGTTTTCTTGGCATATGTTAAATCTCTGTTATGGACTGAGCATTAGGAATGATATTTGTATGCAAACACACTTTTGGATTACAATACATAGAAATGGAATGTCACTTCCTAAAGTTAAATATTTAACATAGTGACTACTGTGGGATAAGTAATATTGAGAGTAGGTGACAATACAAGTCACCTTATAATAATTCATTTTTTTATTACTTCAAACCTTAACACTATTAAATTGCTAATAGAGTAATAGTGTTTCAAGGTAACTTATATGTAACATGGCTACCAGCAATTACTATCCATTATTACCCCTAGAGGAATTGGACAAGAGCAGACCCACATTAAAGGACATATTTAACCCAGATAATGAAGTCAAAGAAATTTCAGAGGTGTTTCTTAAAATGGAAAAAGCTCTAATGAGAGAATACCAAACATGGTGGGACAAGAAATCACTTGAAAAATATATAGACTTAAATATGATACCTCGGGGTCTAAGGTTAAAGAAAAGGCCCACTTTTCTTCAGGTGGATGATGCCTTTCTGAATGAGTGGAATGGCATACTCACAGAGTGCTCAATAAGACTCATGCACCTGATAATTAAACACAAAGAACAAAAACTGATTGAGGCAAGACAATATATACAAGACATACAAAAAGATTTAAACAATTTTGTAGGACATAACAGCTATGAGAAATTTACTCAAACAAACTGTAGATAATATGAAAAGAGACATTGACAAACTTAAGTTTCGAAAATTTACAAGGGATTCTGAGGATTATACCCATAATAGGGTTTGCCTAAAGAACACGCAACAAAATAAAAGGAATAGACGACAACGCAGGCAGTACAAAGGGGAAGACACAGAGCCTAAAGAGGCACACAAACAACAACAGTCTTCATACAACAAGAAACAAGTGACTTTCTCAGACACGGACCCTTAGTCTAATGATGAATTTGAAGTACAAGAGTTTGTGGACTTTATGACCAGTGGGCCTTCATCAGATGAGGCAGAACTGTCTAATGATGTTGATGTGATGCACACATTAGAAACACACCATAACACCCAGTCCCAACCTCCACAGGGCAAAAGTAATGAAGGCATACTTAAACATAAGCATAAGCAGGCTGGTAGAAATAGGTATGGTAGAGCTCTAGAGAGTGATAGACACCCTAAACAAGGGGTAAACACAGAGCAGCCACAGGTTTTTCATGAGGCCATAGCTGGACAGGGAGGAGGTGGGAGGGGGAGAGGTGTGATACACAGACTCCAAATGACACAGGGAGAAGAGCAGCCACAGATACAGAGGGAGAGATACACATTAAGGAGAGGGAGGCGGAACAAATACAAAGTTTGAAAATAATCAACTTATCTTCTGCCTCATTAGAAGAATCAGAGTTGGAAGTACTTAGGCTGGGTCTTAACTTTGTACCCTCAGTTGATTTTGATGTATTCGAGACTTTACTAGATGTGAACAAGTTGGTTCACAAATTAACATTAAAAAAGTTTTTTTCTACAGAAATGGTTGAACAGGATGCTGTACAGGTTAACACTAATGTTGATAGGAGGGTGGAAAATGATTATTTTCAGATAAAAGATGCGGTGGATTTCCTAACTTTGTATCAGCTAGAAAAAGATAGCAATACACTTGAGGACACCAAAAGTTCACATATAGGTTACAGACCTAAGTCAACATTTTACCCCACTAGAAACAGAGGGAACATATTAGAACAATTTCACAAGAGAGTGGAGGAAGACTTAGTGATACTGAAGTCAAAAGGAAAAACACATAGAGAGAATCTAACAGCTAATCAGAAAATTGGCTTAAAACTTTTGAAACAAAGGGAAGATGTGGTAATAAAAAATTCGGACAAGGGAGGCTCCATTGTGATTATGGATAGAAGCTCCTATGTCCAAGAGGCATTGAGACAACTCAATGATGAGGAGGTGTATTTAGTGTTACGGGGGAACCCGGTCTTGACTTTCCAAAGAGAAATGAGGAGTTTGCTGGACGACGGGCTGGAGCTTGGGGTAATAGATCCAGATACCTTTGAGTATTTGATGGTGGAGGAGCCGGTTACCCAGATCTTCCACCATTTGCCGAAGGTGCATAAGACCTTGGAGGATGTCAAAGGACGCCCAATAGTGTTTGGTATAGGTTCTCTATTTGAGAACCTGTCCAACTGGATAGAGTCTCTGCTCCAGCCCGTCGTCTGGAAACTGCCATCATTTCTAAGGGACACTAAGCACCTGTTAAACTTAACAGAAGACTTAGTCTGGGAATCTAATTATAACTGGCTCACCATAGATGTGGTGGGCCTGTACTCAGCTATTCCCCACAAGGAAGGCCTAGAAGCTGTTAAATATATGTTGGACAGCTTCAGTGATTATGACACCAACCTCAAAAGCTTCATCCTGCAGACCCTCCTCTTCCTATTAACTCATAACAATTTTGAGTTTAATGGATTGTTTTATCTGCAGAAGCGTGGGACAGCCATGGGGGCAAAATTTGCCCCAGCCTTTGCAAACATCTATATGGGTTGGTGGGAGCTGTCCCACGTCTATGCAGATGACAATCCTTTTAGAAACTCAATTGTAGCATACAAACGCTACATTGATGATTTGATAATGGTTTGGTCAGGCACGGAAGCAGAAAGTGTATCCTTTATGGAATACCTAAATTGCAATAGAGCTGGCTTACAGTTTACTTATGCTTTTGACACCAAAAAAGTACCATATTTAGATGTTGAATTGGAAGGGGATATAGCAGAAGGAGCAGTAATATCAACTTTATATGTAAAGCCAATTACTGCTAATGCATTTCTCCATGCAAGGAGCTTTCATCCACGCCATATGAATTATGGTGTGGCAAAGGGACAGTTCATAAGGCTGAAACGCAACTGCTCCAGAGAAGCAGACTATCAAACAGAAAGCAAGTTGCTATGGAAAAAACTTAAGGCGAGGGGTTACCCCAACGGGCCTCTACGAAAGGCCTACTTTGATGTACAAAAAATCTCTAGGGCAGATTTACTAAAGCCAAAAACATCAGGTACTGATAAAAGGTCAAGCGAGATAACATTTGTGACAAACTATTCCAATCAATATAGGGAGGTTTGTGAGATTATTAAGAGGAATTTGACAATCCTAAGGGCAGATGAAGCATTGAAAGATGTGATAGATAAAGGTTGCCAATTTGTTTCAAAAAGAAACTTAACGATTGGCAACATTGTCTCACCCAGTGCACTCAAAAAACCACAGAAGGAAAGCAGCTGGCTCAGCTGTAAAGGGCATTACAAGTGTGGATCACATGGCTGTACTGCATGTGGTTACACCACAAGCAGTAAGGTTTTCCAATCATGCTACACACAACGAGTTTTTGACTGTAATTACTGTACTAATTGTCGGTCTGAATTTGCGATCTATGCAATCACCTGTACACATTGTCAGAAACAGTATATAGGGAGTACGACAAGAGAGACACGTGAACGGATACGGGAACATCTAAACGACATTGAGAAAGGGAGAACAGCAACTGGGGCACCCAAGCACTTTATCCATGAGCATGGAGGTAGTGCCAAAACATTTGCCTGGATGATTATAGATATCATCAAAAACAAACCAAGAGGAGGCAGTAGAGTAAAGGAGCTATATAAGAAAGAGGCCTTTTGGATTTTCAAATTGAACACGCGTATGCCGAAAGGTTTAAATATTGAGACCGATCTGATTAATCATTGGCAATAAATAAGCGAGAATCCAATGCATAAAAGGAGGTATACTGTTCAATTTGAATTACCAAATTATGGCTTTAGCTCTAGTTACTAGTGGCGAGATGAAACACATAAGAATACTGCACTAAAGGCATTATCATACTAAATATGATGGGTTAACTATCAAGAGTGATTAAAAGGTTACCTTATTTTGCTCCTAACTTATTAATTCTCCCTCTCATTTCTACAACTAAAATGAATTGCTGAAAATAACATCTACCAGTAACAATAACAGTAATAGGGAACATATATGTGTGTACACAGAAGTTTGTACCAGATTGAGTTATGTGATACTATGATAATATGGTGACACATCCAGTTATGGTAAAAGGCATTAGATTAGATTGGGCATTATTAAACATAAACAAATGATGCATGAAAGTTTTTTTTCTAACAAGTGATTAAGGCAAACAATCTAATGCTAACAAAACTGTGCATATGTGTTTTCCTATATATAATTTATGAAATAGTCTAACATCCTGTCATTTCTGATTGAAAACTACTTTTTTGGTGCAATTGTGCTTGTAAGTCTTTTTATATAATACTACGAAATAGTTTATTAAATAAGTGTCCTTTGTAATGGGGAAACAAATATTCTTCAGGTACCAGGTGAGCACCAGTAAGCTATTAGTGTCCTCTGACGAATAGGGTAACAGAATTAGGAATATCTAGCACAGATAACCAATCAATGAAGAGGGAGTGAAATAAAAGTCACCAATTGACCATGACAAGTAGAGTCTATGATTAAGGCTAAATAAAGCCGAAACATGTTAGACATGTCTATCAGATCTGTGCTGTGATTTTAACAAACAAGCTGTGTTTTAAGAAGGAGTAATAAAGAACATTCTAAAGTTTTATACCTGTGCCGGTTTTTCTTGGTGTTAGTGTATCACAGTGACAGAAGTAATATAGTGTGAGTATCTCAGTGACAGCAGTAATATAGTGTGAGTATCTCAGTGACAGCAGTAATATAGTGTGAGTATCACAGTGACAGAAGTAATATAGTGTATCACAGTGACAGCAGTAATACAGTGTATCACAGTGACAGCAGTAATATAGTGTGAGTATCACAGTGACAGCAGTAATACAGTGTATCACAGTGACAGCAGTAATATAGTGTAAATATCACAGTGACAGCAGTAATATAGTGTGAGTATCACAGTGACAGAAGTAATATAGTGTGAGTATCACAGTGACAGCAGTAATACAGTGTATCACAGTGACAGCAGTAATATAGTGTGAGTATCACAGTGACAACAGTAATATAGTGTGAGTATCACAGTGACAGCAGTAATATAGTGTGAGTATCACAGTGACAGCAGTAATATAGTGTGAGTATCACAGTGACAGCAGTAATATAGTGTGAGTGTAGCAGAGAGCAATATTAAAATACTCCCAATAACCGGACGAAACACAGTTTGGGAGTCAATAACTCACGACCCAGCCAGTTTTCAGGTTTAAAACAGAATGAACTTTATTAAAAAGGCTATGCCTAGTATTTATGCAGGTCTGACCTCCCAGATGGGGGGTTGAAAAGAATGTTGTAGATTAGATGGATGGAACACGCCTTTTGACATGATACAATAGAATACCTTGCTCAAGCTGATAACAACTTAACCACAGGACACACACTTGGCTCTTCTTATCACTAAGGCGTCGTCTCTCTAGATGTGATTGAACAATGGAATGGTAATCACTAGCTTTAATGAAAGTACACAATAGCTGAGACTAGTAACCTTGTCATTCAAGAATAGTCTTCTTAAAGCTAAACACATTTAACTCCTTCAGTACTGCCAGAAGGGTCTGTCACATCTACATAGCACACAATACAGCCTATAGACAACCTTTCTTACATTATAGTCCAGAAGTGGCTAGGTTTGCCACAATGCTCCCCCAGAACCAAGCCGGCATACACAGTCTGATCCCAACGGATCGGCTTGGGGATGTCCGGGGAAGCACTCACAGATCACTTTTCAAGTTCAGTTTGTCTGGACAACCCGTCGGCGTTACCGTTTTGTTTCCCTGGGCGGTAATGGATGGTAAAGTCGAAGGGCTGCAGCGCCAAACTCCAGCGCAGCAGCCTGGCATTGTCCCCGGCCACACGGTTCAGCCACACCAACGGGTTGTGATCTGTGAGTAAGGAAAAAGGTTGTCCATACAGGTACGGCTGCAACTTTTTGAGGGCCCACACCACGGCCAGGCATTCTTTTTCGATGGCGGTGTAGCTTACTTCACGGGGCAACAACTTTCGGCTCAAGTAAGCTACGGGGTGTTCTCCGCCATCTGCTCCAACTTGGCTCAGCACTGCCCCCACTCCAAACATCGAAGCGTCTGTGTGAACAAGAAATCTTTTAGTTGGATCGGGTGCAGCAAGTACAGGCGCATTAGTTAGAGCCGTCTTTAGTTGTTGGAATGCCTGCTCACACTCTGGGGCCCAAGTAACTTGTCGGGGAAGGTTCTTACGTGTCAAGTCAGTCAGGGGTTTGGCTAGGGCACTATAATTGGGCACGAACTTTCTGTAGTACCCCGCCGTGCCTAAAAATGCCAGTACTTGGGTCTTGGTCCTAGGGGTGGGCCACTTAGCAACAGCTTCAATTTTGGCCGGTTCGGGTTTCTGGTGCCCGCTCCCCACCCGGTGGCCTAAATACTGCACTTCTGCCATCCCGATATGGCATTTACTAGGTTTCAGGGTCAGCCCTGCCTCCCCTATACGGTCAATAACTGCTCCTATATGCTGTAGGTGTTCTGCCCAGTTCTGGCTATATATGGCAATATCGTCCAGGTATGCGCAGGCATACTCCTGGAACCCGTCCAGTAGCCGATCTACCATCCTTTGAAAGGTCGCCGGAGCGTTCTTCATCCCGAAAGGCATGACCCGAAATTGGTATAGGCCAAACGGGGTGACAAACGCTGACTT
Source organism: Bombina bombina (assembly GCF_027579735.1). Classification (NCBI taxonomy): domain Eukaryota; kingdom Metazoa; phylum Chordata; class Amphibia; order Anura; family Bombinatoridae; genus Bombina; species Bombina bombina. The sequence goes on from NC_069501.1 coordinate 1,240,728,585, forward strand.
GGGGACGGCGTCATCGGCTAGCGGGATTTGCCAGTATCCCTTGCATAAGTCTATGGTCGTAAGATACTGTCCCCTAGCCATTTTATCCAGCAACTCGTCTATCCGGGGCATCGGATAGGCATCAGACACCGTTTTGTCATTTAGCCTCCGGTAGTCAACACAGAAGCGTGTGGTGCCGTCTTTCTTGGGTACCAACACTACCGGGGATGCCCAGGGGCTGTCGGAAGGTTCGATAACCCCTAGTTGCAACATCTCGTCAATTTCTGCCTTCATGTGTGCCTTGACTGCTTCAGGGACACGATACGGGGTCTGCCGCATAGGTAGCTGCCCCGGGGTTTCAACTCGGTGAGTGGCCAGCGGGGTGTACCCAGGTAAGTGGGAGAAGATAGCCCCTTTAGCTACTATCAACTCCTGTACCTGGGCACGCTCCGAAGGGCTTAGCCGCTCCCCCAGCTGAACGCCCCTGGAGGGCTCTATCTGGTCCTCTGATTCTAATAGGTCAGGGAGAGGCAGATTCTCCTGATCCTCAGAGGCCGAGGCGCATATTGCCGCCACGTCCTCCATCCTCTCATGGTAGGGTTTGAGCATGTTCACATGAAGCATGCGTCGCTTCCCTACCCCTGAGCAGGGGCCAATCACATAGGTAGTGTCGCATCGCTGCTCTACGACCTGGTATGGGCCTTGCCAGACGGCCTGCAGCTTGTCGGTGCGTACAGGTTTTAAAATTAAAACTTTCTGCCCCACTTGAAAGCTGCGATCCCTGGCTCCCCTATCGTACCAGCGGCGCTGGCGTTGTTGAGCCGCCTGGAGGTTGGTACGTACAGCCTGGGTTAATGCCTCCAGTCGGTCCCTGAACTCCAGCACGTAAGATACAATGGGTTTACCATCGGGGCCACTCTCTCGCTCCCAATGCTCCCTAATGAGGTTTAATGGCCCCCGCACCCTTCTCCCAAATAGCAATTCGAAGGGGGAAAAACCTGTCGACTCTTGGGGTACCTCCCTATATGCGAAAAGCAGATGGGGTAGGTAGCGCTCCCAGTCCTTATGAGTCTCGCAAAATGTACGGAGCATCTGTTTTAAAGTCCCATTAAATCTCTCACATAACCCATTGGACTGGGGATGGTAGGCTGAGTTAATTATGGGTCTAACACCACATACCCTCCAAAGTTGTTGGGTCACCTCTGCGGTAAACTGGGTTCCCCTATCTGATATTATCTCCTGGGGGAACCCTACCCGGGAAAATATTTTTATTAAGGCTTCAGCTACCGTCTCTGCATGGATGTTGGAGAGCGCAATGGCCTCGGGGTACCTAGTGGCATAGTCCACTACGGTTAAAATGTACCTCTTCCCGGAGGGACTGGGCTTGGGTAGAGGCCCTACGATATCTACTGCTACCCTGCTAAAGGGTTCCTCAATAATGGGTAACGGGCATAATTTAGCCTTAGGGCGGTCACCTCGTTTGCCTACTCGTTGGCACACGTCACAGGAGGTGCAATATTGCCGTACATCTTTAGAGATCCCAGGCCAGAAAAAGGCGTGGGTCAATCTGTAGCGGGTGCGAGTCATTCCCAGGTGGCCTGACAGGGGAATGTCATGAGCTATCCTGAGCAGTTCCTGCCTATACTTCTGGGGTACTACCAGTTGCTTAGTGGTCACGGTGACTGCGCTGCCTACCCCCCGTTCGGCTATGCGGTACAATAACCCTTTCTCCCAGACGTACCGTTCCCCTTCTAACCCAGCCTGATCGGTGTTCCCTTTATCCCGGTATGCCTGCAGCGTGGGGTCAGCTTTCACCTCCGCCTCAAATTGGGTGGGGGTATCCCAAGTCATATGTGTCAAGGGGGTGTCATGGTCTCTTACCTGAGCCTTGTGGTGAGCTGGTGGGGCCGTAGTGCGTGCCTGCTGCCGGGTGGTTACTGGGTGGACCTCCTGATGTGGAGCCTGAGGTACAAAAGCAGAGGTCATCTGACCCAGGTCATTCCCCAGTACAACATCCGCTGGTAGGTTTTGCATTAAGCCCACTTCTACCATGCCCTCCCCTGCACCCCAATCCAAATGAATCTTAGCAGTGGGCAATCGGTATACTGCTCCCCCTGCCACTCGTACTGCCACGGATCCGCCCGTGTGTGCTGTATCTGGCACCAAATGGGGAGCTATCAGGGTTAAAGTAGCTCCCGAATCCCGAAGTCCCTGGACCTCCTTCCCCTCCACGGTCACCAGCTGACGGTGATGTTGCCGGTTATCGGTGGCTCGGACCGACATCACCTCATGCAGAATTCCCAGGGGTTCCCCGGCTGGGGTGCTCAACCCCTCATGAGCGGCTGGCTCCATTTGGTAATGGTGAGCAGCCGCCCTTGGGGCCAGGTTCTGTCTGACCTGGTTCCAAGCTTGTCTGCTCCGATTTTGGGTGCACTCACGTGCCATATGTCCCCACTGCTTGCAGGTGTGGCATTGTATATTCGCCCGTCCATTGTATCGTGAGGGGGGTGGTGGATTCCCTGGGGCTGGACGAAACGGTGCCGCTGTGGGGTTGTTAGACTGTAGAGGACTGGGCTGTCCTGTGGGTCGAGTGTACGTCTTAGGTAGTAGTCCATGGTGCCTCCTGGCGTCAAAATGCTGGTCTGCTAATCTGGCTGCTTCGGTTAACGTGAGGGGTTTTCGATCTCTCACCCATTCTTGGGCTTCTGGGGACAAGCCGTTAAAGAATTGCTCCAACAGCATCAGTTGTCGCAATTCTTCCATGGTGGTAGCTTGGCTGGCCTGTATCCACCCCTGAGATGCTTGATCCAGCTTGTGGGCCCACTCTGCATGGGAATCTCTTTCTGGCTTGCGCAGGCCTCTAAACTTGCGCCGGTATGCCTCTGGGGTAATGGCATATCTTTCCAAGATTGCGCTCTTCACTTTAGCGTAATCCTTGCTGTCCTCCCTGGGTACAGCGCGATACGCTTCCGCTGCCCTACCGGCTAGCTTGCCTGCTAGCACCGGCACCCATACGGACTGCTCCAACTCATGTAACTCGCACAGTCTCTCAAAATCCTGTAAATACCCATCGATCTCATCCTTCTCCTCACAAAACATTTTAAAGGCATGGTATGGGATTTTGGGTCTTACTGGGTTACTGAGTGCTTCCGAAATGGATTCTGCTCGGGAGGATGCATTCCGCGGACTGTGTGCCATCACGTACTCCTGCACATCTGCCATTACCACGGATAGCATGTCCCGTGGTACAGGTTGGGGTAAAAATTCCAGCCTGGTCCTCATTTCCCTCTGGTATAGGGTCTCCTCCATGGCTGCTGGAGGCGTAGCACTGCGAGCTCTGTCTCCCTCCATCAGCTCTGCAATTAATATAGCCTTGGGTTTGCTGCTGGCTATCTTTCCCCTGGCTTCTAGCAGTTCCTTTAACGTTTGTCTCTTTAGCTTAGAATAATCCGTCTCCATTCACTTCGGTAGTCGGTTCTTTCACTGTATTCTGCTTGCCATTCCCTTTTCTTATTCGGCAGTTACAATTGCACGAATTGCGCTTTTCGGCTGTAAGGTCTGATCCCAACGCTTGCCACCAATTGTAGCGGAGAGCAATATTAAAATACTCCCAATAACCGGACGAAACACAGTTTGGGAGTCAATAACTCACGACCCAGCCAGTTTTCAGGTTTAAAACAGAATGAACTTTATTAAAAAGGCTATGCCTAGTATTTATGCAGGTCTGACCTCCCAGATGGGGGGTTGAAAAGAATGTTGTAGATTAGATGGATGGAACACGCCTTTTGACATGATACAATAGAATACCTTGCTCAAGCTGATAACAACTTAACCACAGGACACACACTTGGCTCTTCTTATCACTAAGGCGTTGTCTCTCTAGATGTGATTGAACAATGGAATGGTAATCACTAGCTTTAATGAAAGTACACAATAGCTGAGACTAGTAACCTTGTCGTTCAAGAATAGTCTTCTTAAAGCTAAACACATTTAACTCCTTCAGTACTGCCAGAAGGGTCTGTCACATCTACATAGCACACAATACAGCCTATAGACAACCTTTCTTACATTATAGTCCAGAAGTGGCTAGGTTTGCCACAGTGAGTATCACAGTGACAGCAGTAAAATAGTGTGAGTATCACAGTGACAGAAGTAAGATAGTGTATCACAGTGACAGCAGTAATATAGTGTGAGTATCACAGTGACAGCAGTAATATAGTGTGAGTATCACAGTGACAGCAGTAAAATAGTGTATCACAGTGACAGCAGTAATATAGTGTGAGTATCACAGTGACAGCAGTAATATAGTGTGAGTATCACAGTGACAGCAGTAATACAGTGTATCACAGTGACAGTAGTAATATAGTGTGAGTATCACAGTGACAGCAGTAATATAGTGTGAGTATCACAGTGACAGCAGTAATATAGTGTGAGTATCACAGTGACAGCAGTAATATAGTGTGAGTATCACAGTGACAGCAGTAATACAGTGTATCACAGTGACAGCAGTAATATAGTGTGAGTATCACAGTGACAGCAGTAATATAGTGTGAGTATCACAGTGACAGCAGTAATATAGTGTGAGTATCACAGTGACAGCAGTAATATAGTGTATCACAGTGACAGCAGTAATATAGTGTATCACAGTGACAGCAGTAATACAGTGTATCACAGTGACAGCAGTAATATAGTGTGAGTATCTCAGTGACAGCAGTAATATAGTGTGAGTATCTCAGTGACAGCAGTAATATAGTGTGAGTATCACAGTGACAGCAGTAATATAGTGTGAGTATCACAGTGACAGCAGTAATATAGTGTATCACAGTGACAGCAGTGATATAGTGTGAGTATCACAGTGACAGCAGTAATATAGTGTATCACAGTGACAGCAGTAATATAGTGTATCACAGTGACAGAAGTAATATAGTGTGAGTATCACAGTGACAGCAGTAATATAGTGTGAGTATCACAGTGACAGCAGTAATACAGTGTATCACAGTGACAGCAGTAATATAGTGTGAGTATCACAGTGACAGCAGTAATATAGTGTGAGTATCACAGTGACAGCAGTAATACAGTGTATCACAGTGACAGCAGTAATATAGTGTGAGTATCACAGTGACAGCAGTAATATAGTGTGAGTATCACAGTGACAGCAGTAATATAGTGTGAGTATCACAGTGACAGCAGTAATATAGTGTATCACAGTGACAGCAGTAATATAGTGTATCACAGTGACAGCAGTGATATAGTGTGAGTATCACAGTGACAGCAGTAATATAGTGTATCACAGTGACAGCAGTAATACAGTGTATCACAGAGACAGCAGTAATATAGTGTGAGTATCACAGTGACAGCAGTAATACAGTGTATCACAGTGACAGCAGTAATATAGTGTGAGTATCACAGTGACAACAGTAATATAGTGTGAGTATCACAGTGACAACAGTAATATAGCGTGAGTATCACAGTGACAACAGTAATATAGTGTGAGTATCACAGTGACAGCAGTAATATAGTGTATCACAGTGACAGCAGTAATATAGTGTATCACAGTGACAGCAGTGATATAGTGTGAGTATCACAGTGACAGCAGTAACATAGTGTATCACAGTGACAGCAGTAATACAGTGTATCACAGTGACAGCAGTAATATAGTGTGAGTATCACAGTGACAGCAGTAATACAGTGTATCACAGTGACAGCAGTAATACAGTGTATCACAGTGACAGCAGTAATATAGTGTGAGTATCACAGTGACAGCAGTAATACAGTGTATCACAGTGACAGCAGTGATATAGTGTATCACAGTGACAGCAGTAATATAGTGTATCACAGTGACAGCAGTAATATAGTGTGAGTATCACAGTGACAGCAGTAATACAGTGTATCACAGTGACAGCAGTAATATAGTGTGAGTATCACAGTGACAGTAGTAATATAGTGTGAGTATCACAGTGACAGCAGTAATATAGTGTGAGTATCACAGTGACAGCAGTAATATAGTGTGAGTATCACAGTGACAGCAGTAATATAGTGTGAGTATCACAGTGACAGCAGTAATACAGTGTGAGTATCACAGTGACAGCAGTAATACAGTGTGAGTATCACAGTGACAGCAGTAATATAGTGTGAGTATCACAGTGACAGCAGTTATATAGTGTATCACAGTGACAGCAGTGATATAGTGTGAGTATCACAGTGACAGCAGTAATATAGTGTGAGTATCACAGTGACAGCAGTAATATAGTGTGAGTATCACAGTGACAGCAGTAATATAGTGTGAGCATCACAGTGACAGCAGTAATATAGTGTGAGCATCACAGTGACAGCAGTAATATAGTGTGAGTATCTCAGTGACAGCAGTAATATAGTGTGAGTATCACAGTGTCAGCAGTAATATAGTGTGAGTATCACAGTGTCAGCAGTAATATAGTGTATCACAGTGTCAGCAGTAATATAGTGTATCACAGTGACAGCAGTAATATAGTGTGGGTATCACAGTGACAGCAGTAATATAGTGTGAGTATCACAGTGACAGCAGTAATATAGTGTATCACAGTGACAGCAGTAATATAGTGTATCACAGTGACAGCAGTAATATAGTGTGAGTATCACAGTGACAGCAGTAATATAGTGTGAGTATCACAGTAACAGCAGTAATATAGTGTATCACAGTGACAGCAGTAATACTTTATAGTGTATCACAGTGACAGCAGTAATATAGTGTATCACAGTGACAGCAGTGATATAGTGTGAGTATCACAGTGACAGCAGTAATATAGTGTATCACAGTGACAGCAGTAATACTGTATAGTGTATCACAGTGACAGCAGTAATATAGTGTATCACAGTGACAGCAGTAATATAGTGTGAGTATCACAGTGACAGCAGTGATATAGTATATCACAGTGACAGTAGTAATATAGTGTATCACAGTGACAGCAGTAATACTGTATAGTGTATCACAGTGACAACAGTAATATAGTGTGAGTATCACAGTGACAGCAGTAATATAGTGTGAGTATCACAGTGACAGCAGTGATATAGTGTATCACAGTGACAGCAGTGATATAGTGTGAGTATCACAGTGACAGCAGTAATACTGTATAGTGTATCACAGTGACAGCAGTAATACAGCGTGACTATCACAGTGACAGCAGTAATATAGTGTGAGTATCACAGGGACAGCAGTAATATAGTGTATCACAGTGACAGCAGTAATATAGTGTATCACAGTGACAGCAGTAATATAGTGTGAGTATCACAGTGACAGCAGTAATATAGTGTATCACAGTGACAGCAGTAATACTGTGTAGTGTATTACAGTGACAGCAGTAATATAGTGTATCACAGTGACAGCAGTAATATAGTGTATCACAGTGACAGCAGTAATACTGTATAGTGTATCACAGTGACAGCAGTAATATAGTATATCACAGTGACAGCAGTTATATAGTTTATCACAGTGACAGCAGTAATATAGTATATCACAGTGACAGCAGTTATATAGTTTATCACAGTGACAGCAGTAATACTTTATAGTGTATCACAGTGACAGCAGTAATACTTTATAGTGTATCACAGTGACAGCAGTAATATAGTGTATCACAGTGACAGCAGTAATATAGTGTATCACAGTGACAGCAGTAATATAGTATATCACAGTGACAGAAGTAATATAGTGTGAGTATCACAGTGACAGCAATAATATAGTATATCAAAGTGACAGCAGTGATATAGTGTGAGTATCACAGTGACAGCAGTAATATAGTGTGAGTATCACAGTGACAGCAGTAATATAGTATATCACAGTGACAGCAGTAATATAGTGTATCACAGTGACAGAAGTAATATAGTGTATCACAGTGACATCAGTGATATAATGTGAATATCACAGTGACAGCAGTAATATAGTGTATCACAGTGACAGCAGTAATACTGTATAGTGTATCACAGTGACATACAGTAATTACCATCATTCAAATAATTAAACTTTTTAAGTGTCCATTTACTATTTACTCCGTGGGTTCATGAATGCAGAGAAAGCTAGCTATTAGTTGCTAACATACATTAGCGCTGAGAGTTTATGATTAGACATCATAAGTTGATCTAAGCAGTGCAGACGCATCCAGTCTGTTAGTTACTAAGACCTGCAATAAGCACTGCGCTCGCAGACCCACCACAACTGACAAAGGGAGGCAGCATATCGGCACAAGGTCTTCTCCTCCAGCCTCACCTTGTAAGCATATCCCGGGCAAGTTTCTCACCAAGAACACTTCCACTGCAAAAATGCACTAAATGAAGCAACGGTTTAAAGGAGCACTGCCTCTGAAGAGCGACCTTAATCAGCGCATGTGCTTTGTCTTCTCTGTAAAAGCCTGTACTTTATTGCTCACTGTACTGTGTTCTGGCTTTAAGAGAGAGGATAGGGCAGATGTGCTGCCTCTCCCAAATCTGCTGCCCTAGGCACCGGCCTTGTTGGCCTAGGCCATAATACGCCCCTGGACAGCAGTAATATAGTGAGTATCACAGTGACAGTAGTAATATATTGTGAGTATCACAGTGACAGCAGCAATACAGTCTGAGTATCACAGTGACAACAGTAATAGAGTGTGCGTATCACAGTGAAAGCAGTAATAAAGTGTGCGTATCACAGTGACAGCAGTAATACAGTGTGAGTATCACAGTGACAGCAGTAATACAGTGTGCATATCACAGTGACAGCAGTATTATATTGTGAATATCACAGTGACAGCAGTAATATATTGTGAGTCAGTGGCGTCACTAGGGGGTTGCAGGGGGGTGCGGGCCACACCTGGGTGACACCTTCCAGGGGGTGACGCCACCAAAAAATTTTTTTTTTTTTTTTTTTAAATTTGATTGAAATTCAAAGAAATACATGTAGAGATGCATATATTTTTTTTATTAGAGGGGCAGGCATTTGTGAACATTAATGGGACTGGGGACTGCTAGCCTAAACCTGCCTGCCTATCTGTGCTCACTGCTCAGTGATGTGTGGAGCAGTGGAGTCACTCACTGCTGTGCTGTCTCTCTAAACGGGAACTGGGAAATTGTGAGGGGGATGCCTGGCACCTGACCGCATGACTGTCTGACAGTCTCTAAAGTGAAGGAGCCACGAATGATGCCCACCAGACCGTTACGGTCACGGTACACTAAGTGCACACTGAAGAAGTAGGAGGGGAGGGCGGGCGGGGATCCGGGGGTGGGCAGAGTGCAGAGGTGATTGACCATAAGAAGCGGTAGGCACGCGGCCCGGGGCTGTGCACTGACAGACTTGGAACAGAGTCAGAGAGCAGAATTTTCATAGTTTGCGCACCTAAACCTTTTCTTCAGTGATTTATTTTAGAGTGCTCTGTTTATGTTTCATTTGATGCTCTGCTGAGCCAGGGAGCAGCTCTAGGCATGAGCTTTATAATTAATGCAGTGCAGTTTACATATTTTGTATGTGTGTGTGTGTGTGTGTGAGTGTTTGTGTGTGTTTGTGTCTCATTGTTTTTGTGTGTGTGTGTCTCAGTGTTTTTGTGTGTGTGTTTTTGTGTGTGTGTCTGAGTGTGTTTCCGAGTGTTTGTATGTGCATATGAGTGTGTTTTTAAGTGTGTCTGAGTGTATGTATGTGTGTGTGCCTGTGTTTTTGTGTGTGTCTGCTTTCTGGGAGGGGGGGGGGGTGACACCATAACTTACCGCACCGGGTGACACCAACCCTAGTGACGCCACTGTTTTGAGTATCACAGCGACAGCAGCAATACAGTCTGAGTATCACAGTGACAGCAGTAATATAGTGTGAGTATCACAATGACAGCAGTAATACAGTGTGACTATCACAGTGACAGCAGTAATATAGTGTGAGTATCACAGTGACAGCAGTAATATAGTGTATCACAGTGACAGCAGTAATATAGTGTATCACAGTGACAGAAGTAATATAGTGTATCACAGTGACAGAAGTAATACAGTGTATCACAGTGACAGCAGTAATACAGTGTATCACAGTGACAGCAGTAATATAGTGTGAGTATCACAGTGACAGCAGTAATATAGTGTATAACAGTGACAGCAGTAATACTGTAAAGTGTATCACAGTGACAGCAGTAATATAGTGTATCACAGTGACAGCAGTAATACTGTATAGTGTATCACAGTGACAGCAGTAATATAGTGTGAGTATCACAGTGACAGCAGTAATACAGAGTATCACAGTGACAGCAGTAATATAGTGTATCACAGTGACAGCAGTAATATAGTGTATCACAGTGACAGCAGTAATATAGTGTATCACAGTGACAGAAGTAATATAGTGTATAACAGTGACAGAAGTAATATAGTGTATCACAGTGACAGCAGTAATATAATGTATCACAGTGACAGAAGTAATATAGTGTATCACAGTGACAGCAGTAATATAGTGTGAGTATCACAGTGACAGCAGTAATACAGTGTATCACAGTGACAGCAGTAATATAGTGTATCACAGTGACAGCAGTAATACAGTGTATCACAGTGACAGCAGTAATACAGTGTATCACAGTGACAGCAGTAATATAGTGTATCACAGTAGGACAAAATGATGAAGGTAGCACTCTTAGCAACAGGAAAACACAGTGTATCAGTGTATCACAGTGACAGCAGTAATATAGTGTGAGTATCACAGTGACAGCAGTAATATAGTGTACAGTTTAAGTATCACAGTGACAGCAGTAATATATTGTGAGTATCACAGTGACAGCAGTAATATAGTGTGAGTTTCACAGTGACAGCAGTAATACAGTGTGACTATCACAGTGACTGCAGTAATACAATGTGAGTATCACAGTGACAGCAGTAATACAGTGTGAGTATCATAGTGACAACAGTAATACAGTGTTAGTATCACAGTGACAGCAGTAATATATTGTGAGCAGTGTTCCCTCTAAGGCCAGTTTTGTGTGCGGCCCAGCAGTGAAACAGTTAATTAGGTAACCACACCCTGCAATTACCAAACACTGCACAATGCAGACTGTAAGGTATGGTTCTCTTATTAACTGTTTCACTTCGGGGCCGCACACAAAACTGACCTTAGAGGGAACACTGATTGTGAGTATCACAGTGACAGCAGCAATACAGTGTGAATTTCACAGTGAGCAGTAATACATTGTGAGTATCACAGTGACAGCAGTAATACAGTGTGATTACCACAGTGACAGAAGTAATATAGTGTGAGTATTACAGTGACAGCAGTAATACAGTGCGAGTATCACAGTGACTGCAGTAATACAGTGTGAGTATCACAGTGACAGCAGTAATACAGTGTGAGTATCACAGTGACAGCAGTAATATGTTGTATCACAGTGACAGCAGCAATACAGTGTGAGTATCACAGTATGTGTGTGTGCCTGTGTTTTTGTGTGTGTCTGCTTTCTGGGAGGGGGGGGTGACACCATAACTTACCGCACCGGGTGACACCAACCCTAGTGACGCCACTGTTTTGAGTATCACAGTGACAGCAGCAATACAGTCTGAGTATCACAGTGACAGCAGTAATACAGTCTGAGTATCACAATGACAGCAGTAATACAGTGTGACTATCACAGTGACAGCAGTAATATAGTGTGAGTATCACAGTGACAGCAGTAATATAGTGTATCACAGTGACAGCAGTAATATAGTGCATCACAGTGACAGCAGTAATATAGTGTGAGTATCACAGTGACAGCAGTAATATAGTGTATCACAGTGACAGCAGTAATATAGTGTGAGTATCACAGTGACAGCAGTAATATAGTGTATCACAGTGACAGCAGTAATATAGTGTATCACAGTGACAGCAGTAATATAGTGTATCACAGTGACAGCAGTAATATAGTGTATCACAGTGACAGCAGTAATATAGTGTGAGTATCACAGTGACAGCAGTAATATAGTGTATCACAGTGACAGCTGTAATATAGTGTATCACAGTCACAGCAGTAATATAGTGTATCACAGTGACAGCAGTAATATAGTGTATCACAGTGACAGCAGTAATATAGTGTGATTATCACAGTGACAGCAGTAATATAGTGTATCACAGTGACACCAATAATACTGTATGGTGTATCACAGTGACAGCAGTAATACTGTATGGTGTATCACAGTGACAGCAGTAATATAGTGTGAGTATCACAGTGACAGCAGTAATATAGTGTATCACAGTGACAGCAGTAATATAGTGTGAGTATCACAGTGACAGCAGTAATATAGTGTATCACAGTGACAGCAGTAATATAGTGTATCACAGTGACAGCAGTAATACTGAATAGTGTATCACAGTGACAGCAGTAATATAGTGTGAGTATCACAGTGACAGCAGTAATACAGAGTATCACAGTGACAGCAGTAATATAGTGTATCACAGTGAAAGCAGTAATATAGTGTATCACAGTGACAGCAGTAATATAGTGTATCAAAGTGACAGACGTAATATAGTGTATCACAGTGAAAGCAGTAATATAGTGTATCACAATGAAAGCAGTAATATAGTATATCACAGTGACAGCAGTAATACAGTGTATCACAGTGACAGCAGTAATATAGTGTATCACAGTGACAGCAGTAATATAGTGTATAACAGTGACAGCAGTAATATAGTGTATAACAGTGACAGCAGTAATATAGTGTATCACAGTGACAGCAGTAATACAGTGTATCACAGTGACAGCAGTAATACAGTGTATCACAGTGACAGCAGTAATACAGAGTATCACAGTGACAGCAGTAATATAGTGTATCACAGTGACAGCAGTAATACTGTATAGTGTATCACAGTGACAGCAGTAATATAGTGTATCACAGTGACAGCAGTAATACTGTATAGTGTATCACAGTGACAGCAGTAATATAGTGTGACTATCACAGTGACAGCAGTAATATAGTGTGAGTATCACAGTGACAGCAGTAATATAGTATATCACAGTGACAGCAGTAATATAGTGTATCACAGTGACAGCAGTAATATAGTGTATCACAGTGACAGCAGTAATAGTGTATCACAGTGACAGCAGTAATACAGTGTATCACAGTGACAGCAGTAATACTGTATAGTGTATCACAGTGACAGCAGTAATATAGTGTATCACAGTGACAGCAGTAATATAGTGTGAGTATCACAGTGACAGCAGTAATATAGTGTATCACAGTGACAGCAGTAATACTGTATAGTGTATCACAGTGACAGCAGTAATATAGTGTATCACAGTGACAGCAGTAATATAGTGTATCACAGTGACAGCAGTAATATAGTGTGAGTATCACAGTGACAGCAGTAATATAGTGTATCACAGTGACAGCAGTAATATAGTGTATCACAGTGACAGCAGTGATATAGTGTATCACAGTGACAGCAGTAATATAGTGTATCACAGTGACAGCAGTAATATAGTGTGAGTATCACAGTGACAGCAGTAACATAGTGTATCACAGTGACAGCAGTAATATAGTGTGAGTATCACAGTGACAGCAGTAATATAGTGTGAGTATCACAGTGACAGCAGTAATACAGTGTATCACAGTGACAGCAGTAATATAGTGTATCACAGTGACAGCAGTAATACTGTATAGTGTATCACAGTGACAGCAGTAATATAGTGTATCACAGTGACAGCAGTAATATAGTGTATCACAGTGACAGCAGTAATATAGTGTGAGTATCACAGTGACAGCAGTAATATAGTGTATCACAGTGACAGCAGTAATATAGTATATCAAAGTGACAGCAGTAATATAGTATATCACAGTGACAGCAGTAATACTGTATAGTGTATCACAGTGACAGCAGTAATATAGTGTATCACAGTGACAGCAGTAATATAGTGTATCACAGTGACAGCAGTAATATAGTGTATCACAGTGACAGCAGTAATACAGTGTATCACAGTGACAGAAGTAATATAGTGTGAGTATCACAGTGACAGCAGTAATACTGTATAGTGTATCACAGTGACAGCAGTAATATAGTGTGAGTATCACAGTGACAGCAGTAATATAGTGTGAGTATCACAGTGACAGCAGTAATATAGTGTATCACAGTGACAGCAGTAATATAGTGCATCACAGTGACAGCAGTAATATAGTGTGAGTATCACAGTGACATCAGTAATATAGTGTATCACAGTGACAGAAGTAATATAGTGTGAGTATCACAGTGACAGCAGTAATACAGAGTATCACAGTGACAGAAGTAATATAGTGTGTCACAGTGACAGAAGTAATATAGTGTATCACAGTGACAGCAGTAATATAGTGTATCACAGTGACAGAAGTAATATAGTGTATCACAGTGACAGCAGTAATATAGTGTGAGTATCACAGTGACAGCAGTAATACAGTGTATCACAGTGACAGAAGTAATATAGTGTATCACAGTGACAGCAGTAATATAGTGTATCACAGTGACAGAAGTAATATAGTGTATCACAGTGACAGCAGTAATATAGTGTATCACAGTGACAGCAGTAATATAGTGTATCACAGTGACAGCAGTAATACTGTATAGTGTATCACAGTGACAGCAGTAATATAGTGTATCACAGTGACAGCAGTAATACTGTATAGTGTATCACAGTGACAGCAGTAATACTGTATAGTGTATCACAGTGACAGCAGTAATATAGTGTATCACAGTGACAGCAGTAATATAGTGTATCACAGTGACAGCAGTAATACTGTATAGTGTATCACAGTGACAGCAGTAATATAGTGTATCACAGTGACAGCAGTAATATAGTGTGAGTATCACAGTGACAGCAGTAATATAGTGTATCACAGTGACAGCAGTAATACTGTATAGTGTATCACAGTGACAGCAGTAATATAGTGTATCACAGTGACAGCAGTAATATAGTGTGAGTATCACAGTGACAGCAGTAATACAGTGTGAGTATCACAGTGACAGCAGTAATATAGTGTGAGTATCACAGTGACAGCAGTAATATAGTGTGAGTATCACAGTGACACCAGTAATACAGTGTATCACAGTGACAGCAGTAATATAGTGTGAGTATCACAGTGACAGCAGTAATATAGTGTATCACAGTGACAGCTGTAATATAGTGTATCACAGTCACAGCAGTAATATAGTGTATCACAGTGACAGCAGTAATATAGTGTATCACAGTGACAGCAGTAATATAGTGTGAGTATCACAGTGACAGCAGTAATATAGTGTATCACAGTGACACCAATAATACTGTATGGTGTATCACAGTGACAGCAGTAATACTGTATGGTGTATCACAGTGACAGCAGTAATATAGTGTGAGTATCACAGTGACAGCAGTAATATAGTGTATCACAGTGACAGCAGTAATATAGTGTGAGTATCACAGTGACAGCAGTAATATAGTGTATCACAGTGACAGCAGTAATATAGTGTATCACAGTGACAGCAGTAATACTGAATAGTGTATCACAGTGACAGCAGTAATATAGTGTGAGTATCACAGTGACAGCAGTAATACAGAGTATCACAGTGACAGCAGTAATATAGTGTATCACAGTGAAAGCAGTAATATAGTGTATCACAGTGACAGCAGTAATATAGTGTATCAAAGTGACAGACGTAATATAGTGTATCACAGTGAAAGCAGTAATATAGTGTATCACAATGAAAGCAGTAATATAGTATATCACAGTGACAGCAGTAATACAGTGTATCACAGTGACAGCAGTAATATAGTGTATAACAGTGACAGCAGTAATATAGTGTATAACAGTGACAGCAGTAATATAGTGTATCACAGTGACAGCAGTAATACAGTGTATCACAGTGACAGCAGTAATATAGTGTATCACAGTGACAGCAGTAATACAGAGTATCACAGTGACAGCAGTAATATAGTGTATCACAGTGACAGCAGTAATACTGTATAGTGTATCACAGTGACAGCAGTAATATAGTGTATCACAGTGACAGCAGTAATACTGTATAGTGTATCACAGTGACAGCAGTAATATAGTGTGACTATCACAGTGACAGCAGTAATATAGTGTGAGTATCACAGTGACAGCAGTAATATAGTATATCACAGTGACAGCAGTAATATAGTGTATCACAGTGACAGCAGTAATATAGTGTATCACAGTGACAGCAGTAATATAGTGTATCACAGTGACAGCAGTAATAGTGTATCACAGTGACAGCAGTAATACAGTGTATCACAGTGACAGCAGTAATACTGTATAGTGTATCACAGTGACAGCAGTAATATAGTGTATCACAGTGACAGCAGTAATATAGTGTGAGTATCACAGTGACAGCAGTAATATAGTGTATCACAGTGACAGCAGTAATATAGTGTATCACAGTGACAGCAGTAATATAGTGTATCACAGTGACAGCAGTAATATAGTGTATCACAGTGACAGCAGTAATATAGTGTATCACAGTGACAGCAGTAATATAGTGTATCACAGTGACAGCAGTGATATAGTGTATCACAGTGACAGCAGTAATATAGTGTATCACAGTGACAGCAGTAATATAGTGTGAGTATCACAGTGACAGCAGTAACATAGTGTATCACAGTGACAGCAGTAATATAGTGTGAGTATCACAGTGACAGCAGTAATATAGTGTGAGTATCACAGTGACAGCAGTAATACAGTGTATCACAGTGACAGCAGTAATATAGTGTATCACAGTGACAGCAGTAATACTGTATAGTGTATCACAGTGACAGCAGTAATATAGTGTATCACAGTGACAGCAGTAATATAGTGTGAGTATCACAGTGACAGCAGTAATATAGTGTATCACAGTGACAGCAGTAATATAGTGTATCAAAGTGACAGCAGTAATATAGTATATCACAGTGACAGCAGTAATACTGTATAGTGTATCACAGTGACAGCAGTAATATAGTGTATCACAGTGACAGCAGTAATATAGTGTATCACTTTGACAGCAGTAATACAGTGTATCACAGTGACAGAAGTAATATAGTGTGAGTATCACAGTGACAGCAGTAATACTGTATAGTGTATCACAGTGACAGCAGTAATATAGTGTGAGTATCACAGTGACAGCAGTAATATAGTGTGAGTATCACAGTGACAGCAGTAATATAGTGTATCACAGTGACAGCAGTAATATAGTGCATCACAGTGACAGCAGTAATATAGTGTGAGTATCACAGTGACATCAGTAATATAGTGTATCACAGTGACAGAAGTAATATAGTGTGAGTATCACAGTGACAGCAGTAATACAGAGTATCACAGTGACAGCAGTAATATAGTGTATCACAGTGACAGAAGTAATATAGTGTATCACAGTGACAGCAGTAATATAGTGTATCACAGTGACAGAAGTAATATAGTGTATCACAGTGACAGCAGTAATATAGTGTGAGTATCACAGTGACAGCAGTAATACAGTGTATCACAGTGACAGAAGTAATATAGTGTATCACAGTGACAGCAGTAATATAGTGTATCACAGTGACAGAAGTAATATAGTGTATCACAGTGACAGCAGTAATATAGTGTATCACAGTGACAGCAGTAATATAGTGTATCACAGTGACAGCAGTAATACTGTATAGTTTATCACAGTGACAGCAGTAATATAGTGTATCACAGTGACAGCAGTAATACTGTATAGTGTATCACAGTGACAGCAGTAATACTGTATAGTGTATCACAGTGACAGCAGTAATATAGTGTATCACAGTGACAGCAGTAATATAGTGTATCACAGTGACAGCAGTAATACTGTATAGTGTATCACAGTGACAGCAGTAATATAGTGTATCACAGTGACAGCAGTAATATAGTGTGAGTATCACAGTGACAGCAGTAATACAGTGTGAGTATCACAGTGACAGCAGTAATATAGTGTGAGTATCACAGTGACAGCAGTAATATAGTGTGAGTATCACAGTGACACCAGTAATATAGTATATCACAGTGACAGCAGTAATATAGTGTATCACAGTAGGACAAAAAGATGAAGGTAGCACTCTTAGCAACAGGAAAACACAGTGTATCACAGTGACAGCAGTAATATAGTGTGAGTATCACAGTGACAGCAGTAATATAGTGTACAGTTTAAGTATCACAGTGACAGCAGTAATGTATTGTGAGTATTACAGTGACAGCAGTAATACAGTGTGAGTTTCACAGTGACAGCAGTAATACAGTGTGACTATCACAGTGACTGCAGTAATACAATGTGAGTATCACAGTGACAGCAGTAATACAGTGTGAGCATCACAGTGACAACAGTAATACAGTGTGAGAATCACAGTGACAGCAGTAATATATTGTGAGTATCACAGTGACAGCAGCAATACAGTGTGAGTTTCACAGTGAGCAGTAATACATTGTGAGTATCACAGTGACAGCAGTAATACAGTGTGATTACCACAGTGACAGCAGTAATATATTGTGAGTATTACAGTGACAGCAGTAATACAGTGTGAGTATCACAGTGACTGCAGTATTACAGTGTGAGTATCACAGTGACAGCAGTAATACAGTGTGAGTATCACAGTGACAGCAGTAATATGTTGTATCACAGTGACAGCAGCAATACAGTGTGAGTATCACAGTGAGCAGTAATACAGTGTGAGTATCACAGTAACATCAGTGATACATTGTGAGTATCACAGTGGCAACAGCAATATATTGTGAGTATCACAGTGGCAACAGCAATATATTGTGAGTATCACAGTGACAACAGCAATATATTGTGAGTATCACAGTGACAGCAGTAATACAGTGTCAGTATCACAGTGTCAACAGTAATAAAGTGTGCGTATCACAGTGACAGCAGTAATATATTGTGAGTATCACAGGGACATCAGTAATACAGTCTGAGTATCACATGCTGGTACATGCAGCACAGTGATAGCAGGAATTATGTGTGAGTGTTACATGCAGCACAGTGACAGCAGGCATTAAGTGTGAGTGTTACATGCAGCACAGTGACAGCAGGCATTTAGTGTGAGTGTTACATGCAGCACAGTGACAGCAGGCATTAAGTGTGAGTTTTACATACAGCACAGTGACAGCAGGCATTAAGTGTGAGTTTTATATACAACACAGTGACAGCAGGCATTAAGTGTGAGTGTTACATGCAGCACAGTGACAGCAGGCATTAAGTGTGAGTGTTACATGCAGCACAGTGACAGCAGACATTAAGTGTGAGTTTTACATACAGCACAGTGACAGCAAGCATTAAGTGTGAGTGTTACATGCAGCACAGTGACAGCAGGTATTAAGTGTGAGTGTTATATACAGCACAGTGACAGCAGGCATTAAGTGTGAGTGTTACATGCAGCACAGTGACAGCAGGCATTAAGTGTGAGTGTTACATGCAGCACAGTGACAGCAGGCATTAAGTGTGAGTGTTACACGCAGCACAGTGATAGCAGGCATTAAGTGTGAGTGTTACATGCAACACAGTGACAGCAGGCATTAAGTGTGAGTGTTATATACAGCACAGTGACAACAGGCATTAAGTGTGAGTTTTATATGCAGCACAGTGACAGCAGGCATTAAGTGTGAGTGTAACATGCAGCACAGTGACAGCAGGCATTAAGTGTGAGTGTTATATACAGCACAGTGACAGCAGGCATTAAGTGTGAGTGTTACATGCAGCACAGTGACAGCAGACATTAAGTGTGAGTGTTACACGCAGCACAGTGACAGCAGACATTAAGTGTGAGTGTTACATGCAACACAGTGACAGCAGGCATTAAGTGTGAGTGTTATATACAGCACAGTGACAGCAGGCATTAAGTGTGAGTGTTACATGCAACACAGTGACAGCAGGCATTAAGTGTGAGTGTTATATACAGCACAGTGACAGCAGGCATTAAGTGTGAGTTTTATATACAACACAGTGACAGCAGGCATTACGTGTGAGTGTTATATACAACACAGTGACAGCAGGCATTAAGTGTGAGTTTTATATACAACACAGTGACAGCAGGCATTAAGTGTGAGTGTTACATACAGCACAGTGACAGCAGGCATTAAGTGTGAATGTTACATGCAGCACAGTGACAGCAGGTATTAAGTGTGAATGTTACATGCAGCACAGTGACAGCAGGTATTAAGTGTGAGTGTTACATGCAACACAGTGACAGCAGGCATTAAGTGTGAGTGTTATATACAGCACAGTGACAGCAGGCATTAAGTGTGAGTTTTATATACAACACAGTGACAGCAGGCATTACGTGTGAGTGTTATATACAACACAGTGACAGCAGGCATTAAGTGTGAGTTTTATATACAACACAGTGACAGCAGGCATTAAGTGTGAGTGTTACATACAGCACAGTGACAGCAGGCATTAAGTGTGAATGTTACATGCAGCACAGTGACAGCAAGCATTAAGTGTGAATGTTACATGCAGCACAGTGACAGCAGGTATTAAGTGTGAGTGTTATATACAGCACAGTGACAGCAGGCATTAAGTGTGAGTGTTACATGCAGCACAGTGACAGCAGGCATTAAGTGTGAGTGTTACATGCAGCACAGTGACAGCAGGCATTAAGTGTCAGTGTTACATGCAACACAGTGACAGCAGACATTAAGTGTGAGTGTTATATACAGCACAGTGACAGCAGGCATTAAGTGTGAGTGTTACATGCAGCACAGTGACAGCAGACATTAAGTGTGTTACATGCAGCACAGTGACAGCATGCATTAAGTGTGAGTGTTACATGCAGCACAGTGACAGCAGGCATTAAGTGTGAGTGTTACATGCAGCACAGTAACAGCAGGCATTAAGTGTGAGTGTTACATGCAGCACAGTGACAGCAGACATTAAGTGTGAGTGTTATATGCAGCACAGTGACAGCAGGCATTAAGTGTGAGTGTTACATGCAGCACAGTAACAGCAGGCATTAAGTGTGAGTGTTACATGCAGCACAGTGACAGCAGACATTAAGTGTGAGTGTTACATGCAGCACAGTGACAGCAGGCATTAAGTGTGAGTGTTACATGCAGCACAGTGACAGCAGGCATTAAGTGTGAGTGTTACATGCAGCACAGTGACAGCAGGCATTAAGTGTGAGTGTTACATGCAGCACAGTAACAGCAGGCATTAAGTGTGAGTGTTACATGCAGCACATTGACAGCAGGCATTAAGTGTGAGTGTTACATGCAGCACAGTGACAGTAGGCATTAAGTGTGAGTTTTACATACAGCACAGTGACAGCAGGCATTAAGTGTGAGTGTTATATGCAGCACAGTGACAGCAGGCATTAAGTGTGAGTTTTACATACAGCACAGTGACAGCAGGCATTAAGTGTGAGTGTTACATGCAGCACAGTGACAGCAGACATTAAGTGTGAGTTTTACATACAGCACAGTGACAGCAGGCATTAAGTGTGAGTTTTACATACAGCACAGTGACAGCAGGCATTAAGTGTGAGTTTTACATACAGCACAGTGACAGCAGACATTAAGTATGAGTGTTACATGCAGCACAGTGACAGCAGGCATTAAGTGTTAGTGTTACATGCAGCACAGTGACAGCAGGCATTAAGTGTTAGTGTTACATACAGCACAGTGACAGCAGGCATTAAGTGTGAGTGTTATATACAGCACAGTGACAGCAGGCATTAAGTGTGAGTTTTACATACAGCACAGTGACAGCAGACATTAAGTATGAGTGTTACACGTAGCAGAGTGACAGCAGGCATTAAGTGTGAGTGTTTCATGCAGCACAGTGACAGCAGGTATTAAGTGTGAGTGTCACATGCAACACAGTGAAAGCAGGCATTAAGTGTGAATTTTACATACAGCACAGTGTCAGCAGGCATTAAGTGTGAGTGTTACACGTAGCAGAGTGACAGCAGGCATTAAGTGTGAGTGTTACATGCAACACAGTGACAGCAGGTATCAAGTGTGAGTTTTACATACGACACAGTGACAGCAGGCATTAAGTGTGAGTGTTACATGCAACACAGTGACAGCAGGCATTAAGTGTGAGTGTCACATACAACACAGTGACAGCAGACATTACGTGTGAGTGTTACATACAGCACAGTGACAGCAGGCATTAAGTGTCAGTGTTACATGCAACACAGTGACAGCAGACATTAAGTGTGAGTTTTACATACAGCACAGTGACAGCAGGCATTAAGTGTGAGTGTCACATACAACACAGTGACAGCAGGTATTAAGTGTGAGTTTTACATACAGCACAGTGACAGCAGGCATTAAGTGTGAGTGTCACATACAACACAGTGACAGCAGGCATTAAGTGTGAGTGTCACATACAACACAGTGACAGCAGGCATTAAGTGTGAGTGTCACATACAACACAGTGACAGCAGGCATTAAGTGTGAGTGTCACATACAACACAGTGACAGCAGGCATTAAGTGTGAGTGTCACATACAGCACAGTGACAGCAGGTATTAAGTGTGAGTTTTACATACAGCACAGTGACAGCAGGCATTAAGTGTGAGTGTTACATGCAGCACAGTGACAGCAGGCATTAAGTGTGAGTTTTACATGCAGCACAGTAACAGCAGGCATTAAGTGTGAGTGTCACATGCAGCACAGTGAAAAGCAGGCATAGAATGACAGCAAATATGTAGCTTTATCATTATGTGCTGCACATTGTGACTGCATAAGTTGTGAGCATGTGGTTCAGCGCAGTGTCACAACACTGTTGTAGTGTAATAATACTGTACAGTACACAACTATATAGTAAGAAGAGATTAAACTGGCACTTTGATACAGTGTTATAGAGAAATAATGCTCTTACTAATAACAAGCAGCACCGGTGCTACCCACTAATAAATACAATTTACAACAAACCCCAAAAGAACTGGGGAGAAAGATAAGGGTCATTCTAGCACTCTTCCTCTATTGAGAATATATACAGGTGTAAAACTTAACCTTTAATAAGTAAATATTGTAATAAAAAGCAGGTAATCCTGCTAGATAGCCACCACCACTTTAAGAAAAACTATGGAATTGCCCCCCTGTTTCCTGGCTGATAACTGCAGACGTCGGCTTCCAGTGCCAGGGGAATTACAAAACAGTAAAAATAACAAACGCGTTTCGGACTTAAAACCAGCCTTTATCAATGCTCAAGTTATTTAAGAAAAGCTAAGTTATTGGGGCATATGTATCAAGGTCTGGCGGATCACAGATCACAAGAGCTGCTGGTGCAACGCCGCCTCCTGCAGACTCGCGGCCAATTGGCCCCCAGCAAGGGGGTGTCAATCAACCCGATCGTACTCGATCGGGTTGTATTGTGGCAATGTCTGTCCGCCTGCTCAGAGCAGGCGGACAGGTTACGGAGCAGCGTTCTTTGCTGCTTCATAACTGCTGTTTCTGGCGAGCCTGCAGGCTCGCCAGAAACATGGGGCATCAGTCTCCATTCGGAGCTTGATACATATGCCCCATTGGGTGAACCTCTTTTAAACCCTTTTCCTGGGAGGTAACCAACCAATCCAGACGATTTGCGTCATATACCCCTCCCCTAGCACCATTCCGGATTTCTGATTGCTCCAATCCTGTGCATGTTATCTACACTTTGCAGAATCGTGTACCGCCCTTTACAGTCATCTTATACTATGATTGGGTTGTTCAAGGGTGTGTGTCTAATCGGACTTCTTCCATTGGGTCTTACACGAATGTATTAATTGTTTACATCTCACGCTCATATCTTACATATTCTAGCAAGTAAATCTCGATATGCGTATATTAATCCACGATAATAATAGTTTAAATATATCAATCGTGTATTCTACCAATATCCCTAGTTTATAATAATATTACCTGCTGTTTTTACAATATTTACTTATTAAAGGTTAAGTTTTATACCTGTATATATTCTCAATAGAGGAAGAGTGCTAGAATAACCCTTATCTTTCTCCCCAGTTCTTTTGGGGCTTGTTGGAAATCAACTATATAGTGACAGCAAAGATATATACTGAGCATTATGTGTACCATAGTATTGCTGTATATGTGTTTTATATAGATGATGTGATGATCTGTAAGTGTAAAGACATACAAACTACACCAGGCTTAGGCCTAGATTTAGAGTTTTGTCGGTAACGACCCGCGTAGCTAACGCTGGCTTTTTTCTGGCCGCACCTTTTAAATACCTCTGGTATTGAGAGTTCACAGAATGGCTGCGTTAGGCTCCAAAAAGGGAGCGTACAGGCATATTTAACGCCACTGCAACTCTCGATACCAGAGTTGCTTACGGACGCGGCCAGCTTAAAAAACGTGCTCGTGCACGATTCCCCCATAGAAAACAATGGGGCTGTTTGAGCTGAAAAAAAACCTAACACCTGCAAAAAAGCCGCGTTCAGCTCCTAACGCAGCCCCATTGTTTGCTATGGGGAAACACTTCCTACGTCTGCACCTAACACTCTAACATGTACCCCGAGTCTAAACACCCCTAACCTTACACTTATTAACCCCTAATCTGCCGCCCCCGCTATTGCTGACCCCTGCATATTATTATTAACCCCTAATCTGCCGCTCTGTAAACCGCCGCTACTTACATTATCCCTATGTACCCCTAATCTGCTGCCCTAACATCGCCGACCCCTATATTATATTTATTAACCCCTAATCTGCCCCCCACAACGTCGCCTCCACCTGCCTACACTTATTAACCCCTAATCTGCCGAGCAGACCGCTCCGCTATTATAATAAAGTTATTAACCCCTAATCCGCCTCACTAACCCTATAATAAATAGTATTAACCCCTAATCTGCCCTCCCTAACATCGCCGACACCTAACTTCAAACATTAACCCCTAATCTGCCGACTGGAGCTCACCGCTATTCTAATAAATGTATTAACCCCCAAAGCTAAGTCTAACCCTAACACTAACACCCCCCTAAGTTAAATATAATTTAAATCTAACGAAATTAATTAACTCTTATTAAATAAATTATTCCTATTTAAAGCTAAATACTTACCTGTAAAATAAATCCTAATATAGCTACAATATAAATTATAATTACATTGTAGCTATTTTAGGATTTATATTTATTTTACAGGTAACTTTGTATTTATTTTAACCAGGTACAATAGCTATTAAATAGTTAAGAACTATTTAATAGCTAAAATAGTTAAAATAATTACAAAATTACCTGTAAAATAAATCCTAACCTAAGTTACAATTAAACCTAACACTACACTATCAATAAATTAATTAAATACAATACCTACAATTATCTACAATTAAACCTAACACTACACTATCAATAAATGAATTAAATACAATATCTACAAATAAATACAATTAAATAAACTAACTAAAGTACAAAAAATAAAAAAGAACTAAGTTACAAAAAATAAAAAAATATGTACAAACATTAGAAAAATATTACAACAATTTTAAACTAATTACACCTACTCTAAGCCCCCTAATAAAATAACAAAGCCCCCCAAAATAAAAAAAATGCCCTACCCTATTCTAAATTACAAAAGTTCAAAGCTCTTTTACCTTACCAGCCCTGAACAGGGCCCTTTGCGGGGCATGCCCCAAGAAATTCAGCTCTTTTGCCTGTAAAAAACACATACAATACCCCCCCCCCAACATTACAACCCACCACCCACATACCCCTAATCTAACCCAAACCCCCCTTAAATAAACCTAACACTAAGCCCCTGAAGATCTTCCTACCTTATCTTCACCTCACCGGGTATCACCGATCCGTCCTGGCTCCAAAATCTTCATCCAAGCCCAAGCGGGGGCTAGACATCCATCATCCGACGGCTGAAGAAGTCCAGAAGAGGGTCTAAAGTCTTCATCCTATCCAGGAAGAAGAGTAGATCCGGACCGGCAACCATCTTCTTCCAAGCGGCATCTTCTATCTTCATCCGATGAGGACCGGCTCCATCGTGAAGACCTCCAGCGCGGACCCATCTTCTTCCGACGACGTTTAACTGAAGAATGACGGTTCCTTTAAGGGATGTCATCCAAGATGGCGTCCCTCGAATTCCGATTGGCTGATAGGATTCTATCAGCTAATCGGAATTAAGGTAGGAAAATTCTGATTGGCTGATGGAATCAGCCAATCAGAATCAAGTTCAATCTGATTGGCTGATCCGATCAGCCAATCCGATTGAGCTCGCATTCTATTGGATGTCCGAATCTACTCTTCTTCCCGGATAGGATGAAGACTTTGGACCCTCTTCTGGACTTCTTCAGCCGTCGGATGATGGATGTCTAGCCCCCGCTTGGGCTTGGATGAAGATTTTGGAGCCAGGACGGATCAGTGATACCCGGTGAGGTGAAGATAAGGTAGGAAGATCTTCAGGGGCTTAGTGTTAGGTTTATTTAAGGGGGGTTTGGGTTAGATTAGGGGTATGTGGGTTGTAATGTTGGGGGGGGGGGGTATTGTATGTGTTTTTTTACAGGCAAAAGAGCTGAATTTCTTGGGGCATGCCCCGCAAAGGGCCCTGTTCAGGGCTGGTAAGGTAAAAGAGCTTTGAACTTTTGTAATTTAGAATAGGGTAGGGCATTTTTTTATTTTGGGGGGCTTTGTTATTTTATTAGGGGGCTTAGAGTAGGTGTAATTAGTTTAAAATTGTTGTAATATTTTTCTAATGTTTGTACATATTTTTTTATTTTTTGTAACAGTTCATTTTTATTTTTTGTACTTTAGTTAGTTTATTTAATTGTATTTATTTGTAGATATTGTATTTAATTCATTTATTGATAGTGTAGTGTTAGGTTTAATTGTAGATAATTGTAGGTATTGTATTTAATTAATTTATTGATAGTCTAGTGTTAGGTTTAATTGTAACTTAGGTTAGGATTTATTTTACAGGTAATTTTGTAATTATTTTAACTATTTTAGCTATTAAATAGTTCTTAACTATTTAATAGCTATTGTACCTGGTTAAAATAAATACAAAGTTACCTGTAAAATAAATATTAATCCTAAAATAGCTATAATATAATTATAATTTATATTGTAGCTATATTAGGGTTTATTTTACAGGTAAGTATTTAGCTTTAAATAGGAATAAGTTATTTAATAAGAGTTAATTTATTTCGTTAGATTTAAATTATATTTAACTTAGGGGGGTGTTAGGGTTAGACTTAGCTTTAGGGGTTAATCCATTTATTACAGTAGCGGCGAGATTCGGTCGGCAGATTAGGGGTTAATAATTGAAGTTAGGTGTCGGCGATGTTAGGGAGGGCAGATTAGGGGTTAATACTATTTATTATATGGTTATTGAGGCGGGAGTGAGGCGGATTAGGGGTTAATAACTTTATTATAGTAGTGGTGCGGTCCGCTCTGCAGATTAGGGGTTAATA
The DNA here is from genome assembly GCF_027579735.1 of Bombina bombina. Classification (NCBI taxonomy): domain Eukaryota; kingdom Metazoa; phylum Chordata; class Amphibia; order Anura; family Bombinatoridae; genus Bombina; species Bombina bombina. Next base: position 1,240,755,861 of record NC_069501.1, read on the forward strand.
AGTGTAGGCAGGTGGAGGCGACGTTGAGGGGGGCAGATTAGGGGTTAATAAATATAATATAGGGGTCGGCGGTGTTAGGGGCAGCAGATTAGGGGTACATAAGTATAACGTAGGTGGCGGTCGGCAGATTAGGGGTTAATTATTGTAGGTAGCTGGCGGCGACGTTGTGGGGGGCAGGTTAGGGGTTAATAAATATAATATAGGGGTCGGCGGTGTTAGGGGCAGCAGATTAGGGGTACATAAGTATAACGTAGGTGGCGGTCGGCAGATTAGGGGTTAAAAAAATTTAATCGAGTGGCTGCGATGTGGGTGGACCTCGGTTTAGGGGTACATAGGTAGTTTATGGGTGTTAGTGTACTTTAGAGCACAGTAGTTAAGAGCTTTATGAACCGGCGTTAGCCCAGAAAGCTCTTAACTACTGACTTTTTTCTGCGGCTGGAGTTTTGTCGTCAGAATTCTAATGCTCACTTCAGACACAACTCTAAATACCGGAGTTAGAAAGATCCCATTGAAAAGATAGGATACGCAATTGACGTAAGGGGATCTGCGGTATGGAAAAGTCGCGGCTGAAAAGTGAGCGTTAGATCCTTTCCTGACTGACTCCAAATACCGGCGGTAGCCTAAAACCAGCTGGTTTTCACGGCTACCGCCAAACTCTAAATCTAGGCCTTAGTGATTAGTTTAGGTTGACTGAGTCTTCTATATCTTAGAGTCTGAAAAAGGTTTGCATGGAGAAGGTATATAGTACAAACCCAATCCCGAAAAAGTTGGAACAGTATGGAAAATGCAAGTAAATAAACAAAAATAGTCATTTCAAAATTCAATTCACCCTGTACTATATTGAAAACACAGTATTAACACATTATTTGATGTATTTTTGAAAATATACACTCATTTCAAATCTTATGACTGCAACACACTCAAAAAGAAAGTTGGGACAGGGGCAATATAGTACTAATAGCGATGTGACAAGTTGAAAGAAGATGTGATGTGAAACAGGTGAAGCAATTGATTAATCATAGTATATATAAGGAGCCTCCAAAAAAAGCCTAATCTTTCAAGAGCAAGGATGAGCCGAGGCTCGCCAATCTGCCAATAGATGTGTCAGCGAATAATCCAACACTTTGAGAACAACATTCCCCAAAGATAAATTGGTAGGATTTTGTGCATTTCACCTTTTACAGTGCACAATATAATTAAAAGATTCAAGGAATCTGGTCAAATCTCATTGCGTAAAGGGCAAGGCCGAAAACCACTTCCGAATGCGTGTGATCTCCATTCCCTCAGACGTCACTGTTTCAAAAACAGTCATGAGTCTGTAATGGATATCCTGACATGGGCTCGGGAATAGTTTGGTTAACCTTTATCAGTCAACACCATTCGCCGCTGCATCCACAGATGCAAGTTAAGGCTTTACTATGCAAAGCAGAAGCCACACATCAACACTGTCCAGAAGCACCGTCAACTTCTCTGGGCTCAGTCTCATCTGAGGTGGACAGTAGCACAGTGGAATCGTGTTTTGTGGTCAGAAATGTCAACATTTCAGCGTCAGGTCCAAAAGACAGCATCTGTCATGGTATGGGGGGGGGGGTGTCAGTGCCCATAGCATGGGTAATTTGCACGTCTGTGAGTGCACTATTAATGCAGAAAGTTATGTATACATTTCAGAGCAACATATGCTACCATCCAGACGTTGGCCCCTATTTATCAAAGTCTGGCGGACCTGATCTGACAGTGCGGATCAGGTCCGCCAGACCTCGTTGAATGCGGAGAGCAATACGCTCTCCGTATTCAGCATTGCACAAGCAGCTCACAAGAACTGCTGGTGCAATGCCGCCCCCTGCAGACTCGCGGCCAATAGGCCGCCAGCAGGGAGGTGTCAATCAACCCGATCGTACTTGATCGGGTTGATTTCCTGCGATGTCTGTCCGCCTGCTCAGAGCAGGCGGACAGGTTATGGAGCAGCGGTCTTTGAGACGGCTGCTTCATAACTGCTGTTTCTGGCGAGTCTGAAGACTCACCAGAAACACGGGCCATCAAACTCCTTTCGGAGCTTGATAGATAGGCCCCCCCTGTCTTTTCCAGGGATGTCCTTGCATTTTCCAGCAGGAACGCCAAACCACATTCTTCCCAGATTACAAGCGCATGGTTGCATAAGCAGAGAGTGCGGGTGCTAGCATGGCCTGTCTGCAATCCTGATCTGTCTCCGATTTGAGAATGTGTGGTGCATTATGAAAATAAAATAAGGCAACAGAGGCCCCCTACAGTTGCGCAACTGAAGACATGCATAATGGATGAATGGGGGAAAATTCTGCTAGCTAAACTTAACCTATTGGTGTCTTAAGTGCCCAAATGCTTAATAAGTGTTATTAAAAGAAAAGATGTTACACAGTGGAAAACAGTCGACTGTCACAACCTTTTTTGGAGTATGTTGCAGTCATCAGATTTTAAATGGCATATATTTTCAAAAAGACATTCAATTTACAAAGGGAAACATCAAATAATAATAATAATGTGTTTTCAATATAGTAAAGGGGGAATTGAATTTTCAAATGACTATTTTTGCATTTTCCATACTGTCACAACTTTTTTGGAATTGGGGTTGTAGCACCAAGCACAGAAGATGGCACAGATGCTGTTATTTTCTCAATGCAGCAAGTAATGCCCCAGTCCTTTCTCTACCTCACTGGGCGACCTAACATTTTAGATATTTCCATAGCTTTCCAGGGACTGTTACCATGAAACATGTTAATTGAAAAAGTTTGATATTATTTACTGCTCATTTGCATTTTGGCTCTGAAATGTTAGTTTGTGTCAATAACCCCCTTGGATTCAACCTTTTTCTAGAAATCAAGGGGTTGACATGGTATCTGATTGTTTCATTTAATAAAGTTTTTTGTGCTTATAAAACTTATTGTAGCATTTCTCTGGACATTTCACAATAGACTAGCTAACATCTTCCTCCCTGTATTTAGTGTTGGGCTTTTGCATGCTATAAACATTTAATGCATATTTTAGAATTAGGTTTAAAGCAGTCCTAGCTCAGTGACATCCAATGAGGTCAGAGGCTGGTGAGGCAGTGGCTATGATACGCACGAGAAACATACACACATACATATTATTTTATATATACAGTTGCAAGAAAAACTATGTGAACCATTTGGAATGATATGGATTTCTGCACAAATTGGTCATAAAATGTGATCTGATCATCATCTAAGTCACAACAATAGACAATCACAGTCTGCTTAAAGTTTAACTAATAACACACAAAGAATGAAATGTTGCCATGTTTTTATTGAACACACCAAGTAAACATTCACAGTGCAGGTGGAAAAAAGTATGTGAACCCCTAGACTAATGACATCTCCAAGAGCTAATTGGAGTGAGATGTCAGCCAACTGGAGTACAATCAATGAGATGAGATTGGAGGTGTTGGTTACAGCTGCCCTGCCCTATAAAAAACACACACCAGTTCTGGGTTTGCTTTTCACAAGAAGCATTGCCTGATGTGAATGATGCCTTTGCACAAAAGAGCTCTCAGAAGACCTACGATTAAGAATTGTTGACTTGCATAAAGCTGGAAAGGGTTATAAAAGAATCTCCAAAAGCATTGCTGTTCATCAGTCCACGGTAAGACAAATTGTCTATAAATGGAGAAAGTTCAGCACTGCTGCTACTCTCCCTAGAAGTGGCCGTCCTGTAAAGATGACTGCAAGAGCACAGCACAGACTGCTCAGTGAGGTGAAGAAAATCCTAGAGTGTCAGCTAAAGACTTACAAAAGTCACTGGCAAATGCTAACATCCCTGTGATAACCAAAAGTTATCTAATATTGTGATGATTTAAATATGGAAAAATAAAGGTTTTGTTGCTCTTTTCTTAAAATAAGCAAGAGAAAATGATTTATTAAACTTACTTATTTAAGGTGAGTCATTAATTTTGTAATTGAAAGAATATTATGGAACTTCACAAAGGTATGAATATATAAATATTCAGGAAAGATTATGAGTAATTGAGATTTAAGTTCAGAGAAAGTCATATGTGTTACAAAATTATGCAACTGTAAATGCTGATTAAAGCAGATAAAGCAAAGCAAAGGATTAGGCTGCTTGATAAGGTAAAGGTAATTTCTTCACGCACTCACACTTTCATGCAATAAAATATATACACAGTCCAGACATACTAGCTAATATCCCAAACCGCAAACTACAGAGTCAGATGAGAATCACAATAAAGGTTATAGGTATCTCCAATAATAAACAATGGTGTTTATAGTTTAACCTTTATGAATGAATAAATTGTAGCGTGGAGAGCGGTACTTATCTTAACAGTAGCGGTGTTATGAAGCGTGGGGAGCGGTAATGCCTTTTGGGTATAAAGGTTGAGAGGTAAGTTGCAGCTCTTAGGTTCAGCGTCTGTTTGGTGTGAGCGCGACTTCGGCGTGGAGAAAGAAGTTCCGTTTGGCGGATGAATCCGGAAGATGGTCTCGGTCAGGATAGAGGCAAAAGTAGATACCCAGCGGGTATCGAAGGCGAATATAAAAGACCTGAAGGTGAAGCAACAAATGCACAATATGGTAGTAGCTCCACAGAGGAGCAAGGAGAAGTGAGAAACAACTTCAATTTTCAGGCCCTGATTAATGGGTAAGCACTTCCTTAAATAGGAAGGAAGTGCTAATGCAGGTTTTAGATTTAAAGGGATATCACATGCCCCCCTCCTCAGGGAATCACCCCTGGGGATTCTGCGTGAGGTTTAAGTGGATATTTCTTATGAAAGAACTTGATCAATCGGGGCGAATGGACTTCGGAATGAATGAGCCAGGAGTTTTCCTCAGGGCCGTAACCTTTCCATTTAATGAGATATTCCAGTTTATTTCTGTGTATCCTAGAATCCAGTATGGATTCAACCTCGAATTCTTCTTGATGATCAACCATAACAGGTGGTGGCGGAATAGAAGAAGGATGGTTTTTGGTTGGGAATGGTTTCAACAATGAGATATGGAAAGAAGGATGTATTTTGTAGTCTTTTGGCAGTTTAAGTCGAACCACATTGGAATTTATCACATGTTCTATTGGAAACGGACCCAAGAATTGATTCGCAAGTTTTTTGCTAGGAACTTTGAGTTTAAGATTTTTTGTTGAGAGAAGTACTAAGTCCCCAACCTTATAATCAGGACCCCTACGATGTTTTAAGTCATAGTATGATTTTTGATATTGTTTGGCTTCATGTAGATGTCTTTTCAGGACAGTTAACCTTTCGTGGAGGTTAGATGTAAATTCAGTAGCTGTGGGAGAGTTTACAGATTTGTTAGAGAGAGATATAGTGTTTGGGTGGTAACCATATGTTGCAAAAAAGGGAGAAGTTTTGATTGAAGTACTTATGGAATTGTTATATGTGAATTCGGCCATGGGAAGAAAAACGGTCCAATCATCTTGGAGATGTGATATGTAGCATCGTAAGAATTGTTCTATGGTCTGATTAAGTCTCTCTGTGAGTCCATTAGTCTGGGGATGGAAAGCAGTGGTGTAAAGGTGGTCAATCTTAAGCAATTTACACAGAGATCTCCAGAAGGATGAGGTAAATTGCGTTCCCCGATCTGTAATTATGTTGGAGGGTAAACCATGTAGTCTGACTATGTGATCTATAAATACCTTAGCCGTAGTCATAGCTGAGGGTAATCCCTTAAGTGGGATAAAATGAGCTAGTCTGGTTAAATGGTCAATTATTACCATGATAGTATTATATTGTTGAGTGAGTGGGAGTTCAACAATAAAATCCATGGCTATGGTACTCCATGGTTTATCTGGGATAGGCAGAGGTGTAAGTAGACCAATTGGTCTCTTATGAACTAATTTATTTCGGGCACAATTTTCACATCCTGATACATAGTCATATATATATTTGTTCATGCCAGGCCACCAGAAATTACGACGGGTTAGTTCAATGGTCTTTTTAATTCCAGGATGACCAGACATTGTATCATCATGGGTGTGTGTGAGTATTGATGATCTCATGCTCTTGGGTATATATAATTGACTGTTATGATAGTACAATCCAGATTGAGAGTCTTTAACACAAGTATGGTGGGGTATTGAATCTTGTTTTAAAGCTTTGTGAACCTCTTGTTCTATAGGTGTCAGGACGCCTATGATTTTTTCAGGAGGGATAGTAAAATTAGGTGGTTCATGAGTTAAGCTTTCGTTTATACGTGATAAAGCATCAGCCTTAGTATTTTGACTGCCTGGTTTGTAGGTAATTATAAAGTTAAAACGGTCTAAAAATAGAGACCATCTCGCTTGTCTGGCTGTCAAAGTCTTGTTCTTTTTTAAATATTCAAGATTCTTATGGTCAGTAAAAATAATGAATGGAAGTTTAGATCCTTCTAGGAGGTGTCTCCATTGTTCAAGGGCACTCTTTATTGCTAACAATTCTTTGTCCCCCACACTATAATTACTTTCTGCACTAGTTAAGGTTCTTGAATAAAATGCAATGGGGTGAATTTCCCCATTCTCAACTTGTTGTTGGGAGAGTACTGCTCCTATGCCAGTATTAGAGGCATCTGCTTCAAGTTGGAATTGGAGATCAAAGTTGGGTAATGATAAGATTGGTGCTGTAGAAAATAATTCTTTAAGTTTTTCAAAGGTTTCTTGAGCTTTTTGAGACCATTTAAATTTTTGATTAACACTAGTCAGTTGTGTCAGTGGTCTTACAATTGAAGAAAAGTTTTTAATAAACTTTCGATAAAAATTAGCGAAACCGATAAAGCGTTGTAACGCTTTTACAGTAGTGGGAGCTGGCCAATCTTTAATGGCAGACACTTTATCAGGATCCATTTGTACATGGTTAGGAGTTATTATATAACCTAAAAATTTTATCTTAGAGACATGGAATACACATTTTTCTAATTTAGCATATAATTTGTGCTCCTTGAGACGGGTGAGTACCCATCTTACATGCTTTTCGTGATCAGAGGGTGTTTTGGAGTATATTAGAATATCATCTAAGTAAATTATAACACAGATGTCCATAAGGTCGTGGAATATTTCATTAATAAAATGCTGGAATGTTGCAGGAGCATTGCTTAAGCCGAAGGGCATTACATTATATTGAAAGAGCCCATAACGGGTTCTAAAGGCGGTTTTCCACTCATGACCTTCTTTCATACGGATAAGATTGTAAGCCCCCTTAAGATCAAGTTTTGAATAAATTGTAGCTTCGTTTAAACGTTCCAATAATTCGGGTATGAGGGGTAGAGGATACCTGTTTTTAACAGTAATTTCGTTTAAAGCTCTATAATCAATAATGGGTCTTATTGTACCGTCCTTATTGCGTACTAAGAACATTCCAGCAGCAGCTGGAGATGTTGAGTGGGATATAAAACCTTTTCGGAGATTGTCGTCTAAATAGGAACGTAAGTAAGTAAGTTCCTCTTGTGAAAGTGGGTATATTTTTCCGTGAGGAATTTGAGAGCCCGGTATCAGATCAATTGGACAATCAAACTCCCTATGAGGGGGGAGGTTTTCTGCCTCTTTTAGATCAAACACCTCTGCCAGATCCTGATAAATTTCTGGTAGTTCGGATTCAATAGCAGAGATTAACTGATATGGATAACATGTTTTTAAACAGAATGGTGATGCTAATGATACCTGTGGAGTGGACCAGTCAATGCTGGGGTTATGTTTTTTTTAACCATGTAAAGCCAAAAATAAGTGTATGCATGTGGATGGAAATTAAGTCAAAAGTAAGATATTCAGTATGTCCATTGTCAGTTGTCACTAGTAAAGGTATCGTTTGATGAGTAATGGGACCATGTTGTATGAGGGAACCATCAATAAGTTTAACTGAGACTGGTTGTGCCTTGCAAACAGTAGGAATTTTATTTAAATCAACAAAAGATATATCGATATAATTTCCGGCTGCCCCAGAATCGATCAATGCATTAGACTGCACGTTTTTCTGATCCCACTGTAAAGAAAGGTTAAGAGTCAATTGAGGGTTTTGAGTGAAGTGTAAAATATTATGTTTTGAATGAATCTTACCCTTCTTCTGCTTTTGAAGAATTGGGCAATTATTAACTGAGTGTTCCTTTTGCCCACAATATAAGCAAAGATTCTCAGTTCTGCGTCTGGCCTTTTCTTCAGGTGTTAAAGGTCCTTTTATGGCTCCAATCTCCATTGGGGTCTGATTAGAAGTACCCTTTTCCTGGTTGGGTGTGTAAAGATACGGACGTCTAGGTGGTACGTCACAGGTAGCTCTCTCAGCCTTCCTTTCACGTATTCGCCGATCCAGGGTAGTACTTAATTTCATCAGTCCATTCAGGGTTTCTGGCATCTCCAAACGGGACAACTCATCTTTTAACAATTCTGAAAGGCCCAGTCTGAACTGGTTTTTCAAACTAATTTCATTCCATTTAGAATCATCTATCCACATTTGGAATTCAGTAATATAATCTTCTATATTCCTCTTACCCTGTTTTAGGGATCTCAGTTTCGTTTCTGCCGTCATCTGTGAATGAGAGTCCTCATATAAGGATGTCATGGCTAAAAAAAATTCTTCCAAGGAATCTAAAATTGGATGGTTATTCTCAAAATATCTATTAGCCCATGAGCGAGGCTCCCCCTGGAGGAAGGAGATGGTAGTACAAACCTTGATTCTCTCAGAGTGATAAGTTTTAGGCCTTAATGAAAAAAGTAATTTGCAAGCATTTTTAAAGTCTCTATATTCACTTCGTTTACCAGAAAAGGGTTGAGGATAGTTAATGTGAGGTTCAGGGACTTCTGAGCTCTTGGCTGGTAAACATTCTTTTACTAGAGTTTTAAGTGCTTTATTTTCTGATTGTACCTCAGTTAAGGCCCTGGCTAGATATTCTAATTTTTGATGGATGTTGGTGAATTCATTTTTTATTTCACTAGGATCCATCCTATATTTTACAGGTTATAACCTTATAGGCCTGAAAATTCTGTGATAACCAAAAGTTATCTAATATTGTGATGATTTAAATATGGAAAAATAAAGGTTTTGTTGCTCTTTTCTTAAAATAAGCAAGAGAAAATGATTTATTAAACTTACTTATTTAAGGTGAGTCATTAATTTTGTAATTGAAAGAATATTATGGAACTTCACAAAGGTATGAATATATAAATATTCAGGAAAGATTATGAGTAATTGAGATTTAAGTTCAGAGAAAGTCATATGTGTTACAAAATTATGCAACTGTAAATGCTGATTAAAGCAGATAAAGCAAAGCAAAGGATTAGGCTGCTTGATAAGGTAAAGGTAATTTCTTCACGCACTCACACTTTCATGCAATAAAATATATACACAGTCCAGACATACTAGCTAATATCCCAAACCGCAAACTACAGAGTCAGATGAGAATCACAATAAAGGTTATAGGTATCTCCAATAATAAACAATGGTGTTTATAGTTTAACCTTTATGAATGAATAAATTGTAGCGTGGAGAGCGGTACTTATCTTAACAGTAGCGGTGTTATGAAGCGTGGGGAGCGGTAATGCCTTTTGGGTATAAAGGTTGAGAGGTAAGTTGCAGCTCTTAGGTTCAGCGTCTGTTTGGTGTGAGCGCGACTTCGGCGTGGAGAAAGAAGTTCCGTTTGGCGGATGAATCCGGAAGATGGTCTCGGTCAGGATAGAGGCAAAAGTAGATACCCAGCGGGTATCGAAGGCGAATGTAAAAGACCTGAAGGTGAAGCAACAAATGCACAATATGGTAGTAGCTCCACAGAGGAGCAAGGAGAAGTGAGAAACAACTTCAATTTTCAGGCCCTGATTAATGGGTAAGCACTTCCTTAAATAGGAAGGAAGTGCTAATGCAGGTTTTAGATTTAAAGGGATATCACAATCCCTGTTAGTGAATCTACAATACGTAAAACACTAAACAAGAATGGATTTCATGGGAGAATACCACAGAGGAAGCCACTGCTGTCCAAACAAAACATTGCTGCACGTTTACAGTTTGCACAAGAGCACCTGGATGTTCCACAGCAGTACTGGCAAAATATTCTGTGGACAGATGAAGCCAAAGTTGAGTTGTTTGGAAGAAACACACAACACTATGTGTGGCGAAAAAGAGGCACAGCACACTAACATCAAAACCTCATCCCAACTGTGAAGTATGGTGGTGGGGGCATCATGGTTTGGGGCTGCTTTGCTGCGTCAGGGCCTGGACGGATTGCTATCATCGAAGGAAAAATGAATTCCCAAGTTTATCAAGACATTTTGCAGGAGAACTTAAGGCCATCTGTCTACCAGCTGAAGCTCAACAGAAGATGGGTGTTGCAACAGGACAATGACCCAAAGCATAGAAGTAAATCAACAAAAGAATGGCTTAAACAGAAGAAAATACGCCTTCTGAAGTGGCCCAGCCAGAGTCCTGACCTCAACCCGATTGAGATGCTGTGGCATGACCTCAAGAAAGCGATTCACACCAGACATCCCAAGAATATTGCTGAACTGAAACAGTTCTGTAAAGAGGAATGGTCAAGAATTACTCCTGACCGTTGAGCACGTCTGATCGTCAACTACAGGAAACGTTTGGTTGAAGTTATTGCTGCCAAAGGAGGTTCAACCAGTTATTAAATCCAAGGGTTCACATACTTTTTCCACCTGCACTGTGAATGTTTACATGGTGTGTTCAATAAAAACATGGCAACATTTCATTCTTTGTGTGTTATTAGTTTAAGCAGACTGTGATTGTCCATTGTTGTGACTTAGATGATGATCAGATCACATTTTATGACTAATGCAGAAATCCATATCATTCCAAAGGGTTCACATACTTTTTCTTGCAACTGTATATATACACACACAGGGGTTGAAAAACCCAGTCGTCTAGTGGTCCCGGACGACCTTGAAATTTCTTAGAAAAAAGGTCTGCTATTTTCAACATGTATCTGTCATATAAACTTTCATTTTTATAAAGATTTCTCATATTAGGTTATTACTACTTTTTCTAATACTGCCCCACACAACAATTTTTAAATAACAAATAAACGGCCAGATTACAAGTTTTGCGTTATGAGCGGCTCGGTAATAACTTGCAAGTTATTTCCACCGCTCACCTTTAATAGCGCTGCTATTACAGGTTTGCAAAAACCCTGCGTTAGCGGGCAATATGGCAGCATTGAGCTCCATACAGCACAAAAATACCAGCGCTGCTTTGAGCTGGTTTTACGTGCTCGTGCACAATTTCCCCATAGACATCAATGGGGAGAGCCGGCTAAAAAAAAGCCCAACACCTGCGATAAAAGAGCGTAAAGCTCCGTAACGCAACCCCATTGATTCCTATGGGGAAAGAAAATGGATGTTTACACCTAACACCCTAACATAAACCCTGAATCTAAACACCCCGAATCTGCTGCCCCTGACATTGCCGGCACCTACATTACACTTATCAACCCTACTTATCTGCTGCCCCAACATCGCCGCCGCCACTATACTAAAGTTATTAACCCCTAAACCTCTGGCCTCCCACATCACTAACACTAAATAAATATATTAACCCCTAAACCTAAGTCTAACCCTAACCCTAACACCCCTAACTTTAACATAATTAAAATAAATCTAAATAAAAATTACTATCATTAACTAAATAATTACTATTTAAAACTAAATACTTACCTATAAAATAAACCCTAAGCTAGCTACAATATAACTAATAGTTACATTGTAGCTAGCTTAGGTTTTATTTTTATTTCACAGGTAAGTTTGTATTTATTTTAACTAGGTAGACTAGTTAGTAAATAGTTATTAACTATTTACTAGCTACCTAGTTAAAATAAATACAAATTTACCTGTAAAATAAAACCTAACCTGTCTTACAGTAAAACCTAACATTACACTAAAATTAAATACATTACATTAATTAAATACAATTAACTAAATTACAAAAAAAAAATACTAAATTACACAAAATAAAAAAGAAATGATCAAATATTTAAACAAATTACACCTAATCTAATAGCCCTATCAAAATAAAAATGCCCCCCAAAATAAAAAAAAACCTAGCCTAAACTAAACTGCCAATAGCCCTTAAAAGGGCCTATTGTGGGGCATTGCCCCAAAGAAATCAACTATTTTACCTGTAAAAAAAAATACAAACAACCCCCCAACAGTAAAACCCACCACCCACACAACCAAACCCCCCAAATAAAATCCTATCGAAAAAACCTAAGCTCCCCATTGCCCTGAAAAGGGCATTTGGATGGGCATTGCCCAGGCATTTAGCTCTTTTTCATTGCCAAAACCCGTAATCTAAAAATAAAACCCACCCAATAAATCCTTAATAAAACCTAACACTAACCCCCGAAGATCCACTTAAAGTTTTTGAAGACCAGACATCCATCCTCATCAAGCCGGGAGAAGTCTTCATCCAAGCGGGCAGAAGTCCTCAATGAAGCCGGGAGAAGTCTTCATCCAAGCGGCAAGAAGTCGTCCTCCAGGTGGGCAGAAGTCTTTATCCAGACGGCATCTTCTTCATCCTTCCGACGCGGAGTGGCTCCATCTTCAAGACATCCGGCGTGGAGCATCCTCTTTTTCAAATCCTCTTGAAGAATGAAGGTTCCTTTAAATGACGTCATCCAAGATGACATCCCTTTAATTCCGATTGGCTGATAGAATTCTATCAGCCAATCTGAATAAAAGGGTAAAAAATCCTATTGGCTGATGCAATCAGCCAATAAGATTGAGCTTGCATTCTATTGACTGTTCCAATAAGCCAATAGAATGCGAGCTCAATCCTATTGGCTGATTGGATCAGCCAATCGGATTGAAGCTCAATCCTATTGTCTGATTGCATCAGCCAATAGGATTGTTTACCCTTTAATTCCGATTGGCTGATAGAATTCTATCAGCCAATCGGAATTCAAGGGATGCCATCTTGGATGACATAATTTAAAGGAACCTTCATTCTTCAAGAGGATTCAAAAGAAGAGGATGCTCCGCGCTGGATGTCTTGAAGATGGAGCCGCTCCGCGTCGGAAAGATGAAGATAGAAGATGCCGTCTGGATGAAGACTTCTGCCGACCTGGAGGACGACTTCTTGCCGCTTGGATGAAGACTTCTCCCGGCTTCGTTGAGGACTTCTGCCCACTTGGATGAAGACTTCTCCCGGCTTGATGAGGATGGATGTCCGGTCTTCAAAAACTGTAAGTGGATCTTCGGGGGTTAGTGTTAGGTTTTATTAAGGGTTTATTGGGTGGGTTTTATTTTTAGATTACGGGTTTTGGCAATGAAAAAGAGCTAAATGCCCGGGCAATGCCCATCCAAATGCCCTTTTCATGGTAATGGGGAGCTTAGGTTTTTTAGATATGATTTTATTTGGGGGGTTTGGTTGTGTGGGTGGTGAGTTTTACTGTTGGGGGGGTTGTTTGTATTTTTTTTTACAGGTAAAAGAGCTAATTTTTTGGGGGCAATGCCCCGCAAAAGGCCCTTTTGAGGGCTATTGGCAGTTTAGTTTAGGCTAGGTTTTTTTTATTTTGGGTGGGATTTTTTATTTTGATAGTTGTAATTAGCTTAAATATTTAATTTCTTTTTTATTTTGTGTAATTTAGTGGGTTTTTTTTTGCAATTTAGTTAATTGTATTTAATTAATGTAATTTTTTTTAATTTTAGTGTAATGTTAGGTTTTACTGTAAGAGAGGTTAGGTTTTATTTTACAGGTAAATTTGTATTTATTTTAACTAGGTAGCTAGTAAATAGTTAATAACTATTTAATAACTATTCTACCTAGTTAAAATAAATACAAACTTAGCTGTGAAATAAAAATAAAACATAAGCTAGATACAATAAAACTATTAGTTATATTGTAGCTATCTTAGGGTTTGTTGTACAGGTAAGTATTTAGAGGCCTATTTATGAAAGGTCTTGCGGACCTGATCTGACAGTGCGGATCAGGTCCATAAGACCTCGCTGAATGCGGAGAGCAATACGCTCTCCATATTCAACATTGTACCAGCTGCTCACAAGAGCTACTGGTGCAACACCGCCCCCTGCAGATTCGCAGCCAATGGGCCGCCAGCAGGGAGGTGTCAATCAACCCGATCGAACTCGTTCAGGTTGAATGGTGGCGATTCCTGTCTGCCTGCAGCGGTCTTTAGACTGCTGTTTCTGGCGGAGCTTGATAAATTGGCCTCTTAGTCTTAAATAGGTATTATTTAGGTAATAATAGTAGGTTTTATTTAGATTTATTTTAATTATATTAAAGTTAGGGGTGTTAGGGTTAGACTTAGGGTTAGGGGTTAATATATTTATTTAGTGTTAGTGATGTGGGAGGCCAGAGGTTTAGGGGTTAATAACTTTAGTATAGTGGCGGCGACATTGGGGGCAGCAGATTAGGGGTTAATAATATTTAACTAGTGTTTACGATGTGGGAGCGTGGTGGTTTAGGGGTTAATATGTTATAGTGGTGGGGAAGTCCGGAGCGGCAGATTAGGGGTTAATAATTTAATTTTAGTGTTTGCGATGTGGGAAGACCTCGGTTTAGGGGTTCATAGGTAGTTTATGGGTGTTAGTGTACTTTGTAACACTTTAGTTATGAGTTATTATATTACAGCTTTGTAGCGTAAATCCCATAACTACTGACTTTCAGTTTACGGTAAAGATCTTGTAGTTATGGGCTGTACCGCTCACTTTTTGGCCAGGCAAACTCATAATACCGGCTCTGGGGAAGTCCCATTGAAAAAGGACTTTTTAAAAGTACGGTAGTTAAGTTGCGTGACAGCCAAAAAAGTGTGCGGTACAGCTATACCTACAAGACTCGTAATAGCAGCGGTAGTGAAAGAAGCAGCGTTATGAGCCATAACGCAAAACTCGTAATCTAGCTGACTGTCATTGTAGAGACTTTTGCAGTGTACTCACAGTAACACTGCACTTCTCAGGTCAATATTCTCAAATGATAGGGGGATATATAACAGAAAACTAGGTGTCTATAATACATGTAGAATGATCCCCTAATCTGGTCGGTATTAAATATGCCTTGCCTGAAAGATATGATGGTTTAAAGTTTGTCTATAGTAGAGTTGGTTCTACACTTAAATGTCTTACAGCCAGATTACGAGTTTTGCATTATGGCTGTTTGCTAATTACTTGTACGTTATTTTCACCGCTCACCTTTCATAGCGCTGGTATTACAGGTTTTAAGATACCCGGCTTGTGCGGGTGATATGGTTTCATTGAGCTCCATACCTCACCCAAATACAAGTGCTGCTTTGACGTGCTCGTGCACAATTTCCCCATAGACATCAATGGGGAGAGCTGGCAAAAAAAAAGCCTAACACCTGCGATCGCGGAAACAAAAGCTCCGTCCATTGATATCTATGGGGAAAGAAAAAGTTACCTTTAAACCTAACACCCTAGCATAAACCCCAGGTCTAAAAACCACTAATCTGCCGCCCCTAACATTGCCGCCACCTACATAAAGCTATTAACCACTAATCTGCGGCCCTTAACATCGCCCGCCACTTACATTACAGTTATTAACCCCTAAACCCCTAGGATTGAGCTTGCATTCTATTGGCTGATTGGATCAGCCAATAGGATGAAAGCTCAATCCTATTGGCTGATTGCAACAGCCAATAGGATTATTTACCCTTTAATTCCTATTGGCTGATAGAATTCTATCAACCAATCGGAATGTAAGGGACGCCATCTTGGATGACGTACCTTAAAGGGAAACTTCATTCTTCGTTGACCATCGGAAGAAGAGGTTGCTCTGCGCCGGATGTCTTGAAGATGGACCCGCTCCGCGCTGGATGGATGCAGATAGAAGATGCCGGATGGATGAAGATAGAAAATACCGTCTGGATGAAGGCTTCTGCCCGCTTGGATGAAGACTTCTGCTGGCTTCGAGGAGGACTTCTGCCCGCGTGGATGAAGTCTTCTGCCGCCTGGATGAGGATGGATGTCTGGTCTTCGAAAA
Organism: Bombina bombina; assembly: GCF_027579735.1. Taxonomy (NCBI): domain Eukaryota; kingdom Metazoa; phylum Chordata; class Amphibia; order Anura; family Bombinatoridae; genus Bombina; species Bombina bombina. Next base: position 1,240,771,798 of record NC_069501.1, read on the forward strand.
CTGTAAGTGGATCGTCGGGGGTTACTGTTAGGTTTTTTTAAGGGTTTATTGGGTGGGTTTTATTTTTAGCTTAGGGGTTGTGCAGTAAAAGAGCTAAATGCCCTTTTAAGGGCAATGCCCATCCAAATGCCCTTTTCAGGGCAATGGGGTGCTTAGGTTTATTTAGATTTTTATTTGGGGGGTTTGGTTGTGTTGGTGGTGGGTTTTACTGTTGGGGGATGTTTGTATTTTTTTTTTTACAGGTAAAAGAGCTGATTTATTTGGGGCAATGCCCCGCAAAAGGCCCTTTTAAGGGCCATTTGGCAGTTTAGTGTAGGCTAGGTTTTTTTTTATTTTGGGGGGGGGGGGCTTTTTTATTTTGATAGGGCTATTAGATTAGGAATAATTCTTTTTTATTTTTGATAATTTTGTTTTTCATTTTGTGTAATTTAGTGTTTTTTTTGTTATTTAGATAAATGTATTGTATTAATTTAATTTATTTTATTTTATTGTAATGTTAGGTTTTATTGTAAGGCAGGTTAGGTTTTATTTTACAGGTAAATTTGTATTTATTTTAGCTAGGTAGTTATTAAATAGTTAATAACTATTTACTAACTAGTCTACCTAGTTAAAATAAATACAAACTTACCTGTGAAATAAAAATAAAACCTAAGCTAGCTACAATATAACTATTAATTTAGCTGTATTTTAGTTATGTTAAAGTTAGGGGGTGTTAGGGTTACGTTAGGTTTAGGTTTAGGAGTTAATAGGTTTATTATAGCGGCGCTGTGGGCAGATGGCAGATTAGGGGTTAATAATATTTAAATAGTGTTTGTGATGCAGGAAGGCGATGGTTTAGGGGTTAATAGGTTTATTATAGTGGCGACGATGTCGGGAAGCGACGGAATAGGGGTTAATAAATTTTGGAAATGGCAGCGATGTCCGGAGTGGCAGATTAGGGGGTTAATAAATTTATTATAGTATTTGCGATGCGGGAGGGCCTCGGTTTAGCGGTTAATAGGTAGTTTATGGGTGTTAGTGTACTTTGTGACAGTTTAGTTATGAGTTTTATGCTACAGATTAGCTACTGATTTTAGATGGCGGTACGGATCTTGTCATTTTAGGCTGTACCCCTCACTTTTTGGCCTCACAGCAAAACTCGTAATACTGGCGCTATGGAAGTCCCATTGAAAAAGGATTTTTCTTAAAGTACTGACGTTGCGTGACGGCTAAAATGTGTGCGGTACAGCTATTCTGATAAGACTTGTAATACCGGCGTTAGGGAAAAAGCATCCTTATGGGCCATAACAATGCTTTTTCACTCATAACGCCAAACACGTAATCTAGCTGTTTTTTTTAAGCAACCTTAGCTTGTACCCTATCAATGGCTGCACAGTGAAGACGGCAGAGGGTATCATATTTACTTATTCCTACTTTTCTTATTTATCATTCTCCTTGTCCTGCTGTAGCATAGGATATGTAAAAAAAGCTACCTTGTAAAGGTATGGCTATTAGTGCCTTTAAGAAGTAGGGGTCCTACAGTAATAAATGTGTCACTTATCCATAGTAACTGCAAAACAATTGTGTATAAGAGGGTTTGTGTGTGTTAGATAGTGAGAATATGAGAGAGTGAGAAATAGGATGTGTGTGAGAAAGTGAGAATATATGTGAGATAAACTGTGTGACCCAAAGTCCCTAACCTAAAAATAAAACCCATCTTCGCCGGATGGATGAAGATAGAAGATGCCGTCTGGATGAAGACTTCTGCCCGTCTGGAGGTCCACTTCGCCCGGCTTGGATGAAGACTTCTCCCGGCTTCGTTGAGGACTTCGGCCCGGCTTGGATGAAGACTTTTCCCGGTAAGTCGATTTTCAGGGGGTTAGTGTTAGGTTTTTTTAAGGGTGTATTGGGTGGGTTTTATTTTTAGGTTAGGAACTTTGGGCCTGCAAAAGAGCTAACTGCCCTTTTAAGGGCAATGCCCATCCAAATGCCCTTTTCAGGGCAATGGGGAGCTTATTTTTTTTAGATAGTATTTTATTTGGGTTGGTTGTGTGGGTGGTGGGTTTTACTGTTGGGGGGGTTGTTTGTATTTTTTTTTACAGGTAAAAGAGCTGATTACTTTGGGGCAATGCCCCGCAAAAGGCCCTTTTAAGGGCTATTGGTAGTTTAGTTTAGGCTAGGGTTTTTTTTTATTTTGGGGGGGGCTTTTTTATTTTGATAGGGCTATTAGATTAGGTGTAATTAGTTTAAATATCTGTAATTTGTTTATTATTTTTGTAATTTAGTGGGTTTTTTGTGCTTTAGCTAATTTTATTTAATTTAGGTAATTGTATAGTTAATTTATGTAATTATAGTGTAGTGTTAGGTGTTAGTGGAACTTAGGTTAGGCTTTATTTTACAGGTACTTTTGTATTTATTTTATCTAGGTAGTTATTAAATAGTTAATAACTATTTAGTAACTATTCTACCTAGTTAAAATAAATACAAACTTGCCTGTAAAATAAAAATAAACCCTAAGCTAGATACAATGTAACTATTAGTTATATTGTAGCTAGCTTAGGGTTTATTTTATAGATAAGTATTTAGTTTTAAATAGGATTAATTTAGTTAATGATAGTAATTTTATTTAGATTTATTTAAATTAAATTTAAGTTAGGGGGTGTTAGGGTTAGGCTTAGACTTAGGTTTAGGGGTTAATACATTTAGTATAGTGGCGGCGATGTTGGGGGCAGCAGATTAGGAGTTAATAAATGTAGGTAGGTGGCGGCGATGTTAGGGATGGCAGATTAGGGGTTAATAATATTTAACTAATGTTTGCAAGGCGGGAGTGCGGCGGTTTAGGGGTTACTATGTTTATTATAGTGGCGGCGACATTGGGGGCGGCAGATTAGAGGTTAATAAGTGTAGGTAGTTTGCGGTGATATTGGGGGCGTCAGATTAGGGGTTAATAAATAGCATGTAGGTGTCGGCGATGTTGGGGGCAGCAGATTAGGGGTTCATAAGTATAATGTAGGTGGCGGCGGTCTCCAGAGCGGAAGATTAGGGGTTAATAAGTATAATGTAGGTGTCTGCGATGTCGGGGGCAGCAGATTAGGGGTTAATAAGTGTAAGATTAGGGGTGTTTAGACTCGGGGTTCATGTTAGGGTGTTAGGTGTAAACATAAATTTTATTTCCCATAGGAAACAATGGGGCTGCGTTACTGAGTTTTACGCTGCTTTTTTGCAGGTGTTAGACTTTTCTCAGCCGGCTCTCCCCGTTGATTCCTATGGGGAAATCGTGCACGAGCACGTACGACCAGTTCACCGCTGACTTAAGCAGCGCTGCTATTGGAGTGCGGTAATGAGCAAAATTTTGCTCAAAGCTCACTTCTTGCCTTTTAACGACGGGTTTGTAAAAACTTGTAATACCAGCGCTGTAGGTAAGTGAGCGGTGAGACAAAACTGCTCGTTAGCACCGCATAGCCTCTAACGCAAAATTTGTAATCTAGGCCTCAGTTAACCAGAACTCTCAAACAACCAGAAAAAAAAAATTGAAGATAATTAACACTAACTTTGCTCTTCAGCTTCCTTTCTCTATAGTGGTCTCACAAAGGTGAAAGCGCGCCCTTAATGCCACCAGACCCTACATAACTGCTCTTGAAAGTTGTGAGCACAAGGCAGTCTGAGAATTAGACATCACGCTGCCACTGGGTGCCCGGGACTGAACGGAGGCGGCATTAATATTAATAATTTGCTTTTATTTACTGTATTTAAATATTAATATCAAGTAAATACAGCGTTTATTGTATAGTATGGGTTATAGAACCTAGTGAGGCCTATTTTTAATAGTGACTCTCAAGCAACCAGAAACTACACTTATCCAGAATCTACCAATCCCCATGGGTGCTGGTTAACTGGGAGTTTACTGTATGTATATATATATATATAAAATATTTATACACACACACACACACACACATACACTTATTCTCTCTCACACTCTCTTTCTCTCTCACACACTCCCTCTCACTCTCTCACACTTTTTCTCTCTCACAATTTTTCTCTCTCACAATTTTTCATTCTCATACTCTCTCTTTCTCACACTCTTTCTCTCTATCTCTCACACTCTATCTATCTCTCTCACTTTCTCACACTCCCTCACGCACTCTCTCACACTCTCTCTCTTTCTCACACTCTATCTCTCACACTCTCTCACTCTCTCACACTCTCTCTCACACACTCTCTCACACACTCTCTCTATCTATCTCTCTCACACTCACACTCTCTCTCTCACTCTGTCATTCACTCACACTCACTCTCTCATACTCTCACTCTCACTCACTCTCTTTCATACTCTCTCTCTCTTTCACTCTCTCTCTCACACACACACACACACACTCTCTCTTTCTCTCACACACACTCTCACACTCTTTCTATCTCATACTCTCTCTCTCTCTCTCTCACACACACTCTCTCTCTCTCTCTCTCTCTCTCTCTCTCTCTTTCTCACACACACACTATCTATCTCACACACACACTCTCTCTGACACTCACAAACACATACTCTTATACTCTCTCTCACTCACACACACACTCTCATACTCGCTCTCTCTCTCACACACTCTCTCACACACTCTCTCTCTCTCACACTCTCTCACTTTCTCACACACACTCTCTCTGACACACACTCTCTCTCTCTCTCACACTCACTATCTCTCTCACACACACTCTCTCTCTGACACACACCCTCTTTCTCTGACACACTCTCTCTCACACACACTCTCTCTCTCTTTCACTCTCTCATTCTCTCTCTCACACTCTCCCACACACTATCTCTCACACACTCTCTCTCTCTCACACTCTCTCACTCTCTCTCTCACTTTCTCACACACACTCTCTCTCACACACACACACTCTCTCTCTCACTCTCTCTCACACACACACTCACACACACTCTCTCACTCTCTCTCTCTCACTCACACTCTCTCTCGCTCACACTCTCTCACTTACAATCTCTCTCGCTCACACTCTCTCTTGCTCACACTCTCTCTCACACACACTTTCTCTCACACACACTTTCTCTCACACACACTTTCTCTCACTTTCTCACACACTCTCTCACACACACACTCTGTCTCTCTCACACACACACTCACACACTCCCTCTCTCTCACTCTCTCTCTCACACCCTCCCACATACTCTCTCTCACACACACACACACACTCTCTTTCTCACACTCTCTCTCACTTTCTCACTCTCTCTCTATCTCACTCTCTCTCTCTCCCACTCTCTCTCACACACACACTCTCTCTCTCACATACTCTCTCTCTCTCTTACACACTCTCTCTCTCTCTCTCTCTCTGTCTTACACACTCTCTCTCACACACACTCTCTCTCTCTCACACTCTCTCACACACATTCTCTCTCTCTCACTCTATCTCTCTTACACTCTCTCACACACTCCTCTCACACTCTTTCTCACACACACTCTACTTATGCTCTCCTTGCAAATTCTCTCACTCTCTCTCTCACCTTCTCTCTCTCACCCTCTCTCTCTCACACAAACACACACACACTATCTCTCGCTGTCTCTCTTACTCACTCACATGCTCTCTGTCTTGCACTCTCTCTCTCTCGCACAGTCTCTCTCACACTCTCTCTTACACACACTCTACTTATACTCTCCTTGCCAATTCTCTCTCACCCTCTCTCTCACCCTCTCTCTCTCACTCTCTCTCTCTCTCTCCCACTCTCTCACACACACAAACTCTCTCTCACATACTCTCTCTCTCTCTTACACACTCTCTCTCTCTCTGTCTTACACACTCTCTCTCACACACACTCTCTCTCTCTCTCTCACACACACACACACAGGCTCTCTCTCTCACTCTCTCTATCTCTCTTACACACTCTTTCTCTCACACTCTTTCTCACACACACACTTTCTCTCACACACACTTTCTCTCACTTTCTCACACACTCTCTCACACACACACTCTGTCTCTCTCACACACACACTCACACACTCCCTCTCTCTCACTCTCTCTCTCACACCCTCCCACATACTCTCTCTCACACACACACACACTCTCTTTCTCACACTCTCTCTCACTTTCTCACTCTCTCTCTATCTCACTCTCTCTCTCTCCCACTCTCTCTCACACACACACTCTCTCTCTCACATACTCTCTCTCTCTCTTACACACTCTCTCTCTCTCTCTCTGTCTTACACACTCTCTCTCACACACACTCTCTCTCTCTCACACTCTCTCACACACATTCTCTCTCTCTCACTCTATCTCTCTTACACTCTCTCACACACTCCTCTCACACTCTTTCTCACACACACTCTACTTATGCTCTCCTTGCAAATTCTCTCACTCTCTCTCTCACCTTCTCTCTCTCACCCTCTCTCTCTCACACAAACACACACACACTATCTCTCGCTGTCTCTCTTACTCACTCACATGCTCTCTGTCTTGCACTCTCTCTCTCTTGCACAGTCTCTCTCACACTCTCTCTTACACACACTCTACTTATACTCTCCTTGCCAATTCTCTCTCACCCTCTCTCTCTCACTCTCTCTCTCTCCCACTCTCTCACACACACAAACTCTCTCTCACATACTCTCTCTCTCTCTTACACACTCTCTCTCTCTCTGTCTTACACACTCTCTCTCACACACACTCTCTCTCTCTCTCTCACACACACACACACACACAGGCTCTCTCTCTCACTCTCTCTATCTCTCTTACACACTCTTTCTCTCACACTCTTTCTCACACACACTCTACTTATGCTCTCCTTGCAAATTCTCTCACTCTCTCTCTCTCACCTTCTCTCTCTCACCCTCTCTCTCTCACACACACAAACACACACTATCTCTCTCTCGCTGTCTCTCTTACTCACTCACACGCACTCTCTCTCTTGCACTCTCTCTCTCGCACAGTCTCTCTCACACTCTCTCTTACACACACTCTACTTATACTCTCCTTGCCAATTCTCTCTCACCCTCTCTCTCACCCTCTCTCTCTCACTCTCTCTTTCACCCTCTCTCTCTCTTTCTCACACTCTCTCTCTCTCTCTCTCTCTCTCTCACTCACACACACACACACACTCACACGCACTCACTCTCTCGCACTCTCTCTCCCTTGCACTCTCTCTCTTGCACTCTCTTGCACCCTTTCTCTCACACTCTCTTTCGCATTCTCTCTTTCTCTCTTGCACTCTCTCTCTCGCACTCTCTCTCTCTCTTGCACTCTCTCTCGCTCTCTCTCTCTCGCACTCTCTCTTGCATTCTCTCTCTCACTCTCTCACACTCTCTCTGGCACTCTCTATCTCTCTCTCTATCTTTCTCTCACACACATGCACACTCTCTGCCTCACACATTCTATCTCTCTCTGACACACTCTCTCTCTGAAACACTCTCTCTCTCACACACACTCTTTCTGACACTCTCTTTCTCTCTCACACTCTCTTTCTCTCACTCTCTCTCACTCTCTCTCTATCTCTCTTACACTCTCACACACACACACACACACTCTATCTATCTCACAGTCTCTCTTACACTCTCTCTCACACACACTCTACTTATCCTCTCCTTGCAAATTCAGCCCATTAAAATGGGTTGTGGTTTTCCATTAGCAAAACCCATTATTGTATATACAAAAATAAACCTAAAAAGTTTCCTATACAGTTAACACTCTACAGCTGGTTTAACAAGTCATTGGGCACTCAATCTCCAAATGGTCATGCCTAGTCATTGGTGTATGATACAATGATAGTGTACTCGGTATCTATAATGTAAATTTACATACATTACATTGCAGCAGAATTAATGATATGGAGATTAAACTCCAACATATAAGATAAAAGTCCTATACTTAATACAGAAAAAAAACAGAAAAAAAATAATCACTATAGTGCAGTTGCTGTGAAAACTGTCTAGCAACAGTAGATTTTACATGGAAACTATATTATATGCAACTCACTAAATAATAGGGGTACCTTGTGGCTGGTAGCTATGTCCAGCTGTGAGGGAGCCCAATTATTATAAGATAGTGTCTTAAGTACATAAAAACTTGTGTTACATCATTTAACCTTAAATGTGACCTTCCACTGTTGTAATAATATTGAACTGTCACCTTGTCCTTACCAAAATTACCCTATCCTCACTGGCTTGGACCCCAAAACCTGCTCAATAACTGTTATCAAATCTCTTGGAAGATTATTACACTGAAGTGACACAGTCACTAACACTTCCCCCCACTAAAAGACCTGCTGCCCAGGCCTTGCATATTCCACAATCCAACAACACCGTGACGTGACCTACCTAATAACCTAAATCATTATCTAAGAAGTAATATCATATTATCACAATCACACAATAAACAAAAATGTCTGAAGTCACACTGACTCACTGTCCAAACTGAGAGAGCAGTCACTCCACTCCAGTCCTCCTCGGTAGTAGTACCATCGGTCGGTATTATGGCTGTCCACAGTCTAACTCCAACACAGGCAAGTTAGGCTAGGCAACCACTGGCACAGTGGCACTAACTACAAGGGCTTCTGGCTTACGGCTCAGCCTCAGAGACAGACAGAGTCCTCCTCAGTCACACTGATGTCCACCACCTCACCGGCTCACCAACACATGACTGCTTGTCTCAGTCCAAGCCTCTCTGTGTCCGCTCTATCTTCTTCCCGCCCAGTGCCCAGACCTCCTACATGATAAAGAGATCTGGGCGCTGATTGGCTCCCGAGGCTGCTTAGAGAGCAGCCTCTATGGGAGCGGTATGGGCTGCGAACAGAGACTTAAGCAAGTTAAGCGCCACTGGGTGGCATTCTCTAGTAGCGGCTCATACGAACATTTGCTCTAGACATCCATATTGCACAAAGGAGGGGAGCTGAACGGTTCACAGCCTATCCTTCTTTGCGCAATATGAATATGGATGGATTCTATATTCAGTTAATAAAGGCAGTCTTATTGTAATTCATGGTGGCAGAGTCGGTGGCGGGGATGGGGGGGGTACCATAGGGTACAAAAAACAGAATTTATGCTTACCTGATAAATTGCTTTCTCCAACGGTGTGTCCGGTCCACGGCGTCATCCTTACTTGTGGGATATTCTCTTCCCCAACAGGAAATGGCAAAGAGCCCAGCAAAGCTGGTCACATGATCCCTCCTAGGCTCCGCCTACCCCAGTCATTCGACCGACGTAAAGGAGGAATATGCATAGGAGAAATCATATGATACCGTGGTGACTGTAGTTAGAGAAAATAATTCATCAGACCTGATTAAAAAAACCAGGGCGGGCCGTGGACCGGACACACCGTTGGAGAAAGCAATTTATCAGGTAAGCATAAATTCTGTTTTCTCCAACATAGGTGTGTCTGGTCCACAGCGTCATCCTTACTTGTGGGAACCAATACCAAAGCTTTAGGACACGGATGAAGGGAGGGAGCAAATCAGGTCACCTAGATGGAAGGCACCACGGCTTGCAAAGCCTTTCTCCCAAAAATAGCCTCAGAAGAAGCAAAAGTATCAAATTTGTAAAATTTGGTAAAAGTGTGCAGTGAAGACCAAGTCGCTGCCTTACATATCTGATCAACAGAAGCCTCGTTCTTGAAGGCCCATGTGGAAGCCACAGCCCTAGTGGAGTGAGCTGTGATTCTTTCAGGAGGCTGCCGTCCGGCAGTCTCATAAGCCAATCGGATGATGCTTTTAAGCCAAAAAGAGAGAGAGGTAGAAGTTGCTTTTTGACCTCTCCTTTTACCAGAATAAACAACAAACAAAGAAGATGTTTGTCTGAAATCCTTTGTAGCCTCTAAATAGAATTTTAGAGCACGAACTACATTCAAATTGTGTAACAAACGTTCCTTCTTTGAAACTGGATTCGGACACAAAGAAGGCACAACTATCTCCTGGTTGATGTTTTTGTTAGAAACAACTTTCGGAAGAAAACCAGGTTTAGTACGCAAAACCACCTTATCTGCATGGAACACCAGATAAGGAGGAGAACACTGCAGAGCAGATAACTCTGAAACTCTTCTAGCAGAAGAAATTGCAACCAAAAACAAAACTTTCCAAGATAGTAACTTAATATCTACGGAATGTAAGGGTTCAAACGGAACCCCTTGAAGAACTGAAAGAACTAAATTGAGACTCCAAGGAGGAGTCAAAGGTTTGTAAACAGGCTTGATTCTAACCAGAGCCTGAACAAAAGCTTGAACATCTGGCACAGCCGCCAGTTTTTTGTGAAGTAAAACAGATAAAGCAGAAATCTGTCCCTTCAAAGAACTTGCAGATAATCCTTTCTCCAAACCCTCTTGTAGAAAGGATAGAATCTTAGGAATTTTTATCTTGTTCCATGGGAATCCTTTAGATTCACACCAACAGATATATTTTTTCCATATTTTATGGTAAATTTTCCTAGTTACAGGCTTTCTAGCCTGGACAAGAGTATCAATGACAGAATCTGAAAACCCACGCTTTGATAAAATCAAGCGTTCAATCTCCAAGCAGTCAGTTGGAGTGAAGCCAGATTCGGATGTTCGAATGGACCTTGAACAAGAAGGTCCTGTCTCAAAGGTAGCTTCCATGGTGGAGCCGATGACATATTCACCAGGTCTGCATACCAAGTTCTGCGTGGCCACGCAGGAGCTATCAAGATCACCGAAGCCCTCTCCTGATTGATCCTGGCTACCAGCCTGGGAATGAGAGGAAACGGTGGGAATACATAAGCTAGGTTGAAGGTCCAAGGCGCTATCAGTGCATCTACTAGAGTCGCCTTGGGATCCCTGGATCTGGACCCGTAGCAAGGAACCTTGAAGTTCTGACGAGACGCCATCAGGTCCATGTCTGGAATGCCCCATAATTGAGTTATTTGGGCAAAGATTTCCGGATGGAGTTCCCACTCCCCCGGATGGAAAGTCTGACGACTCAGAAAATCCGCTTCCCAATTTTCCACTCCTGGGATGTGGATTGCAGACAAGTGGCAGGAGTGATTCTCCGCCCATTGAATTATTTTGGTCACTTCCTCCATCGCCAGGGAACTCCTTGTTCCCCCCTGATGGTTGATATATGCAACAGTCGTCATGTTGTCTGATTGAAACCTTATGAATTTGGCCTTTGCTAGTTGAGGCCAAGCTTTGAGAGCATTGAATATCGCTCGCAGTTCCAGAATGTTTATCGGGAGAAGAGATTCTTCCCGAGACCATAGACCCTGAGCTTTCAGGGGTTCCCAGACCGCGCCCCAGCCCACCAGACTGGCGTCGGTCGTGACAATGACCCACTCTGGTCTGCGGAAGCTCATTCCCTGTGACAGGTTGTCCAGGTTCAGCCACCAACGTAGTGAATCTCTGGTTCTTTGATCTACTTGGATCGTCGGAGACAAGTCTGTATAATCCCCATTCCACTGTCTGAGCATGCACAGTTGTAATGGTCTTAGATGAATTCGTGCAAAAGGAACTATGTCCATTGCCGCAACCATCAAACCTATTACTTCCATGCACTGCGCTATGGAAGGAAGAAGAACAGAATGAAGTACTTGACAAGAGCTTAGAAGTTTTGATTTTCTGGCCTCTGTCAGAAAAATCTTCATTTCTAAGGAGTCTATTATTGTTCCCAAGAAGGGAACTCTTGTTGACGGGGACAGAGAACTTTTTTCTATGTTCACTTTCCACCCGTGAGATCTGAGAAAGGCTAGGACAATGTCCGTATGAGCCTTTGCTTTTGACAGAGACGACGCTTGAATCAGTATGTCGTCCAAGTAAGGTACTACTGCAATGCCCCTTGGTCTTAGCACCGCTAGAAGGGACCCTAGTACCTTTGTGAAAATCCTTGGAGCAGTGGCTAATCCGAATGGAAGTGCCACAAACTGGTAATGCTTGTCCAGAAAGGCGAACCTTAGGAACCGATGATGTTCCTTGTGGATAGGAATATGTAGATACGCATCCTTTAAATCCACCGTGGTCATGAATTGACCTTCCTTGATGGTAGGAAGAATTGTTCGAATGGTTTCCATTTTGAACGATGGAACCCTGAGAAATTTGTTTAGAATCTTGAGATCTAAAATTGGTCTGAATGTTCCTTCTTTTTTGGGAACTATGAACAGATTGGAGTAAAACCCCATCCCTTGTTCTCCTAATGGAACAGGATGAATCACTCCCATTCTTAACAGGTCTTCTACACAATGTAAGAATGCCTGTCTTTTTATTTGGTTTGAAGACAATTGAGACCTGTGGAACCTCCCCCTTGGGGGTAGTTCCTTGAATTCCAGGAGATAACCTTGAGAAACTATTTCTAGCGCCCAAGGATCCTGAACATCTCTTGCCCAAGCCTGAGCAAAGAGAGAGAGTCTGCCCCCCACCAGATCCGGTCCCGGATCGGGGGCCAACACTTCATGCTGTTTTAGTAGCAGTGGCAGGTTTCTTGGCCTGCTTACCCTTGTTCCAGCCTTGCATCGGTCTCCAGGCTGGTTTGGTTTGAGAACTATTACCCTCTTGCTTAGAGGGTGTAGAATTTGAGGCTGGTCCGTTTCTGCGAAAGGGACAAAAATTTGGCTTATTTTTAGCCTTAAAAGACCTATCCTGAGGAAGGGCGTGGCCCTTTCCCCCAGTGATGTCTGAAATAATCTCTTTCAAGTCAGGGCCAAACAGCGTTTTACCCTTGAAAGGGATGTTAAGCAATTTGTTCTTGGAGGACACATCCGCTGACCAAGACTTTAGCCAAAGCGCTCTGTGCGCCACAATAGCAAAACCTGAATTTTTCGCCGCTAATCTAGCTAATTGCAAAGTGGCGTCTAAGATAAAAGAGTTAGCCAATTTAAGTGCTTGAACTCTGTCCATAACCTCCTCATACGAAGATTCTTTATTGAGCGACTTTTCTAGTTCTTCGAACCAGAAACACGCTGCTGTAGTGACAGGAACAATGCATGAAATTGGTTGTAGAAGGTAACCTTGCTGAACAAACATCTTTTTAAGCAAACCCTCTAATTTTTTATCCATAGGATCTTTGAAAGCACAACTATCTTCTATAGGGATAGTAGTGTGTTTGTTTAGAGTAGAAACCGCCCCCTCGACCTTGGGGACTGTCTGCCATAAGTCCTTTCTGGGGTCGACCATAGGAAATAATTTCTTAAATATAGGGGGAGGAACAAAAGGTATGCCGGGCCTTTCCCATTCCTTATTTACAATGTCCGCCACCCGCTTGGGTATAGGAAAAGCATCGGGGGGCACCGGGACCTCTAGGAACTTGTCCATCTTACATAATTTCTCTGGAATGACCAAATTGTCACAATCATCCAGAGTAGATAACACCTCCTTAAGCAGAGCGCGGAGATGTTCTAATTTAAATTTAAAAATAATAACATCAGGTTCAGCTTGTTGAGAAATTTTTCCTGAATCTGAAATTTCTCCCTCAGACAAAACCTCCCTCCTGGCCCCTTCAGATTGGTGTGAGGGTATGTCAGAACCATTATCATCAGCGTCCTCATGCTCTTCAGTATCTAAAACAGAGCAATCGCGCTTTCTCTGATAAGTGGGCATTTTGGACAAAATGTTTTTAATAGAATTATCCATTACAGCCGTTAATTGTTGCATAGTAAGAAGGATTGGCGCACTAGATGTACTAGGGGCCTCTTGTGTGGGCAAGACTGGTGTAGACACAGAAGGGGATGATGCAGTACCATGCTTACTCCCCTCGCTTGAGGAATCATCTTGGGCAACATCATTATTAGTGGCATCATTGACCCTACTTTGTTTGGACACTATGTCACATTCATCACATATATTTAAATGGGGAGGAACCTTGGCTTTCAAACATACAGAACATCGTCTATCTGATGGTTCAGACATGTTAACAGGCATAAACTTGATAACAAAGCACAAAAAACGTTTTAAAATAAAACCGTTACTGTCACTTTAAATTTTAAACTGAACACACTTTATTACTGAATATGTGAAAAAGTATGAAGGAATTGTTCAAAATTCACCAAAATTTCACCACAGTGTCTTAAAGCCTTAAAAGTATTGCACACCAAATTTGAAAGCTTTAACTCTTAAAATAACGGAACCGGAGCCATTTTTACATTTAACCCCTATACAGTCCCTGGTATCTGCTTTGCTGAGACCCAACCAAGCCCAGAGGGGAATACGATACCAAATGATGCCTTCAATAAGCTTTTTCAGTGGTTCTTAGCTCCTCACACATGCATCTGCATGCCTTGCTTTCCAAAAACAACTGCGCATTAGTGGCGCGAAAATGAGGCTCTGCCTATGACTAGAAAAGGCCCCCAGTGAAAAAGGTGTCCAATACAGTGCCTGCCGTTTTTTTAATACATCCCCAAGATTAAAAGAACTATTTATAGTTATAATCCACTAAATATACTTATAAAGTAATCGTTTTAGCCCAGAAAAATGTCTACCAGTCTTTAAAGCCCTTGTGAAGCCCTTTATTCTTATACTAAACTAAGAAAATGGCTTACCGGTTCCCATAGGGAAAATGACAGCTTCCAGCATTACCAAGTCTTGTTAGAAATGTGTCATACCTCAAGCAGCAAAGTCTGCCCACTGTTTCCCCCAACTGAAGTTAATTCATCTCAACAGTCCTGTGTGGAAACAGCCATCGATTTTAGTAACGGTTGCTAAAATCATTTTCCTCTTACAAACAGAAATCTTCATCTCTTTTCTGTTTCAGAGTAAATAGTACATACCAGCACTATTTTAAAATAACAAACTCTTGATTGAAGAATAAAAACTACATTTAAACACCAAAAAACTCTTAACCATCTCCGTGGAGATGTTGCCTGTGCAACGGCAAAGAGAATGACTGGGGTAGGCGGAGCCTAGGAGGGATCATGTGACCAGCTTTGCTGGGCTCTTTGCCATTTCCTGTTGGGGAAGAGAATATCCCACAAGTAAGGATGACGCCGTGGACCGGACACACCTATGTTGGAGAAAAATATATAAAAACTTTTTTAAAAGTGTAATTACACACATATCCCATCAGCAAAGAGTGGTAAGAGCTCAGAGAATCCTCCTCTCGCTTCTGTGTGTCTTCTGACGTTCTTCACGTTGCGCTATACGTCACTTCTGCTGCCCGGTCTTGCAGTCAAGGAGTTCCTCCGGGAACTTGAAGCAATCACGCCCAGTCCGGTGCTGAAGTAAAAGGATAGGGGAGCCTCACCCACGCCTCCCAAATGTAATTAATCCAACAACAAAGAATTCCCAGCACTCAGAGGTATAAAGTAATACACACCGAATCCATGTGTGTAAAAACAAGTGTTCATTTATTTTGTATATTATTCATAAAAACAGCAGCAAAGATCAAATCAGATCAAAACAGAAGTGGAAGCAAACAGGTCAAACATGTTTCGTCTGTGATAACGTAACCTATGACTTTATACCTCTGAGTGCTGGGAATGTTGTTGGAATAATTACACACATAGGACAGGTAAAGTGCTACCTTACCTGCCTCCTATGAAGGTACGTCACTGCCCTGGCTTAAGCAGGTGAACTAGCAGTTTGGGCAGAATTTCTGTCCAAACTGTATCTCCTTGGCTTTACAATAAAGTTTTTTTTAGCTGCACCAGCTCAAATTAGAAATGATCAAACTAGTATCCCAAAATGCATCCTGTTTGTATAAACTAAAATGAGTAGCCAATGCTTCTGTTAACAGATGTTTGTGGGTTTTTCTTGCAGATTTCTATGGTAATATGTTTTGGGTGAATTGTTACAGCTATAACATTGTTTTGAATTGTTCTTTGTGATTTTACTGAGAGTTGTCATTAGTCATGTTTGTGCTACACCTCTTACAGCTGACAATATCAAGAAATAGCACATACTCATAAAAATGAGTCTTATATGTAGCACAGGGGTGCACAAATGGGGGTTCATGAGCCCCACTGTGTGGGGGTGTCCTCTGCACTAGTTTTCGTTGTCCCCAGAAAATAAGCAGAACTAAGAAAGTATATGATATAGTTTATGCAGCTCCAGTAAAAAGGGTTATTTCTAGTGAGTGAGTAACCAGAAAATATATTATTATTTGTGTGCTTAATAGCCACAAATTTTATATGTGGCCCTTAAAGGGATATGAAACCCATTTTTTTCTTTCATGATTCAGATAGAGCATGGCCCATTTTTGGTTCAGAACCCTGAGTAGCGCTTGCTGATTGGTGGCTACATTTAGAAGCGTGAAGGAAATAAATATAAAGAGCTGGCTTTGCCTGATGAGAGTCAGACTAGTGCTGTTTGCATTTTTACTTACATATAGACAGACTCTAAGCATTTGCGATATATGAACATCTGCTGAAGAACTCTAGACCAGTCTGATGTATACAGTAAATAGGACTTCTGAATTGCAAAGCCTGGGAAGCAGTGGTGTATTTAAGGTTTGTGCTGTCTTAGGCACTTGCAATTCTGCTACCCCCTACCCCCCAAGGTTTTAGGCCATAATATTTTGGTCATGATTTAATGTTAATTTTTTTAAAGGCTTTTCCAAAATAAATGTTTACACACACCAAGTTATACACGTGCACATGCGCATACACATATACACACACACCTATCTAATGCTGCAATATATACAGTATCCCACAAAAGTGAGTACACCCCTCACATTTTTGTAAATATTTTATTATATCTTTTCATGTGACAAAACTGAAGAAATGACACTTTGCTGCAATGTAAAGTAGTGAGTGAACAGCCTGTATAAAAGTGTATATTGGCTGTCCCCTCAAAATAACTCAACACACAGCCATTAATGTCTAAACCGTTGGCAACAAAAGTGAGTACATCCCTAAGTGGAAATGTCCAAATTGGGCCCAAAGTGTCAATATTTTGTGTGGCCACCATTATTTTCCAGCACTGCCTTAAGCTTCTTGGGCATGGAGTTCACTAGAGCTTCACAGGTTGCCACTGGAGTCCTCTTCCACTTCTCCATGACGACATCACGGAGATGGTGGATGTTAGAGACCTTGCGCCCCCCCCTTCCGTTTAAAGATGCCCCACAGATGCTCAATAGGATTTAGATCTGGAGACATGCTTGGCCAGTCCATCTCCTTTACCCTCAGCTTCTTTAGCAAGGCAGTGGTCATCTTGGAGGTGTGTTTGGGGTCGTTATCATGTTGGAATAATGCCCTGCGGTCCAGTCTCTATGTACATGGTACGATGTAGTCCTCCAATATTGAAAAAGGAATAGTGCAAGTTCAGTGATGTGGTGATAATTATTGCAGAGGGAATATATAGAAAAATATGAAAAAAGGTGAAAAAAGATTGAAAAAACAAAAAAGGAAAAAACTAGAAAAAAGGAACAGTATGGCGTGTAAGAATTTTAATAGACTCTTTAATAGAACTTGTGATAAACACATAAAACTGTCTATTAAAATTCTTACACTGTTTCTTTTTTCCAGACACGAAAAAGTAGAAACAAACTTCCAGATCTACAGCATAATATTCCCATTTGGATCAAAAGCTTTTTAGTAGGATAACTATATTTTAAGGAGTAACATTTTATTTTGTTTTTATTAACTATAGCTTGTGAAATCACCGGTGGTATTTGTAATATTGCATATGTGTTTATACAGTATAATATATTAAAAGATCAGTGTTTTACTGAATTTTATATTTTTCCAAACAAAGGGGCCGATTTATCATTTGTCTGGCGGACATGATCCGCTGTAGCGATAATGTTCGCCAAACATCGATAAATGCAGACAGCATACGCTGTCGGCATTTATCATTGCACAAGCAGTTCTGGTGATCATATGCGATCAGACTGATTGATCTCCACAGCCTCAGAGGCAGCAGACGAGTTAAGGAGCAGCGCTGCTTTTTAACTCCTGTTTTCAGCGAGCCTATAGGCTCGCGCGGAAACAGGGGTATTTGGCCCCATTCGGGCCATGATAATTCGGCCCCACACTCTCTTTGTTTTTTGTATATTGCTTAATAGAGAGGATTTTGAAGGAGTAAATCCTCTAAGGAGAGTATATGGGATTGATGCAATAACTGATATATCTGAAGATTGAACATTCTTGTGATATACCTTTTACCTTTGTTGTAGTAATAGTTAGGATAAAGGGTTTTGTACTTTTGTATATGCATCCGAAATTAATTCCTGCATTGCAAAAACTCTGCTTATAAAATAGATGTTTTAAATAGTCATTTTGTTAGAGCATTTTGCAGACCTTGAACAAAAAACAACTCCCTCAAAACCTCTTGGTCCATAAAGCCAGTTTGGAACAGATATATATATAAGTTTCTCCGCTAATCTAAACAATCACTGTGCAACATGTAGGTCGATCAGAATAATCTCCAGCATATGGGGCTTGGAAAAACTAATATTTTCAGATTTAAAGGGATATGAAACCCATTTTTTTTCTTTCATGATTCAGATAGAGCATGCAATTTTAAGCAACTTTCTAATGTACTATTATTTTCTTTGTTCTCTTAGTAACTCTTTTAGAAAAATCAGGAATGTAAGCTTAGGAGCTGGCCCATTTTTGGTTCAGAACCCTGGGTAGCACTTACTGACTGGTGGCTACATTTAACTACCAATCAGCAAGCACTACCCAGGTGCTTAAACAAAAAAAATGGGTCAGCTCCTAAGCTTACATTGATGCTTTTCAAATAAGAGAATGAAGTAAAATTCAAAGAAGCTGTTTCCCTGACAAATACAAACATACACACATGAGACTTATTGGGAGAAGAGCCTCTAGGTACCATATGCTCTATTTAAGATACATACTGTAGAACTGCATAATTAAGAGATGTGTAATAAAAGGACAATGCAATAACACATACTCTAAATTTCAAATAAGCAGCATTTTTTCTGACAAATTTCAAAAGTAGGAGTTTCTATTTCCCTGCCCCCGTAGCCCTGTATCATGTGACAGCCATCAGCAAATCACAGTCTCATATATGTATTTACTGTGAATCTATCACATGCTCAATAGTATCTAGTGCCTCAGAATATAAATTACTATGCACATTAATTATAAAGGTTTTTTTTTTTCCAAATGACATGCTCTTCATGAATCATGAAAGTTTTATTTTTAATTTAGTGACCCTTTAACTTACCAGCCTTACAGTAATGACACCAGGGGACAACTGACGCTCTACTTTTCTATTTGTTAAATAAAATCTTATGTTTCCAATGAGACATCCTACATTCTTATAGCAATAGGAAGCATCAAAAGACATATCCAGTCTGTTCATTATCCTTTAGAAAACAGTAGGCCAAATGTCTTTTTCAGGCATTCTTAAAATCCTTAGACAGTCAATTTGATATAACAAGGCTAGGGCATCCCCCCTACTGGATAAATAACTGCAAATTCCCATGTAAGTGGAAACCAGCCTGGCTGCAATACCTTAGGTGTACCATAGAGGGCAATATTATCAAGTGTTTGTGTATTGGTAGCAATGAGAACATACATATAGCAGTCTTGTACAGCAAGGCACATATGTGTATTTCATCAGTTTCATTATTAATTATTATAATTTATTTTTTAATATATTAAATGTTGTCAGGTTTTGCTGGTCTTTCTGTTTAGACACAATTGAAGAAGTATAAATTGTGGTCACTACACTTGGCAGGCACAAACATACATGAGAAGTTTTATTTATGAACTTACAATCTACTACATCTGTGCCCAAGTGACTTACAGTTCCTCTAGATTCTTAATTGGAATTTTGCTCCCATGGCAGTGGCTGCCATAATATTTCAGCCACATTGTCACTGTGGGTCACAAGAGGGCAGTAGTGCTTATGCCTCTGCTACAATAATGCAGGTAATATTGCAGATTTGCAATGTGTTGCTCCCATATCTAACACCAATTAATTAACCCATGAGTAGACCACAAAGAAATCATTCAATAAAAAAAAACGTAAATTCCAACTCATGCAATCTGAACAGCTCTGATTAGAGGAGCATAGTAAAATTCAAGGGTAGGATAAATTGCATTAACCCTTAGGATGCGAAGAGTATTATAGAATGTCTTACAGCCCTACTTCATAATCACTGTCTAGCTAAAGTGCAATATAATATTTCTCTTTCTGTTGTATACAGTACATGTAGGGGACATGAGAACCACCAAATTAAATCAAGGACACACCTCATTGCCATTGCCTTATCATAAACTTACATTATTAGCAATATTCTCCTGCCATTCGCAACACCATTCTGTCAGTAAAACAGTTTCTATAACAGAAATTCAATTTGCAAATCATTTCCACTGAACAGGGGCTAAATCTCAATCTCTTTCTCTCTCTCTCTCTTTTTTCTCTCTCTCTCTTTTTCTCTCTTTTTCTCTCTCTTTCCTCAGTAGAAGCAAAAAGCTGACAGAATTAGGTTACAGGAGTCAATATAAGATGCAATGAATGAATGAATGAATGAATAAATATATTGGTGATGTCTTGGGTAAAAAGAAGGTGAATTGTAGAGATGTTGGTGTTCACATAGGATTTGGGAAGCACATGTATTTGTGGAGTAAATGAGAGTTAAGTGTGACTCTAAGGCAGGGGTATCAAGCTTATTGTATCTGGGGGCCAATGGTCAGGTGTGCTTCTCTGATGGGGGCCACTTGAACAGAGTGAGTGCTCTGGAACTGGATACACTAGGAAGTGACATTTACCCAAGTAGTAGTGCATGCTGGTGCTGGGAGTTATAGCCCACAATAAACATAAACAGTTGTGCAGATTTATCTTGGGAGTGCCAAGTGAAGTGATCATTCTGGAGCTGTATAACTGTCTAAAAAGTAACATTTATACAACCAGTGCATTGTGTGAGTCTACAATGAACAATGTATGCTTGTCTTTATTTTTATCTAGTTTGTGACTGTATAGAACATCATCTAGTTACACCTCTTAGAACCCTAAAAAAATGATGGGGCTCAAATTAATGATTTACCTAATAAACAATGGAGGGTCAGATTAAACTACCTTTAGGGCCGCATACTTTGAGACCACTGCCCTAAGGTAGGTTGGTGTTGTAAGTACAAGTCTCCTGCGGTAAGAGCTATGTCAGTTTTAGGGTGTCTATAAGAGGGGTGAATAAGAAGAATCTCAGCTTGAGTCAGATGTTGTGTTATGACATATAGGAATTTGCAGAGAGACAATTGGCGATCTGGTTGACTAAAGAGGAAAAGAAAACAAGAGAAGAATGTGTAGCTGCTTTTTGTAACTAATTTCTAAAAGCTATCCTAATGCACATTTGGTGCTTACTACCCTAGGCTTGCGGCTATAGCCCCTAATACTCCACCTATCAATGCCAGTGCTCAGTCACATTATTCAGCTATGTATGGAATAATCGTTAACCTCTTGGCTACCAGAGAGAGCTTTTATTTTTTAATTTAACTTGATCTAATCTATCAATGTTGCACCTTTTATCCAAACTACAACACTCACCTACTTTAACATTAATTTATTTAACAATAACCTTTGTGTATGTTATATTCACAGCAGTTGTACACATTGAGGCTAATTTAACAGTGCGGATCAGTTCTGCAAGACATCGCTAAATGCGGAGAGCAATACGCTCTCCGTATTCAGCATTGCACCAGCAGCTCACAAGAGCTGCTGCTGCAACGCCGCCCCCTGCAGACTCGCGGCCAATGGGCCGCCAGCAGGGGGTGTCAATCAACCCGATCGTACTCAATCGGGTTGAATTCCGGCAATTCCTGTCCGCCCGCTCAGAGCAGGTGGACAGAGTTATGGAGCAGCGGTCTTTGTGACCGCTGCTTCATAACTTGTGTTTCTGGTGAGTCTGAAGACTCGCCAGAAACACGGGCCTTCAAGCTCCGTTCGGAACTTGATAGATAGGCCCATTGCCTTTAAGTAACTGTGAACAGTATGTACTGTATGTGTATAATATATGTGGCTATTTGATCCCTTTATTACAAAAAGACCTTCGGGTGATCGTGCTGCAGTTGGTAACAATAGTACTAGCATTGTGATTGATTCATACACTTTCATGTCCATGTAATTACAACTCTTATTTTTACTAGTAGACATAAGAAGAAATTCTATAATTCTGTGTACTTCTGGTTAATAGGTTGCTCCCCTCTGATTCTGGGGGAAATCAGAATCATCCTATACATCTGGGCTATTTGGTTATAAAGATAAAGCCAACTCCCCTGTTTTGTGTGATTTGTATTGCAAGTCTCTCTTTTGGTATGTGAATTGGGTCCCTGCATTCAACTCCTGCCAACTCCCCTGTTTTGTGTGATTTGTATTGCAAGTCTCTCTTTTGGTATGTGAATTGGTTCCCTGCATTCAACTCCTGCCAACTCCCCTGTTTTGTGTGATTTGTATTGCAAGTCTCTCTTTTGGTATGTGAATTGGGTCCCTGCATTTAACTCCTGCCAACTCCCTTGTTTTGTGTCATTTGTATTGCAATTCTCTCTTTTGGTATGTGAATTGGGTCCTTGCATTTAACTTCTGCAAACTCCCCTGTTTTGTGTCATTTGTATTGCAAGTCTCTCTTTTGGTATGTGTCTGTAGTCTGTGTAATAAGTTATGTATTTACTCTGCTGATATCTTGTCTTTATCTATGTAATGTTCAAACCTTGTCAATACATACAAAATACTAAAATTCCTAAATTTTTAATCTCACTAATGGTATAACCCCAGTTTCTCCAAAATTCTATTGTCTGTTATTTTTACTTACACTTTCCCAATTGTCCTTTTGACTGTCTTGGATCATGTCATTACCTAATTTATTGCAATCAGCTGAATGCTCTGGCCTATAAATTTAACACTGCTAAGGGGAAGCAATGCAGGGTTTGCAATGCAGGCTTAGATAGCAGTATTGTAAGATCATCTGTTCACATCTATTAAGTGAACATTTATAAGTGAGGCACAAAGAATTATACAAGGATTGAACCAGGATTGGACAAGGCATAAGGCAAGTTCTGTTTTAATACTGTATTTTACCCACTGTTTGACTATTTTGTAAAAATGCCCAATATCTTTATATTCATCTTTGCCACCTTTTGCCTCTTTAACAAACTACTTTACTCTATTACTCCTTCCCCCTCGCCACCTGCATTGTCCATTAGCCCATCTCTCTTAACCTCACCTTACTTTTGTATTCATGAACTTCACACATTCCTAAAGACACTCTCTCCCCCCTGCACCTCATCACATAAACATTACTGCAAATCTGAATCTCATGTCACTGTTCCTCTTGCTCATACTAGCTGCTGGTGACATCTCCCCTAACCCTGGTCCCCCACAACTTCCTTGCCCTGCACACCCATGTGTGCCCTTCAATAAACTTCAAAAACAAAACTCTGGTAACCTTAATCTTATTCCTCTTGCATTTAAAGCCATCACCCCCTTCACTTGTGCACTATGGAACTCTTGCTCTGTTTGCAACAAGCTCACTTCTATCCATGACCTCTTTATCTCAAACTCTCTCAATCGTCTGACTCTCTTTCATTCAGACACAGCTTCCTCTATCGCACTGTCACATGGGGGTCTCCACTTCAGCCACACTCCTAGGTCTGATAATAGACAAGGAAGTGGTGTTGGTATTTTACTTTCCTCTCATTGCACCTTTCAACAAATACAGCCCTTCTCTTCCCTCACATTTTCTTAATTCAAAACACACATGATTCGCTTATTCTCTCCACTCTATACGTGTTGCAGTCAGATACCGCCCTCCTGGCTCCTCAACTCTATTTTTAGATCACTGTGCAGCCTGGCTTCCTTATTTCCTTTCCTCAGATACCCCTGCCCTCATTCTTGGTGACTTCTACCTCCCTGTTGATAATCCCACTGCCTCCTCTGCAAAACATCTTCTGCAACTTACTTCCTCTTTCAGCCTGTCACAATGGACTGACTCTCCCACTCTCAAAGATGGTCACTCCCTTGATCTGATTTTCAGCTATCGATGCAAACTATCGATCTCAAACTTCACAAACTCCCCTTTTCCTCTTTCTGACCATCACCTCCTCACTTGTAACATCACTTCCCTCTCTACAACTCCCCCTCCTTCTACCCCTCACACCAAACTTCACAGAAGAATTAATTAATTGGATCAGCAACAGGTCGCTAGCTCTCTTGAACCTCTCCTCTCTTCCATCCCCTCCTTTTCCTGCCCTGATGAATCTATCTGCCACTACAACTCCACCCTTACATCGGTCCTTGATAATCTGGCCCCACATACCATAACTCGGAAATCATACACTCATCCTCAGCCCTGGCATACTCCTCTGACACGGTAACAACGCAGATGTTCCCGTACTGCTGAGTGACACTGGAGGAAATCTTGGACTTTCTTCACTATAAATTCATCTACTATTCTCCCCTTAATCTATATAATCAATTTTACTTCTCTACTCTTTCTTCAAACCCAAAAGTTCTGTTCTCCACATTCAATACCGCCCACCCCCACATCCCACTACAACTTATATCTCAGCTCAAGATTTTGCCAGCTACTTCAACAACAAAATCGACTCCATCAGAAATTAAATCGTCTTGCAACATACTACCGGTCTCCGACCCCCCCCCCCCAAAAAAAAAAGCTCACAATCATCCAAAACCCACATAGCCAAAAATTTAGCTCTTTTGCCAATGTTAGAGAGGAATAAGTTTCTGCCCTTATACTATCCTCTCACCTCACTACCTGTCCCCTCGACCCCATCCCCTCACAGCTACTCCCCTCCCTCTATTCTACCCTTACCTCTATACTCACACACACATCTTCAATCTCTCCCTCAGCACTGGTATATTTACCTCATCTCTTAAACATGCACTGGTCACACCTATCCTCAAAAAAAACTCTCGATCCAACCTCCCCATCCAGCTATCACCCTATTTCCCTACTCCCTTTTGCCTCAAAGCTTCTTGAAAAGCTAGTATATGCATGTATATTCAATTTCCTTACATTAAACTCCCTCCTTGACCCACTGCAATATGAATTTCTCCCCCTACACTCCACAGAGTCAGCAATTGTTAAGGTGACCTACTTACAGCAAAATCCAAAGGCCACTTCTCTCTGCTTATCCTCCTAGATCTATATGCAGCCTTAGATACTGTTGACCACCCTCTTTTGCTCCAAATCCTCCATTCCTTTGGCACTTGCGACACAGCTTTCTTGTGGTTCTCTTCCTATCTGTCTAACCGTACCTTTAGTGTAGCCTTCTCTGTACCGCAAGGCTCTGTCCTCAGTCCCCTCCTCTTCTCAATCTAAATGTCCTCATTAGGTTCCTTAATAAAGTCCCATGGGTTTCAATATCATTTCTATGCCGATGACACCCAAATCTACTTCTCTGCACCAGAATTATCTCCTTCCTTACTAACCCGTGTCACTAACTGTCTCTCTCATATCTCATCTTGGATGTCCTCTCACTACCTCAAGCTAACAAGCTAAATCTCTCCAAAACTGAGCTCCTTATTTTTCCCCCTTCTTCCAAAATCTCCACCCCCCATTTCTCTATAACTGCCTGATGTCTTGGGGTCACACTTGACTCGGATCTATCTTTCACTACTCACATTCAGTCCTTGGCTCAAGCCTGCTGCTTCCACCTTAAAAAAAATCTTTACAATTAGACATTTCCTTACACAAGACAGTTACACAACTAAGATTTTAATCCACTCTCTCATCCTTTCCCGCCTCGACTACTGCAACTCCATCCTGTCTGTTCTCCCTAGCTGCTGCCTAGCTCCTTTACAATCCATAATGAACGCCTCTGCCATGTTCATCTTCCTTACATGTCGCTCTTTATCTGCTGCACCTCTCTGCCAATCCCTTCACTGGCTTCCTCTTGACTCCAGGATTAAACACAAAATTCTCACACTGACACACAAAGCCCTCAACTGCACTGCTCCCCCCTACATCTCAAACCTTGTCTCCAGGTGCTCTCCCTCCCGTCCCCTCCACTCATGATCTCCTACTCTCCTCCTCTCTTGTTACCTCCTCATATTCCCGTTTACCAGATTTTTCCATCTTATGGAACTCTCGCTCCACAAGACTCTCCCCTAGTTTTGAAAGCTTCAAGTGCTCCCTGAAGACTCTCCTACACTCACCTTCCTGTCTCCACTGCTATCCCCTTAAACCCCATAGCATGTAAGCCTACGAGCCCAGCTGTTTGTAGTTCACATTCATAAGAGCCGACTACAACAGTGCAACTTTTGGCAGGGCCCTGTACCCACTTGACCCCTGTAAATGTTTTTTTCTATCATATAGGTGGCAAGAGTCCATGAGCTAGTGTTGTATGGGATATACAATCCTACTCGGAGGGGGCAAAGTTTCCCAAACCTCAAATAATAATAAATACACCTCCCACCTCACTCATACCTCAGTTTTACAAACTTTGCCTCCTTAGGAGGTGGTGAAGCATGATGTGCTTGATTTTAGATAGGAAGCTTGATTCTTACCTTAGAAGAGCATATTTACATACTGGCTATATTCTTAGACCAGATATTTCTATGGCTGATATTGCTGCTGCTTCAACTTTTTGGTTGGACAGTTTAGCGCAGCAGTTATCAGATCCTGAACTATCTAGCATTGTTCTTTTACATCAACATGCAAAATATTTCATTTGTGAAGCTATATTTGATGTCATTAAGATTAAAGTCAAATCTATGTCTTTAGCTATGCTAACTAGAAGAGCTTTATGGCTTAAATCTTGGAATGCTGACATGGTGTCTAAATCTAGATTATTATCGCTATCTTTTCAGGGTAATAATTTGTTTGGTTCTCAATTGGATTCTATTATCTCCATTATCATGGGGGTATGGGAGTTTTTCTACCCCAAGACAAGAAATCTAAGGGTAAATTTAAAGCTCCTAATCGTTTTTGTTCCTTTCCTCAGAATAGAGAACATAAAACCTCTCCTTCCCCTAAGGCATCTGGCTCTAATTGGAGACCATCTCAGAATTGGAATAAATCCAAGCCTTATAAAAAACCAAATCCAGCCCCTAAGTCTGCATGAAGGTGCATCCCTCAAACCAGTTCTTCTGGTGGGGGGCAGACCAAAGTTATTTCAAGACATTTGGACAGATTCTGTCCAAAATCAGTGCATTCAGAATATTGTTTCTCATGGGTATTAATAGGTTTCAGAATAAGACCTCCCATGGGATGATTCTTTCTTACTCATGTTCCAACAAACCCTGTGAAGGCTCAGGCTTTTCTGAAGTGTGTTTCAGACCTAGAACTTTCAGGGGTGATTGTACCAGTTCCTCAATAGGAACAGGGTTTGGGTTTCTATTCAAATCTATTCATTGTCCCAAAGAAGGAAGATTCTTTCAGACCAATCCTGGATCTGAAAACTTTAAATAGTTTTGTAAGAGTCTCAGCTTTCAAGATGGTGACTATAAGGACTATTCTATCTTTTGTTCAGCAAGGTCATTTCATGTCCACAATAGACTTACAGGACGTTTATCTTCACTTTCCGATTCATCCAGACCACTATCATTTTCTGAAATTCTCTTTTCTATACAAGCATTACCAATTTGTCGCTCTTCCATTTGGCCTAGCATCAGCACCAAGAATTTTTTTGAAGGTACTTGGTGCCCTTCTATCTGTAATCAGAGAGCAGGGTATTGCGGTGTTTCCTTATTTGGACGATATCTTGGTACAAGCTCAATCTTTTCATTTAGCAGAATCTCACAAGAAACAACTAATGTTGTTTCTTTAAAGACATGGTTGGAGGATCAATTTACCAAAGAGTTTCTTGATTCCTCAGACAAAGGTCACCTTCTTAGGTTTCCAGATAGATTCAGTGTCCATGACTCTTTCTCTAATAGACAAGAGACAAATTAAATTGGTCTTAGCTTGTCTAAACCTTCAGTCTCTATCATTCCCTTCAGTGGCTATGGGCATGGAAGTTTTATGTCTCATGATTGCAGCATGGGACGCAATCCCCTTTGCTCGTTTACATATGAGACCTCTACAGCTTTGCATGTTGAACTAGTGGCACAAGGATTATACTTAAATCCCAACACTCAACTCTCTCTGACTTGGTGGTTAAACCATCACCTTATTTTTCAAGGGGCCTCCTTTGTTTGGCCTTCCTAGACTGTGATCACAACAGATGTAAGTCTTACAGGTTGGGGAGCTGTCTGTGGGTCTCTGACAGCACAAAGGATTTGGAATCCTCAAGAGGCGAGGTTACCAATCAATATTTTAGAACTCTGTGCTATTTTCAGAGCTCTTCAGGCTTGGCCTCTATTGAAGAGAGAACTTTACATTCATTTTCAAACAGACAATATCACAACAGTGGCATATGTCAATCATCAAGGGGGGACTTGCAGTCCTTTAGCAATGAAAGAAGTTTCTCTGATACTTTCTTGGGCGGATTCCAACTCTTGTCAAATCTCTGCGATTCATATCCCAGGTGTAGACATTTAGGAAGCAATTACTCTCAGCCGTCATTCTCTACATCCGGGGAAGTGGTTTCTTCATCCAGATGTGTTTTTTCAACTTGTTCAGATGTGGGGTCTTCCAGAAATAGATCTGATTGCCTTTTGTCTGAACAAGAAACTTCCCAGATACATTTCCACATTAAGGGATCCTCAAGCGGAAATGATGGATGCTCTAGTAGTTCCCTGGTTTTACCAACCTGCTTACATTTTTCCTCCTCTAGTTCTTCTTCCAAAGGTGATCTCCAAGATCATAATGGAACAATCTTATGTGTTTCTGATAGCACCAACATGGCCTCAAAGGTTTTGGTATGCGGACCTTGTCCGAATGTCCAGCCTTTGTTCACTTCCTATAAGATCAGTCCTTCTGTCTCAAGACCCAGTTTTCCATCAGGATCTGAAATCTCTCAATTGGAAATTAAACGCTCACTTCTTAGTCATAGAGGTTTCTCTGACTCAGTAATTAACACTATGATACAGGCTCGTAAGTCTGTTTCAAAGAAAATTTATCATAGGGTTTGGAAAACCTATATTTCATGGTGTTCCACTCATGATTATTCTTGGCATACTTTTAGAATTCCTAGGATTCTACATTTTCTTCAGGATGGTTTGGATAAAGGTTTGTCTGCAAATACTTTGAAAGGACAAATCTGTGCTCTTCTTATTTCATAGAAAGATTGCTAAGCTTCCTGATATGTTCAGGCTTTGATTCGTATCAAACCTGTTATTAAATCAATTTCTCCTCCTTGGAGTCTTAATTTGGTTTTAAAGATTTTGCAGGCTCCTCCTTTTGAGTATATGCATTCTTTGGATATTAAACTACATTCTTGGAAAGTGTTATTTATTTTGGCTATCTCTTCTGCTAGAAGGGTTTCTGAATTGTCTGCTCTCTCTTGTGAGACTCCTTATCTGATTTTTCATTCAGATAAAGCTGTTTTGCAGACTTCGTTTAAATCTTTACCTAAAGTTCGGAATTCTAAAAACATCAATAGGGAAATTATTGTTCCTTCCTTGTGTCCTAATTAGGTATGGGCGAATGTTTAAATTTCCAAATTCGAATGTTAGAACAAATGTTATTACCGAAATTCAAATTACAAATCCGAATGTTGATACGAACGAAGATTCTTAAAAATTCTATAATCGAATGCTATTTACAGTTAGTTTATAATTAGATTGAATGTCCACATTCGAAATTTCAAATTTAACATTCTATTTAACAAATACTATTCAGAAGTTCAATAGATCATGTGGTATGGAATCTAGTAAATTGATACATAATAGATACAAATATATAAATTTGAATATTTCTATTTCGATAGAATATTGCATAATTAGAATATTACATTTAAAGAAAGCATTAGAAATACTATTACAAACCTATAAATTCAAATTTTTTTAATTTGAATATTGCATAATTCAAATATTACATTTAAATAAAGCATTATAGAATTACTATTACAAATATATCATTTTGAATTTTTCGAATTTGAATATTACATTTAAAGAAAACATTAGAAATACTATTACAAATATATAAATTCGAATTTTTCAAATTTGAATATTGCATAATTCGAATATTACATTTAAAGGAAGCATTAGAAATACTATTACAAATATATAAATTCGATTTTTTTCTAAACTAATATTTTCTAATGTAATTGTAAAATTCGAAACCGAACATTCGAAAATCAAATGTTAGAATGTTATGTAAACATTCAAAATTCGATTTGAATGAAAAAATGTGTTAAAATTTGTTTCATTTTTTGAATGTTGCGAAACATTCGCCCATCCCTAGTCCTAATCCTAAGAATACTCTTGAAAGGTCTTTACATTCTTTGGATGTGGTAAGAGCTTTGAATTATGTTGAGGCTACTAAAGATTTCAGAAAGACTTCTAGTCTATTTGTTATTTTTTCTGGTTCCAGAAAAGGTCAGAAAGCCTCTGCCATTTCTTGGCATCTTGGTTGAAGCTTTTGATTCACAAAGCTTATTTAGAGGCGGGGCAGTCTCCACCTCAGTGAATTACAGCTCATTCTACTAGATCAGTCCCCCTATCTTGGGCTTTCAAGAATGAAGCTTCAGTTGATCAAATTTGCAAGGCAGCAACTTGGTCTTCTTTGCATACATTTACTCAATTTTGCCAATTTGATGTATTTGCTTCTTTGGAAGCAGCCTTTGGTAGAAAGGTTCTTCAGGAAGCTGTCTCGGTTTGGTTCTAGCGCCTATGATTTAAGTTTTTGGAATTTTTTTAAGAAAACTTAATTATTTGTTTGAATTTAATTTCTCAGCAAAAAATAGCTGTTTTTATTTTATCCCTACCTCTCTAGTGACTCGTGGACTTCCACATCTTGGGTATTATATCCCATATGTCCCTAGCTCATGGACTCTTGCCACCTATATGAAAGAAAACATGATTTATGTAAGAACTTACCTGATAAATTAATTTCTTTCATGGTGGCAAGAGTCCATGAGACCCACCCAATTTTTTGGGGGTTATGATTTTTTATATAAAGCACTTTATTTATCCTGTTCCTCTTTTTTATGCTTTTACTCTTTTTACACCTCACTAACTTGGCTATACGTTAAACTGAGGTATGAGTGAGGTGGGAGGTGTATTTATTGGCATTTGAAATTTGGGATACTTTGCCCCCTCCTGGTTTGAATGTATATCCCATACGTCACTATCTCATGGACTCTTGCCACCATGAAA
This sequence comes from Bombina bombina, assembly GCF_027579735.1. Classification (NCBI taxonomy): domain Eukaryota; kingdom Metazoa; phylum Chordata; class Amphibia; order Anura; family Bombinatoridae; genus Bombina; species Bombina bombina. The sequence continues at coordinate 1,240,802,827 of NC_069501.1, forward strand.
AAAATGAATTTATCAATTAAGTTCTTGCATAAATTATGTTTTTGTATACCACCTATGTTCATAGGGCTGCGGAATCTGTTGGCGCTCTACAAATACCTGCTAATAATAATTATAAAAGAAGCAAGAGCGTAGAACTAGAATGTTGGCATTTTGTAAATCAATCTTAAAGGGGCATGGAAGCCAAAACTAAACTTCTAAGATTTATTTACATTTAATTTTATTATAAAAATTATTTCTTTCACTTGTGATTATTTGTCAAAATTTAGCTTCTTTGATTAGAATCTACCTAGGTATCCTGCCATAGAAAGGAGCTATTTTATTTTTAAGTTACATGCTCTGTCTGAATTAAGCAAGTTAAAACTCTCTATGTCCCTTTGACCAAAGAAAAGGCAGCTCATTTTTGTAATGATTTAATACAATTGTGTTGTGGCTCTTTTGTGTTTTATAATTAAACTAGTTTTCAATGTGTTGCAGCCATCTGTGGCAGACTATGGGTAAATATTACGTACTAGGTTGTCTATACCTGCTTTTCTCTCTGTAAAACACAAGTGCTGATATTTGTTGCTCAGATCTTGCTCTCTTATGATAACCCCCGCCCCTTTCAGCTTTGCTTTCATTCCATAGTGATTCTCATTAATAGGAGCAGCTGTTTTAGCCATTTACTCCAGTGCAGTGATAACTCCATCAGCTGTTGTCAGAGACTTGGCACCTTCCTGCTAGCTGTTTTAGTCTTTGCAAAAACAAAATCACAGACTCATACATAGGCACATGTAGGGTTGCCACCTCAGCCATGTTTTCCTGGACACTTATGAGTTGCACATGCTGCAGGGTGGAACATGTATTGTGTTTCTGGACAGCACTATTCATACTCCTCCCTGCACACCCTGCAGCATGTGTAACTTATAAGTGTTCTGTATTTTAAGAGACGGGTGGCAACCCTAGGCACATGGCAGGGGCTTCTTTGAGGAAATACCCTCAATACAACCTCAATTCTGAGTGGCCGTAAATTGATAAATTGCTAAAGAAGAGATTTTAAAGAGACAGTCTAGTCCTAAACAAACTTTCATTATTCAGATAGGGCATGTAATTTTAAACAATTTTGCTTTGTTCTCTTGGTATTCTTAGTTGAAAGCTAAATCTAGGAGGTTCATATGCTAATTTCTAAGCCCTTGAAGGCCGCCTCTTAGCTCAGGGCTTTTTGACAGTTTTTTACCACTAGAGGGTGTTAGTTCATGTGTTTCATCTAGATAGCACTGTGCTCACGCACCTGGAGTTCCTAGGAGCCAGCACTGATTGGCTAAAATGTAAGTCTGTCAAAAGAACTGAAATAAGGGGGCAGTCTGCAGAGGCTTAGATACAAGGTAATCACAGAGGTAAAATGTATATTAATATAACAGTGTTGGTTATGCAAAACTAGAGAATGGGTAATAAAGGGATTATCTGTCTTTTAAAACAATACATATTCTGGAGTAGACTGTCCCTTTAAATCCATGTGATGAAATCCCTTTGACTCCTTACTCAACTGAGTGATGTTTCTAGCATCTGACTTAAGCCTGAAAGCCAAACAGCTGTATTGTCTGTCAGTGGCCCTCAATATAGCTCAGTGTAAAGTGGTTAATAGTGGTGGTGACAATCCCATTGCATGTGGGTTGTGATAGAATATGGACATTATACAATATGAGGGGGGGGGGGGTAATCTCATTGCTTTAGAAATAAATAATCAAATTATTTATCAACAAAAATACCTTAGACTTTAATGGTGATTTTCTGTTTAGACGTTTTTTTAACAGATTTTTTTTTTTTTAATCGTAGCAAGAAACTGTATGAAAAACAATTTTTAAATGTTCGTAAATCATTTCTTGCTTTTTTTGATTTGTCACCTGCTCCATAGATTGGCCAAATAGCACAATCTGTAACCTCGGTTTTCAAAATCAACACCTATCTCAGATGACAGCTAACAATAGAGGCGATTAAATGTCCGCAAAGTCCGTAAGATAAATATCCCAAACTAAGGACATGATTTAGAGCAGGAAGCTGAAATGAAAACCACAGTAGAATTGTTCCTAAAAAACCTTCATATAAAACAAAAAGAAGACACAACATCTTGTAATCGATATAAAAAGGATATATAGCTTGTAATGATTAGTACATTTATCACTGCAAGTTTTATATCATATTTATATGGATTAAATAATGAGTAACCCACACAAATTATATATTGTTTTTTTCAATATGTGGCTAAAAACTGTAAAAAAAAATGTATAATTTTTGGGTAGATTTTAGTAAATTATATTAAAATAGCCCAGTGACCACTGCTGTTACTGTGATCACCTTAATAAATTGTCATCAAGGGCAGCTACATGTGAAATAGGGACCCATGCAGGCTTTTGGGGGTTATAATATAGATGAGAGAGGCCCCATTGTGCATTATAGAAATAAAAGCACTTTTTTTCTTGCAAAGTTCGCTGTTACTATAGTGATCACCTAACTATACAGACAAAATTCATATATTTTTTTTAAGAGAGGGTCTTGTCTACTAGGGTCTCTAGACAAACATTTTTTTCATGATGCATATACAGTACTATTGCAAATCAAATCACTGTGTGTTGTGTTTACTGTATAATTAAATTATCTTGTTTGCAGTACAGGCTTTTTTTCTTTTAAATGAGGGGTTTTGGAGCTTAGTAGTAGCTGCTATGGGAGCTGTGATCAAGGGGTTAAAAAAAACTCCCCCATTCAGCTCCCTAGCAGCTACCGTGGTGACGTCAGCTGGTGTTCAGTCGTATTTTGCATATTATGTAACGTTAAAAATGATGTGTCATCCTATGAGGTTAGACAGTCGAAATTTGCTATCTTGAACTGCCCAAGTGCATGTCAATGGTAGGCGTTTGGGGCAAGCATTGGGACCCTACTGTAAATAAAATAGAACAAAAATAGTGCAATTGTGCATATTATGTGATGTTAAAAACGTGTCATTGTATGGGGCAAGACCGTTGAAATTTGCTACCTTGAACTGCATGAAGCCTGGGAATTCCACCCACTTAGTCACCAAGGATCCCCGACCTGTAATGCGAGGGATTGTTGAAAACAGCGTTTGATCATGACAAGAAGAGCTTATCATTTGCCTACAGGTAGCGATGCGCATGATGAGAATTCTTTGTCATGCACATCAAAGGGTTTAATGTGAATGGGGATACTTTTTAAAAAAAATTTTGATTGTATTTCTAATTTTTATATATATATATATATATATATATATATATATGTGGGTCGAAAGAGAATATTCTCAAAAGTAAATAGGCGCACTGCTATACAATTATGAATAATGTGGTATTAATATACTGTATGGTGTATACAAAAACAAAGTTCAAAACCAATCAGTTGGTACAGGTTAGTTCTTTCCCAGTAAAGTTCTGGTATAGGGTAAGTGATAGCGCTTACCAGAGCCAACCTCAATCCTATGAGGTAAGTGATCAGCAATGGAGTATAGATGATCCCTTTGGAACTGTGTGCTCTCGTGTAAATCTTTTGGTATCTGTTGCTCCTTGCCAATGAAGATCCTGGACTCTCTTATGAAAGCAAGAATGATTATTTGGTTCTCTCTATGGTATTTGTTGAAGTCCTGCTGGTTTTTAGAGGAACTTGTTGGTGAAATGGCAATCTTGGACTCTCAATGGATTCCTTCTTCTTTCAGAAGCTTGGATGTCCAATATTCTCATAGATGAATAGAAAAAGAGAAAAACAACATAGAGTAGTACTGCAAAATGATTAAAGCAGAAACTAAATGTATGTCCTGGTGTAAAGTAAGTATATTGCGCTTACCAGAGCAAACCTCAATCCTATGAGGTAAGTGATCAGCAAGGTGTTAAAGATGGTGTTTTGGATGTTCCAAGAAATTCCTGGTCTTTTTTTCATCAGAGGGAATGGCAATCCTGGACTCTCTTATTAGAGTAGGGATGGTCCTTTGGTTCACTCTTTGTTGGTATTATACAAATGTGTCTTGAGTGACTTATATCCGAATGAAATCCTGGGCTCTCTGAGTATTTATTCTCTCTTTTGGTATTGGGATGTCACTTGTCCACAACTCTTCCTCACGTCTCTGGTCTCTCTCTCTCTGTAGTGTCACATCTCATGAAAAAAAGACCAGGAATTTCTTGGAACATCCAAAACACCATCTTTAACACCTTGCTGATCACTTACCTCATAGGATTGAGGTTTGCTCTGGTAAGCGCAATATACTTACTTTACACCAGGACATACATTTAGTTTCTGCTTTAATCATTTTGCAGTACTACTCTATGTTGTTTTTCTCTTTTTCTATTCATCTATGAGAATATTGGACATCCAAGCTTCTGAAAGAAGAAGGAATCCATTGAGAGTCCAAGATTGCCATTTCACCAACAAGTTCCTCTAAAAACCAGCAGGACTTCAACAAATACCATAGAGAGAACCAAAGAATCATTCTTGCTTTCATAAGAGAGTCCAGGATCTTCATTGGCAAGGAGCAACAGATACCAAAAGATTTCCACGAGAGCACACAGTTCCAAAGGGATCATCTATACTCCATTGCTGATCACTTACCTCATAGGATTGAGGTTGGCTCTGGTAAGCGCTATCACTTACCCTATACCAGAACTTTACTGGGAAAGAACTAACCTGTACCAACTGATTGGTTTTGAACTTTGTTTTTGTATACACCATACAGTATATTAATACCACATTATTCATAATTGTATAGCAGTGCGCCTATTTACTTTTGAGAATATTCTCTTTCGACCCACATTTTATTCAGTGACACGGGTACACTGACTCACACTTTAGGCTGCACGCTCAGTTTTTATACTTATCTATATATATAAGTTTTGGTGCACTTCCGACCAACCAAGTGAGTGCAGTCTCATAAAATCATCACATCTTTAATCACTGAAAGATCTTTTTTATACAATCTATAACTTACTAGCTATTTCTCCTATAGTAGTTTTAGCGCTGGTGACCCCCCTTTCTTCCTCATATATATATATATATATATATATATATATATATATATTTATATATTTCTAAAATTGTTTAAGAAGTTTTACAGTTGTATGAGGCACAAGAATAAATGCTGCTGCTGTGACCTATCTTTCTGCTTGTATAGGGCCTCGGTTTGCATTTCTGCTTTAGGATCAAGCTCATAATTTGTCCAGCTTTATCCACAGCCTGTAGACCGATGATTTGCCTTTGACATATGGAGAAATGACACATGTATCTATTTAGCATGTAAATCTTGACATTTGAAATCAATCCAAAACGTTTAGTGCATTTCAGGAACAGCTGCATGTGTGGTTCACTATTTTTAGTGTCAGCATTTACATGATTGGATTGTAAAATGACAATTTAGCACTGCCACTAATCTTGCTAAGAGACTACCTTTTGCTTCAGAACTATTTTGAGAGTCATGCTATACACACGTACACAAATTGAGATTAAGGATGTGTGTATAATCTATAAAGATGTCTCTATGTGTATGTATTGGAAATATCATGTTACACCCTGTCCAAAACATATTATGGCTAAAAAAATGGCTAAAATTGGGTGGGGAGGGGGTAGCAGAATTTTGAGTGCCTAGGACAGCACAAAATCTACAGCACTACGACACAATGGTGTAGATTACAGTCCTTTAGAAAGGTTTATCTAATGATTTTTAAACAACGTTTTCCCATTAAGATCTATGATGATTATTGTAGATAAGTCATTTGATTGTAATTAACACTATTGTTGTTAAAAAAGTGCAAACATATATGCTGCAATATGCTATTACATTTTATTATTGCTCTATCCCTAGCCTAGTACTATGGTGTTGATCACAATCATTTAGAATAACATCAAATTATGTATCTACAGAAATCCCCATAGACTTTATTAGTGAATGTCTGTAGAAAATCAGTAGTAGTTTTTTCTAAAGGATTGTGATCAATCCCAGAATATATTTCCAGTGGTCACACTCACAAAATACTTCTGCCATTAATACCCCTGCAGTTATAAATTAGAACTCCTATGTGTGTATTTGAACAGGGGTATAATCAGTACTGTGGCCTTGTGTGTGTGTGTTGTGATATGGAATTTGCTAACTGGGATACTCCATAATAATCTAATATATATTGTCTGGGGTTTAGCAATATTTGTAGCTTTGGAATTCAATAAGTAAAAAAATAGCTTTATAACTGTATTGTTAGGTATCAAGAATTGTGATTGTAATTAGACATACAGAATTTGCTAAGTATTTGAAAATCGGTTCAGCCGAATCTTTTGGAACGAATATCCGAGGTCTGCTGCAGTATTGGGTATTTTGTTTTGTTTTAAACAAAATGAATACCGAATATTCGTGGAACATTTACATTCAGTTTCGTTAAACAAATGTAAATGTTCCTTTGATACAAGTGAAAAAAATCACCTGTAGCGTTATATACTTACCTCTAGCACGCTAGAGAGTCGCACTAATGCTGACACTTCTTTTTAGAGTATCGCTAATAGGAGGCTTAACGTGGCAGAGCCCAGGGCCTGCACTTGAGGACCTTCTCCTCTAACACAGGCCCTGTATTTTAACCCTAACAGGTAATTTAAAGAAAACTAATAAATACTAATGAATTTTCTTAGTATTTTTCAGTTTCTTTAAATTCCGTTGTGCATTCGTTTGGATATTCGCTTTGTGAAAACAAATGCACATATCTAGTAAGTATCGGACCATTTTTCACCAAACCAATAATGAAAAAAGCTCTTCCGGTATTCAAATGAAAAAAACTGATTGTTTTGACATTGAAAATGCCTCATTAGCAGCTGTTAACATGCAGAAAACTATCAAATGATTGTGAACAAGGGGTTAAAAATCTAGTCTGCTTCCACTCCACAGCAGCAATACACTACTGGGAGCTAGCTGAGCACATATGGAGAGCCAATGAAAAGAGGTATATGTGTATAGGCACCAGTTAGCTCCCAGTAGTGCAGTGCTTTTCAACAGAGGATACCAAGAGAATAAAACAAAAATGAAAAGTGATGTAAATAAACCCTTAAAGTATATGAGTTTCATGTCCCTTTAAACTTTAATCTGGGTAAAAATATAAGAATGGGAGGTCTGTCTCCAGAGGTATTTGTCACCTATTGACCCTAGATTAAGCAAACATAAATTCTGTTCATGGAGAGCACATTAAATCCTGTTGATTTCTGCTATATACTGAAAAAGAGAAGCCTCAGCCAGTTCACAGTTCTGCTCCCTAATGCATAAACCAGCGCTCACCATAGAGCTCTCTTTTATCAGCAGCCAGATAGTCAGGCTAAACAGAACCCCCTGGAGATTATACAGGAATCTTAATGCTGCAGCACAGATCCAGGCTTTATTTAATGGGAAGCTCACTTATTCTCGTGGAAAATGCTTCAATAGCATCCCGTAACATGAAGTCATAATTATCCATCAAAATCATATTTTATGGACAAAAGCTTTGAATTATTCAGAGTTTGAAGCTCCTTTATTGTCCTGCTGGTTTCCTGGCTTCATAGAGACCATAGTAAAAGGGCATGAAACTGATGGGCACTGCTACAATAGCGCATTTACTACTCACCATGCTATTGTTAAGCTGTTGTCTCATTTGAACATTTACTGGTGCCAATGGGTGAAGTTCCACATCTTCATTTAACCTTTAACCTGTGTATAAAAACTGCAAAAAGGTAAATGTCCTGCTCTGTATTGTGTGAGCTAACAGATACAGCTGTGCAGAAGCCAGCAACTTCACTGATCAGTCAATGTTCAATGCTGCTGTCACAGGGTAAAAAAATATGTAGGTTTAAGATGGTGCGCCAGTATGAAAATGTAGAGTTTCACCAACTGGCGTCTCTAAAGGGTTAAAATAGGAGAATAGCAGCTACAGACACAGGACGTAAACAGTAGCACGTAAATAGTAACCAGTCTGATCAAGTAATGTGCAGCAGTTTAATCTCCCTTTAAAAGGGATATCAAACAAATATATACACTAATATTTACTACATTACAAAGGATCTGTAAACAAATAAATGTTTTCAAAACATTTACATCTGTAAATTTGTTAGCAATTTTGTATTTTTTTGTAGCTTGTGACAGACCCCTTGAAAAGCATCTATAATACCGTTTATCTGACCTCCACACCTGTGAACAATTATGGACACATTTAAATGAGCACCTACACTAAGCAAATAATCACCCACTTGAGTGCCGCACGCATTGTAGCTCCAGAACAGAAAACCATCAGTGAGCCACAGTCACACAACTGTAACGTATTACTATTTGTATTTTTCACATTTCTTTAAATAATTAAAATATACAATATAACATTATTCTTGTACCCAAAAAATATTCGGCTAGATTATGAGTCTTGCATTAGGCTTAAAAAGCAGCGTTGGCCGGTCCCAACGCTGCTTTTTAATGCCCGCTGGTATTATGAGTCTTGCAGGTACAGGTGTACCGCTCACTTTTTTAACCTGACTTGGAAATACAACCATTGAACTTCAATCCTATTGGCTGATCCAATCAGCCAATTTTCAATGGGACTTGCATAGCGCCGGTATTACGAGTCTGACAAAAAGTGAGCGTTAGACCCTCTCCTGTCAAGACTGGTACCGCATTTTAAAGTCAGTAGTTAAGAGTTTTACACTACAACGCCGTAGCATAAAACTCTTAACTAAAGTGCTGAAAAGTACACTAACACCCATAAACTACCTATTAACCCCTAAACCGAGGCCCTCCCACATCACAAACACTAAAATAAATTTTTAACCCCCAGGATTGTGTTGAAAGAAAGTGGGTAGGGAACAAAAAGATCTATAAAGGACCTCACTAATTCAATTAAAGTATAATAAGGAACAAATGTTCCCAAGTAACATGTGAGGGGTGCTCTATGCCAATGTTAAATATGGAAAAAATATAAGTAGAGAGCAGCCGCACATTCAGAGCACTCAAATTAACTTTATCAAGAAGGGAAGTAACCTTTCAGGTTACAATAAAACATAATGTTTAATAATAACCAATAAAAAATGTATGTGCTGTTGCTCTCTCCTTATATTTTTTCAATATTTAGGATTGTGATCTTACAAATTCTGATTATGCTTTGAGAGTTTCTCTAACATTAACAAATTAGGCTCATAATTTGTATATTATTTATGTGTATCTTTTACAAATTACATTGCACTTTGTATTTCTTCTTTTCAAAATAAAATTGAAAAGCTAACAGCTTCAGTTTCACAGTGAGCTTCATTACTTTCTATTGGCCTGATAAGCAAAGATTCTCTAGTTTGGAGATAAATTATAGTGCAGGAGATGAACTCACTAAATTCTATTAAAAAAAAGGGCGGAACCTGGAAGTCCCAGAGGGATGAGAGATGGCTTTCATTACAAATAATGAAGCTCTCTGGGATACAGAATTTCAAAGGTGACGGCGACGTTAACACAACACCTGGGGTTGATATAAAGTCTGTTTGCAGCAAAATACAAGTTTTTTTTTCTTTTAAAAACAGCTCAGTCCACCCAATGTAAATCATGTCAATGGAATTAAATTAAATTCAATTAGTGTTTTCACTTCAATGTAACTTATTTTGCCAGTAATTTAGTATATATTACATGTATACAGTGTATTGTGTCTTTTGACCATTTTGAAATGTAACAGATCTTTAGACATACCCTAGTATCTCCCCTGTTCAGCCCAGTGAAATTCCATGTCCCTCCCACTTTCTAAAGCTCTGTTTTATTTTACAATAGAGAAAATAAAAAGTGCAATGTAAATATAAAAAAGTATGATCCTAATTTAGAACTTTCAAAACATAATGCGAAATTGTAAAATCCCTGATGGAGTCTAAATTTAAAAGTTTTAAAATAGAAAATGCAAAGTTTAAATTTAATAATACTGAAAGGACCCAGGGCCTGATATTAAAAACCTCGCCACTCAGGTGAGATATTCTAAGAAGTCTCCTCTGTATGGTGAGGCCCTTAAAAAAAATTACAAACACAAATTTTATCTTGAGACATGTTTATGTTGCTATGTAGTGTTCTTTAGTGAAACAGAAACTCCTACAGTTCAATACAAGGTCCAAAACAATCCCAAAGATTGTGTGTGATTTCTCTCCATGCTGGCGGGGTTTTGAATATCAGGCCCCCATTTGGTCAAATGCTGGAACTAACTCTTCCATTTTTCTTCTAATCTAGCTGTGTTTTTGGAAGGGAGTGACTTTCTATGTGTTGTGACATTTTTTTGTAATTTGCACCCAGGCTTGTCTGGGGTTAACTGCCTGAGTCCCCCAATGCTGTGCCACTGTCTGTGAGTGCTGGTGAGCATCCAGGGCTCTAAGTTTTGCAGGGTCATGAATGTGTACCCAGCCTATTTGAGAGTGCAGTCCTTTTCTCTGTTTTTTATATGTCTAGTGAAATTACAAAGGGCCGGTGTCACCCTTGTTTGTATCTTAGTGAGTTTGATTGCAGGCATGCATTGTGTGACTGTAGGTTAGGGACCCAGGAAGAAAGAGACCTTGACATGATACTGGGATTATTGGCCTATCACCATTTGGCCAAATACTGTAACTAACCCTTTAATTTTGGTTTTAATCTAGCTGCGTGCTTTCATGAAAGTGCCAGACATTCTATGTGTTGTTGTCTGGGCTTAACTGCCTGAGTCCCTTAAAGCTGTGAGTGCTGGTGAGCACCAGGGCTATGAATTGTATAGGGTCATGGGATGTGTCACCTTTGCTTGTATCTCAGTGTGTTTGGTTGGAAGCATGCATTGTATAGTGGTAGGTTATGGACCCAGGAAGGAAGAGGCTTTGACATAGTCCTGGGCCTATCACCATTTTTCTAAATGATGTCAACTAAAACTTGCATTTTGCTTTTAATCTAGCTATGTGCTTGCAAGAAAGTGCTAGACTTTCTAGGTATTGTGTTGATAATTTTGTTTTGTAATTTTCCCTATGGGCTTTGGACCCAGGCTTGTCGGGAATTAACTGCGGGAGTCCCTGAAAGCTGTGCAGCTGTCTGTGAGTGCTGGGCTGTGAGTTTTGCAGGGTCATGAGATGTGTACCCAGCCTGGTTTGAGAGTGTAGTCCATTTCTGTGTTTTGTTTGTGTCTAGGAAAATTACAAAGGGCCTGTGTCACCACCACTGTTTGTTTCTCAGTTTGTCTGGTTGAAAGTATTGTGTGGCTGCAGGTAAGGAACCGAGGGATGTGGTCTTGGGCCTATCACCATTTGGCCAAATGCTGTAACTAACTCTTACATTTTGCTTTTAATGTGTACTTGCAAGAGAGTGACAGACTTATTCTTTATGTGTGTGTGTACAGTATGTATATATATATATATATATATATACACACTGTATATATACTGTATATTGTTATAAACTTTAACAATTGTTACCCGGGGTGCTCTTAAGGGGACACTGAACCCAAATTTTTTCTTTTGTGATTTAGATAGAGCATGGAATTTTAGGCAACTTTCTAATTTAGTCCTATTATCAAATTTTCTTCATTCTCTTGGTATCTTTATTTGAAATGCAAGAATGTAAGTTTAGATGCCGGCCCATATTTGGCTAACAACCTGGGTTGTTCTTGCTGATTGGTGGATACATTCACTCACCAATAAAAAAGTGCTGTCCATAGTTCTGAACCAAAAAAAGCTTAGATGGCTTTTTTTCAAATAAAGATAGCAAGAGAACGAAGAAAAAATGATAATAGGAGTAAATTAGAAAGTTGCTTAAAATTGTTGCTCTATCTGAATCACAAAAGAAAAAAAAATGGGTTCAGTGTCCCTTTAAGTACTTAAACACATCCAAATAAGAAGGCACTCGCTGGAATTTTTACATCAAATCCCATACACATCAAATCACATACAGTCTGATGATGGGGGTAACCCTGAAAGTCACTGCTATGAAATAAATGTCTATTTATATTGTATTTCTGATTAAAGAGACACCGTGAAATGTAGAAAAAAAATGTTTATAGTTTATAATGAAACAGCTTTGCAATATATTATTTATTTTGCTTCCTTTTCATGTATGTTAGCAGTTTCTAATTCTCAGAATTTGAAATACACCCTACTGACTTCTCTGCTAACTCTGCTGCATATCTGTTCCTACTTGGCTTTATCAGATAACAACTACAAAACAACGCATTCTATACTAACTTTATGACAGTAGCTAGTCTTGGTTTGGACTAAAGCCCAGATTGGCTCCTCCAAATAAAGCAAATGTGTGGGTGGAGTTTCGGTTTTGAAAAATAATTGCAGTAAAAATTATGTTAATTTGTTTTAAAAATGTTTAGACTTGGCTAATATATTATTCTATAGCAGCACAACAGAAATGTCTTGTAGTTACAAGGTTTTACTATCCCTTTAATGCAACAAATAGTTAAAAAATCTTCCATTTTAGCTTTAGCTGAACAGAGTGTTAGCAGAATTTAGATAGGAAGAAGGCGGCTACATTTCGCTCTTTTGGATCCGGATTTCTTCTTGTGAAAGTGCACAAGCTAAGATCTGTGCAAATCCAGATGTAGGGTTGCCACCCGTCCCTTAAAGGGACACTGAACCCACATTTTTTCTTTTGTGATTCAAATAGAGCATGCAATTTTAAGCAACTTTCTAATTTACTCCTATTATCAAATGTTCTTCATTCTCTTGGTATTTTTATTTGATAAGCAAGAATGTAAGTTTAGATGCCGGCCCATTTTTTAAGAATAACCTGGGTTGTCCTTGCTGATTGGTGAATAAATTCATCCACCAATAAACAAGTGCTGTCCAGGGTCTGGACTTTCTTTTTCAAATAAAGATAGCAAGAGAATGAAGAGAAATTGTTAATAGGAGTAAATTATAAAGTTGCTTAAAATCGCATGCTTTATCTTAAACACAAAGAAAATGTTTGGGATCAGTGTCCCTTTAAAATACAGAACACTTATAGGTTACACATGCTGCAGGGTGTGCAGGGAGGAACATGAATAGTGCTGCCCAGAAACACAATACATGTTCCTCCCTGCACACCCTGCAGCATGTGTAACTCATAAGTGTCCAGGAAAACATGGCTGAGGTGGCAACCCTACCTTAGTGTGTTGCATTTTTACAACATTAAAGCTATTTTCCAGCCAGAATTGGAATCTATATTGATGCAGTTCAGTTTCGAATAGAAGCATTTTTGTAATATAAATGTATCAGCAATAATGCTTCTAATAGAAGCTATAGCTGTTTCAAAAGTGTATTTAAGTATGCACCGTGCACCAGCATTTAAAACACAGCACTTGCTCAGAGAGCCTAAGCTGCTTGTACCATCTGGTAATGCTTTGATTTATTAATTGCTGATATGATACAAGCCCCACTGGCACTCTGAGTAGCTGCAGTAATTTAAAGTGCTGGTGCACTGAGAATATCTAGCTATGCTTCACATGCACGTGCAGAGACAAATGTTAATACTTGATCAGTGATGACTTTTAACTTTTACTAGAAGCATTTTTGCCAAACATGAATATTGAAAATATGTTTCTATCCAAAGATGTCATTCATCTATGCGCATTTAATTTTGACCCGAATGTCCCTTTAAATCCGGCTCTGAAAAGAGACAAATCCCACGATTGGTCGCCTTCTTCCACTTTCGTCAGTGAACGAAACTGCAGAATGCACATATCTAGCAAAAGGCAGAAACTGATACAGCTGTATTGGTTTCAATTTAAAGTTAAACGTCTTTTAATTCACATTTATTCATGAAAATAAATCAACATACTGAGATACTGCTCTTTCATATAGATGACATCACAATTTCCCTTTAAATACTAATATATTTAAATAATATTAATAATTGAATGGAAGGCAGTGAATTGCTAGCCACCTCACTTATGTTTTGAATTAGTTACATGTTGGACCATTTCTGTGGTTGTTGTGTAAAGGTTTAAATGTCTGTGAAGAGGCAACAGTGAGTATTTATTACTTCCGAGGCAGGTAATAGGATACACTACTTGCACTCTGTTCACACAGCAGAGGGGCTGATGACTTGGGACATACAGCTTTTGGGTGGTCCTTTATATACTCCATTTATACTCACATTTATTTACTGGTAAAATAAAAAAATAGACTTTTACTGGCAGCAGCTTCAGTAGGTCTCTGCAGATACAATGTTGTAAACACTGATATTTTATATATTGAAGAGGAGAATATAGACATGCAAAGTTTAGTGCTGCTGAATCTGTTGGTGCTGTACAAATAATCAATAATAAGAATGTTTGCATCAATCTATCTGCAGAGTTCAACTGAAGCCGCCTTTGGAAGTTCTTAGGGGAGAAAAGGAATGTTATTGTTAAACACTCAGAAATGCTGTAAAGTTCAAAACCCTAAATAAAATAATATTGTAGATACCTAGATTTAGAAAGAGCATGTGATTTTAAACCACTTTCCAATTTACTTCTATTATCTAATGCGCTTCATTCTGTTGATATCCTTGGTTGAAAAAGCATTTCTAAATAGGCTTAGTACCTGCTGATTGGTGGCTGCACGTGCCTCATGTGATTGGCTCACCCATATGCAATGTTATTTCTTCAACTAAGGATATCTAAATAATGTAGCAAATTGGATAACGGAAGTAAATTGAAATGTTGTTTAACCCTTTCACTACCAGGACTTTCGACAAAAACTTGCACAAAATTCCAGAGAATTTTTAGCATTTAAGCAGAAATAGAGCCTTGTGTTTTTTTATTATTTACCTGTCAAAACTATATATATATTTTTTTAAGTAGACAACCCAAGGTATTGATCTAGGCCCATTTTAGTATATTTCATGCCACCATTTCACCGCCAAATGCGATTAAATAAAAAAAAAAATGGTACTTTTTTCACAAACTTGGGTTTCTCACAAATTATTTACATACTGCTTGTGCAATCATGGCACAAATGTTTGTAAAAGTTTCGCTGGGATCCCCTTTGTTCAGAAATAGCAGACATATATGGCTTTGTCATTGCTTTTTGGTAATTAGAAGGCCGCTAAATGCAACTGAGCACCACACTTCTATTATTCCTGGCAGTGAAGGGGTTAATTGCGTAGCTTTAAAGGTTAATTTTAGTTTTAGTGTAGAGATTAGCCTCCCACCTGACGCTTCCCACCCCCTGATCCCTCCCAAATAGCTCTCTTCCCTCCCCTCTAGTCACCCCCAGCTTAGGTACTGGCAGACAGTCTGCCAGTATGAAAATATAAGGCTTTTTTATATTTTCTGCAGTGCAGGATCCCCCTCTTACTCCTCAATCTCCCTGATCCCCCCAAACAGCTCTCTAAACCTTCCCCCTCTAACTATTACCAGCCATCTTAGGTTCTAGAAGCTGTCTGCCAGTACCTATAAACTGCTTTTTGTTTTGTTTTTTATTTTAAAATTTGTAATATTTTCAGTAACGTAGTATCCCCCCACCTCCCCCCACCCGCAATCTTTAGTTAGGGCCCCACACCCCCCCAGATTCCTTTTTCTGTAGTGTAGCTGCCCCATCCCTCCCTATTCCCTTTGTTTTTGTATTTTCTGTAGCGTAGGGCCCTCCTACTCCCTACCTCTCCCTCCCGCCTCCCCTGCTGGGCCGCCCACCCGTCACCAGCCTCCCGCCCACACCTCCCGCCGGCACCAACAGACCATCGTTACAGACAGTGACACACACAGTGTAACGATCTGCACAGATCACGCTCCGGCTCCATATACGGCAGATGCCATATGCTTCAGGATCTCCAGTTCTCGGGTGTAACAGCTGAGAGGGCTGGAGCTTCCTGAAGCGAAGACGTATATATACGATATATACTGCACAACGTATATATATACAGGTAGCCCTCAGTTTACGCCGGGGTTAGGTTCCAGAAGGAATGGTTGTAAATCGAAACCGTTGTAAATTGAAACCCAGTTTATAATGTAAGTCAATGGGAAGTGAGGGAGATAAGTTCCAGGCCCCTCTCAAAATTGTCATAAGTAACACCTAATACATTATTTTTAAAGCTTTGAAATGAAGACTTTAAATGCTAGACAACATTATAAACCTAATAAAATAATCACACAAAACAAAATATATAATTAAACTAAGTTAAATCAACAAAAACATTTGCTAAACAGCATTATAAACCTAATAAAATAATCACACAACACAAAATATATAATTAAACTAAGTTAAATCAACAAAAACATTTGCTAAACAGCATTATAAACCTAATAAAATAATCACACAACACAGACTTCACTTGCATTTTTCTGCAAACTGTTCTTTCTATGCATTCCAATCTGGACTGAGTTATAGACAGGAAGATCTTGTTCCTTTGAAATCTGCTCGATAGCTCAGGTCTGGTTAAACTGATTAATTTCAGCTTGCTTGGCTTTGCTGCAACACAAGCGGACAGCTCCACCTACTGGCTATTTTAATAAATGCACTGCTTCTCCATGCTTTTCAATAGCAGTCACATGACTGGAAAAAAAGGTTGTTATTCTGAAACGGTGTAAATTGAACCGTTGTAAAATGAGGGCCACCTGTATATATATATATATATATGTCTTTTTGGGTGAAGGGATTTAAAATTGTATTTTCTATCTGAATCATGAAAGAACGATTTGGGGCTTCATGTCCCTTTCACATTTTATTATTTTGCCTGATCTGTTTTTGATAGGCTAAAGCAAAGGGGTGTGTCTTAGTACTACAAACCAATACAAATTTATAACAAAATTATATTTTATATATTGTTTTCCAAAAACAAAAAAAAACAAAAGCAAATTGTCCACAATGCAGTGAATAATTTCTGATACATAAATTTAAAAAAAATCTTAATGTCTGTTAATTAAAAATGTAACTAAGAAAAAGTACTTTTTAACTAGTTTTACCCTTACTTATCCACTGCTTATTTGTTAATGTTTTTTGTGTTTATTGGAATGAAAAAGTAAAGTTGTCTTTATAAAATACTTTCTATTTATTTACCTTCTGCAAGGCAAGAGTATTCACTGTTTTGCATTATAAGTAAAATAGCTATCTTTTTGCAAGAGAACATTTTTTGCAGTGGATAACGCATTGCCCATATGAGGAATGAATATCACTTCACATCTATTTAGTAACAGTTTGTGGATAAGGTACACGATTTATATCTCATCCATTTGTATCAAACACAAACTATGGTCTTTTTCACATTTCTCATTCAACTCTTGACGTTACACTAATCCCAAGAACAGTTCAGATTTCAGACAGTTTAGAATTCTTTGACTACGGTGAAGAGATTTTTAAATAAATGTGAGACATTTGTTAACTGCTTTAGTGCCGTTCAGCAAAGAATTGTAATTGCAGATGATCTTTTCCTGTCATAATAAAAGAGGGGAAGGGGCTTAACTGAGCCTTTATCTCCCCCTATTGCTAGAGGGACAAGTGATAAAATGAGGAGTCCTTTGTTTTCCAATGATCAGTTTGACATGATAAAAAAAGGTTGAAGTCTACGTCAGAATTTTTATTGCTTAAAAAGATAGAAAATCAGTCCTCACCTCCTGTTTCTCAACCTCCTACCCTTCTAGATTGTAAATTCCCTCGGGAATAGGGCCCTTAATTCCTCCTATATGTGTTTGTAAAATTTTGTCTTGTCTCTTACAAGTTTGATATCATTGTTTTATTTAAATTAATTGTACCCATGGACAGTGCTGCAGATGACCCTCTGACTCGTCAATTACCCGGCCCTTAATCACCTATAACCTTAAAAACCTTAACATAAATATAAATAAAGACAAAGTCATATTTGGGTATAAAATTCTGGCCACAGCCTGTTTATTAACTTAACATAAAACTTAAATAACATCATAAATAATGATTTGCAATGCTAACAAAATAACTTATTGCATTTACCCAAGCCTTATTATTGTGCTAGACTCAAATTAAGATAACCTTTTCCAACCTTTTAAGGTTAACTTTTAAACTACGACCAGGCCGTCTTTTTGCTCAGCTGGACTTAGCAAGAAGCTAAGTCCGTTCCATTCAAACTTATAACCGGCTCCAAGGGACCCCATGCCCAAGGAGCTTATTACCTAGCTCTCCCCCCTTTGGGGAGGCTACCAACCAGCCATTTTCATTCCTTGGTCTGAAAATTGATGATGCTAGCACCCCGCCCAGAAGCTGTGACATGATACAACACACAAAAAATTGGCGAGGGAGGGAAAAAACTTCTCCACGCTCCTTCCACGAACAGGTAAGGAAAACTTCAATGGCGCTAGAAAAGCCCCCTCCTTAAATAACGTTGTCTGAAGCAACTCCTCTTCAAACCCATAGGGCCTGCCTCCTCCCATGAGGTCAAAGGGCCCCTCCCACTATGTTCCCCATTTGCGGGGCCCACCATGACCCTCTGAGTCATCAATTACCCGGCCCTTAATCACCTATAACCTTAAAAACCTTAACATAAATATAAATAAAGACAAAGTCATATTTGGGTATAAAATTCTGGCCACAGCCTGTTTATTAACTTAACATAAAACATCATAAATAACGATTTGTAATGCTAACAAAATAACTTATCGCAATTACCCAAGCCTTATTATTGTGCTAGCCTCAAATTAAGATAACCTTTTCCAACCATTTAAGGTTAACTTTTAAACTACGACCAGGCCGTCTTTTTGCTCAGCTGGACTTAGCAAGATGCAACATTCAA
Organism: Bombina bombina; assembly: GCF_027579735.1. Lineage (NCBI taxonomy): Eukaryota > Metazoa > Chordata > Amphibia > Anura > Bombinatoridae > Bombina > Bombina bombina. Next base: position 1,240,821,482 of record NC_069501.1, read on the forward strand.
ACTTATAACCGGCTCCAAGGGACCCCATGCCCAAGGAGCTAATTACCTAGCTCTCCCCCCCTTGGGGAGGCTACCAACCAGCCGTTTTCATGCCCTGGTCTGAAAATTGATGAGGCTAGCACCCCACCAAAAACTGGGAAGTCACCACTTCCTCAGTTCCGCCACACATCACATCAGCAATTGAAGTTTGTCTTGAATGGCCAGAATGAAAAGCCTCAAACCGAATTCGTTCAAGTGAACGCCATCCTGCAAATAAAAATCACAATTCCCCACATCCTCCAAATCCACATGATGGACCACTGCACCATTAATCCGCCTCATAAAGGGCGACACCAACTTATTCACCTTACATCTGCTGTTGTCCAACCTATAAGGATCCCAGACTGCTCGCCAGTGCAAGCGCAGAACCATCGCAGACCACACTATCAATTGTCCAGGAAAAATTCCTCAGTCGAGACAAATCCCTCTTAATCCTGTTCACCAGTTCTTTCTGAGGCAAGAATCCCAAATCGTTGCCACCAGCGTGAACAAGTACATTAGGACAAGGAAATTGTTTCACAAAACCCACCACAGATAACAAAACTTGGTCCCACCTGTAGCGGAGAGGCAGTAGGATCTGTAATATCTTTTGGGTAGGCAGAGACAAGCAAGTAACTACTCTTGGTAATTGTAGCAGAGAGGCAGTAGGATCTGTAATATCTTTTGGGTAGGTAGAGACAAGCAAGTAACTACTCTTGGTAATTGTAGCGGAGAGGCAGTACGATCTGTAATATCTTTTTGGTAAGCAGAGACAAGCAATTAACTACTCTTGGTAATTGTAATAATAACCCCTTTCCACCAAGAACTAGACGACACATAGCCTGGGAGTTAACAACGACTTCAATTACAACGGCAAAAACAACTAACTTTTAAATCAGTCTCCCCTGCAAGGGGTCTCCGAACTGATACAATGACATCATCAAACATATAATTGTATTACAGTAACATACAGTTTAACATACATATTACAGTAAAATACAGTTTAACATACATTTTAACCATTAGCCTAAATAACAATTCCCGCATAGTTCATAAGTGGCGAGGTTTGCCACACCATCGCAGGCCCCGAATGCCAAACCACCTAAACACAGCCTTGTCCCTTCCAAAACCAAGTTGGAGTCCATCCTCTCAGGACACAGCAGCCCTCCACGCCCAGTAAATAAAAGAGAGGCCAACCACCCAAACCTACAGAGGATCTGGAAAAGAGGAAAACAGCACTGTTGTGATTAAAGTATCAAGTGTGGACAAACATACGAATGGAAACAATTGCACTCCCATCTTCCAACACCTTTAACAACATCAAACCCCAAACCCAAAGCAGTTGCTTCCGTGGCCGCCCCATCCTAAATGAATGTGAACCAAATTCGCTAGGGTTGCAACTTAATACACACAATGCCTTTGCAAAAAACGCCCAAAATTGGTATTGAGACAGGGCTGTACCATCAATATGAATCAATAACAAACCTCCCACCACCGGCCTAGCTGCCAAAAACTTACTCAAGGCCAAGCACAGGCACACCTCAACCCCAGTGGGATGAAAAATCACTGTTTTTCCTTTTCCCAACTGATCTGTCTTAAATATGGACACATGGGAGTCCATTAAACCGACATCATAAACACCCAAAGCCCCTTGAACATCCCTAGAACTACTTATCAGCTCCAAAATCCGGAAAGCCCCAAAAAAGGCCAAAGAGAAGGCCGTCTGAAAAAGCACTTTTTCATAAAAGGAATTAAAAAAACAACCCCAACACCTTCCACAATTTGGACAGAAGTGAGAAAGATACTGGGCGGCAACCATCACCTCTACTCCCTTGCCTCTTCAGGTCCTTAATAATTTGCCGCACACAAAACAATTTAGTGAGGTCAACAACACCTAATAACTTAAAACGGAAGGCCAGCGCAGCCAGCTGTTTATCGATTGCAGAAGGAGACAACCTATCATTTTTCCAACGCCAAATCCATCCCAACAGAACTCCCTGGCAAAGCTGGTCACCATCAGAAATACCTTACTGAGAAAGTAAAGACTCCCATTCTCCCCAAATTTTGGAATAAGCTTTCCAAGAACTCAGAGCCAAGGAAGATCTCACCAGATCGGCAAGTCCCCTGTACCAAGGCTCCATAAGTAATCCGGCACTTCTTTACCCAACTTGTCTGCAAATGGAGCCAGCTCCCGAAATAGCTTCCACTGAAAACGAGAAAACGCATCAGTGATTGAAATCTGGACCCCAGGGATGTGCTTAACCCATACATTCAATCTCATACACTGCAAAACGAAAACCCTCAAAAGACGAATCACCGGAGGAGATGATGAGCTCAAACCATTTATCGCAGACATCACACCCATGTTATCTGTAGATAACAAGACAGACCGGTCCCTAAACTCATCACCCCAAACAAACAGAGCGACCACGATAGGGAAAAATTCCAAAAACACCAAATTGGTGATAACCTCACTCTTAACCCCCTCCTCTGGCCAAGTGTCCGCACACCATCCATTCCCAAATATGGTGCCAAAACCTTTACTCCCATCGGCATCCGTCACCAGTCGCAGCTCCTTGCTCGAGACCCTGGATGCCTGAATGAAAGCAGACCCATTAAAATTCTCTAGAAAAACCTTCCAAACCCTGAGATCTTTCATAATGGGCACAGTCAAACATATGAAATGATGAGTTTGCCGAACGCCAGCCATAGCTAACAACAGCCTGCTGCAAAAATCCCTACCAATCAAGGACTGCATTTCAACTAGCTTAACCTTAGAGGCTGAGAGGAAACGCAAGAGTACTTCAACCAAGTCATGTACTTTACTGATAGGGAGCCTACATTCCATCAACGCAGTCAATTGTAATACCTAGGAAACTTAAAACGGTCACCGGGCCTTTGGACTTCTCAAAAGCAATAGACACTCCAAAATCATCAGCAATATGGTAGAAAGTATCACGCAGCACTTCACAAACTGGATCACCCGCTGGACCCACAAACAAAAAATTGTCCAGGTAGTAGACAACCAATGAAAAACCAGCCTGCTAAAACTTTCGAAGAGCGAGCATGAGATGGAGCACCCCATCGGGAGGCACAGATCAACAAACACTTTGCCCTCTAAGCAACAGCCAAGTAACTTGTGAGAAACCGGGTGCACCGGGAGCAAACGAAAAGCAGACTCAATGTCAACCTTCGCCATTAGAGCATATTTTCCCGCCATTCTCACCAGGTTAACTGCAGAATCTAAAGACGCATATTTCACAGACGCTAGTTCAGGAGGGATACCATCATTGACCGAACTACCCTTTGGGAAGGACAGGTGGTGGATCAACCAAAAGTTCCCGGATTCCTTTTATGGGACAACACCCGGAGATATCCGCAGGTCCGGGAAAGGCAATGAAAGAAAAGGCCCCACCATCTACCCAACTCAACTTCCGTGAAAAGCTTGTCCCTCACCACCTGAGGCCACTCTCTAGCGGACTTCAAGTTCCACACAAAGTGAACCAAACCCCCAGGGTTTGAAGGGATAATAAAACCTAAGGTAAAGCCATGCAGCAGTCTAGCCGCCTTCTCCCGACAACCCCAGTTATTGGCGAAACGACCTAACCAGGGATCCATCCTTTGCACAGTGATTGGGGACACCACCTTCCTTAGGAGGATCCAGATTACCCATGACTTTTCCCTTCCTAAAGCATTTCGCAAAAGCATGGGCTCCCCCACAACCAGAGCACTGGTGCCTAAACTTGCAGGAGGACCCCCACTTACATTGCCCCTCGTTATACGCAAAGCAGAAAACTTTCCTTCCCGTTGCCGGAGGAACCTCCGGCCATGGACCGAAAGGACTGCGCCGCCCTCAGCAGAGTCATATCTTTGAGCCAAAGACCAATGTCCCGGTTATCCCATCTCATATCGGGCTTTACTGCGAGCCGTTGACGAAAATGCTCGTCGTACGTCCACGCCATGCCCCCGTAAGTACACTGAGCAGCAGCAATTTCATCTAAATAGCAAAACATAGGAGCCCCCTGATCCGGAAACTTCTCAGCCATGACACTAGCATACATTACAAATGCCTGAAACCAATTGGTAAAGGTTTTAGGCAGTTTCCGATAACGCTTCTTCCGCTCCTCATCCTCTTTTTCATCAGGGACCTCAAACGACCATTCCAAAGGGAGCAGGGAGAACAACTTAATATACTCCCTGGAACATATCTTATCCCTAAGCTCCTTGGTCAAATGTAAACATAAAGGACCAATGGAAAAAAGGCAAGACCGGGACTTGGCCGTATCGGCCATCCAAAGCTCAGGAGACTCAACTAGAGTGCCCTGAGAAACAACAGGAACTGCAGCACTAACAGCAGAAAGAGCACCCGCCAGAACAACTGGCTGACTACCCCCAACTATACCATCCGGACCCGCCTGAGAAAAACCAGTCCTGGGAGGAACCCAAGCCCTAGCAGCAGGCGTCTGAGGTGTTGTAGAAACAACGGAAGCCTCGACTGACTGCAGCAACACCCTCAGGCCCTCAAACAACTGAGTTGAAACCCTTTCAACACTCACAGACCCACCACTCAAACCACCCAAAGCCCCAATGGAATGTGATGTAGCAGACATCTCACCTGCCACAGCTGTCCCCACCTGCACCTCAGTCCGAGGTATGCCTGCAACGACGGCATGCTCACTTCCCAATGCACTAGCACTGACATGAGGAACCTGTAAAACACTAACTGGATGATGAACCCTCCAGCAAAACATTGTGTTCCCTCTGGACCAAGTCACTAGTCCATCCCAAAAGGCTCCTGGCATGATCCCCACTAACCTTCCTCCCCGGCATACCCCTTCTTACGCCTTTACAACCCACATTCCTCGACAATCCCTTAACCCTCTGGGGCGCAGCCCTAACACCCCTACCCCTAAGGGTGGCCACTCTGGTCATCCGCCCACCATGATGAAAGGACACTCTACCCACAACACCACCCCTTTACCCCGGCTGAACTTAAGGCCTAATGTGACCCTCATACTCCACAGCACCCCCACCCACGTGTGTGCCTCTACCAAACCCTACTGTAGAATTAAGGGTTTTACCCCCTAAAGAGTCCTCCTCAGGGTCTAGTCAGATCGTGTCTGTCCAGGAGTCTGCCAGGCGGAAGGGGTCCTCCTCCCCGCCTTCAAAAGGCACAGCACCCTGCAAGTTGAAGACCTTTAAGCCTGCTACAGAAAAAATGTTGGTAACACTGTAAAATTACAAAGTGCATGACCCACATCAGTAGGCCCAGACAAAACTCCCCTCCCTGAAGACTGAGCAGAACCCCTTAAATGCAAACTGATGCTGGGTCTAGCACCCCTAGGGACCGGAGAAGGAGGGACCGCATCCTCACCCTCAGAGGAGCTTGGGAAAGAATCAATAAGGACTGGTTCCAAGTATACATTAGGGACATTCCTACCACGTGAACCGCTCCCTCCCTCAGACCTCCTAACAGGCCTGGAGGACCGTGTAGGCTGTCCCTTCTGGAAAATTCTACCAGAGCCCCTCCTCTTGAAATGTCCCTTAGCATGAGGCCCTTCCCCAATATGCACCATAAATGCCCCAGGCTCACTGGGACCGGGAAATAATGAAGGGCTGACAGCCCCCCCAGTGGGCCAAGTATCGATGACCATAAATTCACTGCCCCTTATACCTGAAATACCACCCTCATTCCCCACATGTTCACCCTGCCCCTCCTCAGCACAAACCCCTCCCATAACAGAAACTGGCTCTGTTGAGCCATTGTGCCCCATGTGCGCTGCCACCACCACTATCATGTCCTCCAATTCAGGCCCCCCAGGGCCGTGTACCGGCTCCTGTAACACCTCACCTGCCACCACAGATGACTCAGCGTGCACCTCCACTGCCACAGAACGATGGACATCACCCAAGAATCTGGATGCAATTGCCTCCAACACCACTCCTGCTGCAGCTGAGATCTTCTTCGACAGTCTCCTAGTGTCCCCACTATGGCTCCTTCTGCGACGTGTGCCTAAAGATCTCTGCTCTGGACTGAGCCATACAGGAGGCCGTGACCGCCACACAGGCGGTTTCCTCCTAGGCGACGACCTCCACGGTTCTCAGAAGACCCGACATCTGATCACGGATCCAAGCAGGACCCCTCTCGGCAGCAACGGAACGGATCTTCAAGAGCAGCTCCTCGATCTCCATGCTCCAACGCCACGAAAATCCTCTTCAAAAACTTCTCCACGCTCCTTACACGAACAGGTAAGAAAAACTTCACTGGCGCTAGAACATGCCCCCTCCTTAAATAACGTCCTCTATACCCACTCCTCTTCAAACCCATAGGGCCTGCCTCCTCCCATGAGGTCAAAGGGCCCCTCCCTGTATGTTCCCCCATTTGCGGGGCCCACCAATATGTTGGCGCTTCATAAACAAAGTTTTATAATAATAATAATCCCTTTATTACCCATTCCCCAGTTTTGCATAACCTACACGGTTATATTTATATACTTTTTACCGCTGATTGTATCTAAGCCTTTGCAGACTGCCCCTTATTTAAATTCTTTTGAAAGACTTGCATTTTAGCCAATTAGTGCCCTCTCATATATAACTGCACGGACGTGAGCACAATGTAATCTATATGGCACATATGAACTAACACCCTCTAGCTGTGAAAAACTGACAAATGCATTCAGATAAGAGGCGGCTTTCAAGGGCTTAGAAATAAGCATATGAGTCTACCTGGGTTTAGATTTCAACTAATAATACCAAAAAATCAAAGAAAATTGATGATAAAAGTAAATTAGAAAATTGTTTTAAATTACATGCCCTATCTGAATCATCAATGTTTATTTCTGACTAGACTGTCCCTTGTAATTAATGCATTGGTAAGAATGTATATAGAATACTTTTTTGCCTAATTTTGCTAATTGGTTTTACAATAATTTTTGTACGTCTTACTTTTATGAAATGGAGAAATTTATTTTCAGTATTTTATTTCCATTATAACTTAAATGAATATTGCCTTTGCCCTGGAAATAAGATTAATCAAATCTGTCTTCTGCTGATGAGAGCTTATGAGCTCAAAATGGCTGTCCAGAAGTGGTTTTGATTTTGGTGCACCCACTCCAAAAGGCTATTTCTGTGGTTAAATACAGTACTGGAAGCAAAAGGCAAGAGTTGTATATCTCATTTCCATATATTTCCCAGAGTTCTCTGGTGCATTGATAGCAATGTATACATAATACCAGTCAAATACTTTTTTAATGGACTTTAAACATCTCATGATTTTGTGTAAAGCTGCGCTTGTCCCACACTTCCTTCCTATAGAGGCCAAAGAGGAAAGTCTTTGTGTTTAACCCTTGCAAAGGTAATGTTCCACTTGGCAGATGTAAGCCAATGAGCCAAGAGCAGAACATTGCCAGTGAGCCTATCAGAAATGGGAATAGTACAACCTGCTAATCACTGCTTGTTATCATGTGAGCGGGGGGTGGTTGAGGTAGTTGTGGGATTTGAGGGGATATTAAACATATGTTAATATTCTTTTATTTGCCTCTATAGGGCTTACACTTTTTGAATTATGAAAGTTTAATTTCAATATTACTTGAATGGTTAACTTGAGGAACATATTTAATTCCCTAATAGTATTTGTCCCTACCCCCTTTATTGGAAGTCTAATCTATGTATCTGCTCCCTTAATTATCTTTTTTTCTGGTGAATACACAACCTATACAATCAACCATCGTGCTGCCCTACTTGCTGTTCTGTTCCCCCTGTACACAACTAAGTATCCTATTGCCCTATCTGCTGGCCTTCTGCCCCTGTATACAACCAACTATCCTGCTGCCTTACTTACGGCTCTGCTCCCCCTGTACACAACTAAGTATCCTATTACCCTATCTCCTGGTCTTCTGCCCCGTACACAACCAACCATACTGCTTCCTTACTTACGGCTCTGCTCCCCCTGTACATAACCAAGTATCCTATTGCCCTATCTGCTGGTCTTCTGTGCCTGTACATAACCAACCATCCTGCTGCCTTACTTACGGCTCTGCTCCCCCTGTACACAACCAAGTATCCTATTGCCCTATCTGCTGGTCTTCTGCCCCTGTACACAACCAAACATCATGCTGCCTTACTTACGGCTCTGTTCCCCCTGTACACAACCAAGTATCATATTGCCCTATCTGCTGGTCTTCTGGTCCCATATAACCAAGCATCCTACTGCCCTGCCTGCTATGCAGCTGCCCCCTACAGCCATACATCATGCTGCCCTATCTACTGCTCTGCTGTCCATATACAAACAAGCACCCCTCTGCCCTATCTGCTGCTCTGCTGTCCCCATATAACCAAACATCCTACTGCCCTTCCTGCTGGTCTTCTTCCCCTGTACACAATAAACCATCCTGATCCCCTACTTGTTGCTCTGCCCCCCCCATACACAATCAAGTGTCCTATTGCCCTACCTACTGCTCCTATACACAACCAACCATCATTCTTACCTACTTGCTGCTCTCCTCCCCCTATACACAACTAAGCACCCTTCTGCCCTATCTATGGCTCTGCTTGCCCTATATAACCAAGCACCCCTCTGTCCTATCTACTGCTCTGCTACCCCTAAACAATCAAGCACCCCTCTGACCTATCTACTGCTCTGCTACCCATATACAACCAATCACCACATTTCCCTATATACTGCTCTGCTGTCCCTATACAACCAAGCACCCCTCTGCCCTATCTAGTGCTCTGCTGTCCCTATACAACTAAGCACCCATCTGCCATCTCTACTGCTCTGCTACCCCTATACAACCAAGCACCCCTCTGCCCTATCTACTGCTCTGCTGACCCTATACAACCAAGCACCCCTCTGCCCTATCTACTGCTCTGCTGACCCTATACAACCAAGCACCCCTCTGCCCTATCTACTGATCTGCTACCCCTATACAACTAAGCACCCCTCTGCCCTATCTACTGATCTGCTGTCCCTATACAACCAAGCACCCCTCTGCCCTATCTACTGATCTGCTGTCCCTATACAACCAAGCACCCCTCTGCCCTATCTACTGCTCTGCTGTCCCTATACAACAAAGCACCACTCTGCCCTATCTACTGATCTGCTACCCCTATACAACCAAGCACCCCTCTGCCCTATCTACTGATCTGCTACCTTTATACAACCAAGCACCCCTCTGCCCTATCTACTGATCTGCTGTCCCTATACAACTAAGCACCACTCTGTCCTAGCTACTGATCTGCTGTCCCTATACAACCAAGCACCCCTCTGCCCTATCTACTGATCTGCTGTCCCTATACAACTAAGCACCACTCTGCCCTAGCTACTTCTCTGTTGTCCCTATACAACCAAGCATATTATTGCCCTACCTGCTGCTCGGTTGACCCTTCAAGCATCACACTGCTCTACATAATGCTGACATTTTAGGGGTCTTCTGATAGAAATACAATAATATGCACTTTAAGTGCCTAATCAAAGACTATATTGCAGTTACAGTTTTGTATGATCAGCTTTTAGGGAGGACTGGGCCCTTTTATAGAGATGATTAACATGTTGGCCACTGTCCTGTATATTGCAGCATGTTCTGGCAGGCAGATTATTAATAGTGCTCTGTGTGGTTAATGCCATGAACTTAACATACCTAAATCGTTTGACTATTTATCTGAGTACCGTCTTATCCATAGTCTATATAGAGGGCTATTAATAGAAAAGCGCAAGAGTCTGACTGTTTGTTTATGGCCACAAAAAATACACCCAAAGCCACCACATAAAGTACACATCTAGCTGCACTATGGAATTCTCTCTGACCAGTCCAGCAACACTTCTATTTAGAAGCCTAACTACCAAAAACCACTGAGCTGTCTTCTGGTAAAAGCTCTCAGAGCACTCTCAGTGCCCCATATGTTCACATGGTTATGTTTAGCTTAATATGACATAAAAGTAAAAATCACACTTTTATTATTCAGAGTGTACAATTAAAAAAAATAAAAATTGTTTTACTTATATTATCAGATCTACATTTTACCCGTGGTATCCTTTGTTGAAACGAACATTGTTTTCATGAGAACATATTGAGGTCAGCTCAGGGGTGTGCACGTGTCTTCAGCACTCCCATATTCTAAGTGATGGGTGGACAGGTCCACTGTCCGCAGTTTTCTTGCACAAGGATTTTCTTGGGCAGTGCCAGCCTTAGCTCTTGTCTTATACTTTATAGGTGGAGGACAGGTCACAAAGTTGCTTTTTGCAGTTAATGGCTCGAAAGCAGCTTACGCTTCTATTTCTATATTTATCTGTGTATATATATATATATATATATATATATATATAGACATATTTATATAGATTTATAGGTATAGATAAATATTTTACATTAACTTTATAGAAATATATATCAAATTATTTTTTTATTCACCAAATTGACTCAAATATTATCAATCTTTTATACAAATCTTGCATTATACAAGTATGAGTTGTTTTTATTATTTCACAAAAAACTATTAAAGGGACATTGAAAAGTTTAAGATTGTGGCATAAAATGTTTAGTTATATGTATTTAAAATGTAGTAAACTACAGTTATGTACTTGGTCCCCTGTAGAATAACTTATACAATTGCCAATTCCTGTATCTTTTGAAAGTTTATACTTCAAACTTTACAAGCCTAACTCTGTTACATTTTACAAAGTGATTGTTTGATCAGTATAATAGCTCATTTCTGTTTGTCCCTAACTGACATCTGCAGGGAATTTTACTCAACACTAAAATGTTAGGATTATTGTTTTGGTATTTAAACAACTAATATAATTTTAAAATACATTTGCATTATATTTTAAGGTTAAGGGGTATATTTTTCAATGATTGGACGGACAAGATTCACATGTTACGAACCAGTCTGTGTTTGATCACAAACTGTTCCCTGTAATTAGCATTGCACATGCGAATGCTTGTGCAATGCTGCTGCTGTCAGGCAACCAATTGCATGAGAGCATGGCTTGTTAATCACCCTGGTTGATTTTCATCCATCAACTCTAAGTTTAAACCTCTGCTTCATAAATATCACTAGCAGGCTCAAATGAACAAACCTACATTGAATAGGGGCATTCACCTTGTATAAACTCCTATGTTTTGTTTTAAATATGTAATTATTTATAGTAAATATTTTCAGTACAATGCTAATAAATAAATAATTTATTAGCTTGTACAGATGAGGCAGGGATTTGCTGTCCATGGTTCTAGTTTAAAGCACCAGTGAATAAAGTAGATTTGCATAACCACCAAATGCAAAACTAAAAGACAATGCAATAGCACTTCAAATAAGCAGTAGATTCAAATGTGAACTTCAATTGAGTAGTAGATTTTTTTCTGACAAATTTCAGTTATTTCTATTTCTGCTCCCCCCTATATCATGTGACAGCCATCAGCCAATCAAAAATGTATATACGCATATTCTGTGAACTCTTGCACATGCGCAGTAGGAAAAAGTGACTCACAAAGTATAAATATAAAAAGACTGTGCACATTTTGCCAATGGAAGTAAACTGTAAAGTTCTTTAAAATCGCTGCTCTATCTGAATCATGAAAGTTTAATTTTAACTTGAGTGTTCCTTTAAGGCTTTCATAACAAAAAAAAGTTCAAGCAGACTGGCCTGATTAGGGAGTCAATAAATGTGAGTTATTATGTTTCCTGCTGGTACAGAAATGATTGATCTTGGTAGAATACGCTTTTGCAATGACACTTTAATGTAAGAATTTGTGACCCAGGGATTTGAATAGATACTTTGGCTGATGAACCATCTCATCAGCTTTGATCCAAGTGTGCAGTATACTACAGTGCTTTTCTTGCCTATTATTTGTTACAGGGCTTGAAAAATACAGGGCACCAGCTCTCCCTATGAACTGTGTCAGAGTACCTTGTAATAGGCTGCAAGCCTTGCCATTATGGCTGTGGAGAAGTACACTCCTGTCCTTGTCTACTGGCAAAGCCACATTTCCTTTCCATTTAATCGCAGCCACTGCATTTCTCCATATCCAAATGGTCATGAGTCCCATTCTAGTGTAAAAATAAAATGTTCTATTGTGTTAGAGCACGTTTAACAAATTCCCTTCATTTACTTTGTGTTTATATTCTTTGAATGGGCTAATCGTGAACTAGAGTTTTTAGTGAGACTCAAATTCTTCTGCATGAGGAAACATTTTGCTACACTGAAAATATAAAATATTATGGGGTTAGATATTTTATTCTCTCTTTTTTTATATGTATTGTTTATATTTTTCTTTAATAAGTGATTACTGACATTTGAGTTAAAATATTTTTATGTGTAGTTATACAAAAAGAAAACTACAGGTTCTGCACAGAAAACACACACTATGGTCTAGATTACAAGTGAAGCACAAACATAGCACTATTGTTATTTTTTATCGCTTGAGCAATAGTCTAGCGCTCACACCTGCATATTGGATAGCACAGATGTGCTAAATCCCACATAATAAACTTCTATAGGGGCTCACAGTAAAATTAATGTTGGCATTGCTCGAGATCTAAGCAAATGGAGCACAATCTGAACTTTGATCTATCTATTGAGCTCCACTTGTAATTTAACCTAACTTTTTAAAATATGTGTTTATGTGTAAGGAACATCACAGTCAAAATAGCAAATAATCACATTTTATTCTCATTTTAAGTATCTACAAATCTAAAATTGGGCTTTTTTTAGCTGTTGTTGGTCACATACTTTATTTACTATCCATTAAAATAGCTTCTTTTGTGCATTGTTGATTTTTCTCCACAAATTAAATAAGAAATGATAAACATGCTTTATTCTGAAACCAAAAATATGTTGATGGGATGATGTAGAAAAGCTAAAAAAATATTCAGCCAGCACTCCTGAAACTGGTTGATCAGCCAATAGAAACTCTGAGGTTGTGGTTGTTCTTGGATATTACATTTTTTTTTAATAAATATTTTTTACAGTAAAAACATAGTTGAATAATCTCCAAATAACTTCCCTATTTCCCTTTAAGATCTCTCTCATGATTATTTAAAGCTTAATTCACTAATACAAACTGTTATAACAATTCTATTTTAACCGAAGCCATACAATCCCAAGCACTCGGCGTACTACTGATTATTGTCTTTGGCCTTGACACAGCAATACTTAATGGAACAATGCTCGTTAAAACCGCTCAGACAAAACAAACTACACTTTTGTGAGTGTCATGATAGTGATGAAACTGAATCGATGGAAACAGAAATTTATACGAGCTAAAATAGGAAAGTATTGCTCAGATCTTCGTTTCTAACTATTTCTGTGCCACCCAGGTGGGTCTAGGCAAATATCAGCCTTGGGTTTTGTTTAGATGTTCTCCGATGGTTCTCTGAAGAACTCATAACAAGATGTGTGGTGTGATGACCATAAGTGACCAGGTTTATTTGCAAGAGTCCAGGGAATAGTGCACCTACAATTCTACTGTTAACAGCTAGTATTGTAAATACTGTATATTTGAGTCCTTTTACCACTAAGGGCTTGATGTATCAAGCCCTTCTCCTCTATTTGACTGCAGGTTCGCACAAGAGAACCTGCAGTCAGGATTTATCATTAGACCCCTGCTTCACTTCCCTGTTCTCCACCTGTTAGGTGGAGAATTTCAATCTCCCAGGTACCGTCCGATCGGGGAGATTGACAGCTCCCGCCCGCGCGTGAGTGGCTGTGTGAGGGCAGGGTGCGGGATTTGCACGCGAACGCAAAGGTTTGCTCACGTGCAATGTTAAATTCCAGCAGTAGATTGCTGCCCGCTAGAGGAGAGCTCGGGCAGACAGGGACGAATATGTCCACCAAGGATTGATAAATCGAGCTTTAAGTAGCTGTTTGTCTAGTTTAAGGAAGCTGCCTGTGAGAGAATAAAGTGTATTTTAAAATTATTTTCCCCTTTATGTGTTTCCAAGGACTTGTTATACGAGCTCCTTTATGTTTTTTATATATGATATTTTTTTTAGAGATGTGCATTTTCAGACGAATGTAAAACTTAATTTTTTTGGTTATTCTGTGCATTTATAATGAATGAACGAATGAGTGACATATTAAAAAACAATTGTTCATTTAATATTTTTGCAAGCACTATACTTAAGCCCCCTAACCGTCGTACACCCCCACTCTTAACCTCTTAACTGCCGGACATCATACCACACTTAACCCCCTAACCGCCGGATCCTCCCCAAATAATCCCAGAACCCCCAGCCAAACACTTATATTTTACTTTTTATTGATTTATTTTAAATTACCTGTGTCTCAGTAATGTGATTAGATAATAATGGCACTACAACAGACTGTCATCAAGATGCAAATCTCTTTGGATGAGTTGTTACTTAATTTACTGTGCCTGCTGTATCATTTATCTTTTCTGGCTTATATTAAAAGGTCGAGTAATAAAGCTATAAATAACAGATAATAATTCTATTGCACACAAGTATAATACTTTCACCAGTATATTATATGAATGGGTATTTTAAATAAAGAAAATTTCAGTAGCTACTCTTGTCTACTCCAGTAACAAGTTTTCATTGACTCTACCAGATTAGGCATGTTGCAGTTGGTATTGAAGCCATTTAAAAATAAATGCAGCAAGCAAGACATTAAAAGGAAATTAAACAAAAATTTTTTTTTTCCATGATTCAGATAGAGAATACAATATTAAACAACATTCACATTTACTTCTTTTATTTAATTTGCTTCATTCTTCAGATATCCTTTGTTGAAGAAATAACAATGCACATAGGTTAGCCAATCCCACAAGGTATCTACATGCAGCCACCAATCAGCAGCTACTATATATATATATATATATATATATATATATATTCATATTCATATATATGCTTTTCAGCAAAGGATACCTTTCTTTCTTGGTTTAATCACAACTAAAGAAGTCCTCTCCTTTTTTGCCAAATACAAACCTGTTTATTTTCTCCCATTTAAAGGGGAAGTGTACTGTAAAATGTTATTTCCTTTAATTTGTTCTTATCAGTTTTCCTGCTGGGGTGTATTACATTGTTTACAGATAACTCCTTACCTTTATGCTTATTTGAAATGGCTGGTTTTGCCTGTACTATCCCTAACTATACTGAAAATGTAAATACTGACTGTAGGAAAGCTATAGCCAGCAGAATGAATTGCACTTCTAGTGGGTTTAGGAGAGATGAGTAATAAAATGACAAATTTCAGTTGTTCTCAATAAGTATGGGGCATGGATATACAGACAGAGATAAGATGTTTGTGTGAACAGAATGTGATAAAATAAGGTGATTTGATTTTCTGGCAAGCTCGGCCTATTTTAATGGGTTGTGGTGTCAGAGAACAAAAACTGCAGTTTCATATAAACCCAAATAAGCAAATCCTCATACATTTTGTACTCTGCTGCTGGTATAAAAAGTAATTGACACATTGGGGCCCTTTGGCTTCTACACTGCAAGGAGCCTGCTTTTCAACTGAGGTAGTTTCCTCTATTAAACCTTTATTTTTAACTTTAGCTGATAAAGGGAAATTAAACTCAAAATGTTTTTCATATAAAGGGAAACTTGTAATACGAGTGGACATTTCCACTAAACGGTACCCATAGAAAATATGGAGAGCGTAAATTACCAAGATTTTGCGCAAAATAAATTGTGGTAATTTAAACAGTGCACTAATTGTAATATGAATTTGAGTATAAAGAACGCCACTATCTCGCGATCGCGTTTACACTCCTTGCGCTAACGATAATGCTCCACTCGTACTCTGGCCCAAAATGTTTCATTATGCATAATTAAATATCTTTGCACTGCATTTTCTTTACATGGACAGTCCTACATGCTGCTCAGGGATTGGCTGATATGTGCAGGAGCTGTTTATATCTGTCACTCATTGGCCACAGCAATGGATGACAGATAAATAACATTCATCAGGCTTCTCAAGTGGTTTGTCTTTGGGCTACAAAACAATGCATATTTTTTAAGAAAATAACAGTCCTGTTTAAAACATTGATTTCACAATTCAGTGAATCATTTCTGATGCATAAATAATATAATATATAACACAAACTAAGGATAGAAAGAGGCTTGTGAGTATAGGTTAACCAATCATTTTTGTTTGCTTTTTTTCCGTTATTGTCCAACTCCAGCACATGAGGGCTACATGTAGAATTTAGGGGTCTCTGTACATGGGAATATATAAGGCCTTGAATAAATCAATTGATTTATTAGTGGAAGATATAGTAAGGAAGAGTTTGTATTTATTTCCTGTGTATGGTTATTCCATTACTGAAACAAAGACTGACGGCTAGATTACGAGTTTTGCGTTATGAGTGAAAAAGCCTCATAATGGTGCTTTTTCACTACCGCTGCTATTACGAGTCTTGTCAGAATAGCTGTACGGCACACTTTTTTGGCCGTAACGCAACATAACTACCGCACCTTTCAAAAAGTCCTTTTTCAATGGGACTTCCATAGCACCGGTTTTACGAGTTTTGCCTGGGAGGCCAAAAAGTGAGCGCTACAGCCTATACCAACAAGATCTGTACCGCCATCTAAAGTCAGTAGTTATGGGTTTTACGCTACAAAGCTGTAGCATAGAACTCATAACTAAAGTGTTACAAAGTACACTAAACACCCATAAACTACCTATTAACCCCTAAACCAAGGCCCTCCCACATCACAAACACTATAATAAAAATATTAACCCCTAATCTGCCACTCCAGACATCGCCGCCACTATAATAAACATATTAACCCCTAAACCGCCGCACTCCCGCATTGTAAACACTAGATAAAATGTTATAAACCCCTAATCTGCAGCCCCCAACGTCACCGCCGCCACTATACTAAAGTTATTAACCCCTAAACTTAACCCTAACCTAAGTCTAACCCTATCACCCCTAACTTTATTATAATTAAAATAAATCTAAATAAAACTTACTATCATTAACTAAATAATTCCTATTTAAAACTAAATACTTACCTGTAAAATAAACCCTAAGCTAGCTACAATATAACTAATAGTTACATTGTAGCTATGTTTGGTTTAATTTTTATTTCACAGCTAAGTTTGTATTTATTTTAACTAGGTAGACTAGTCAGTAAATAGTTATTAACTATGTACTAACTACCTAGTTAAAATAAATACAAATTTACCTGTAAAATAAAACCTAACCTGCCTTACACTAACACCTAACATTACACTACAATTAAATAGATTACTTTAATTAAATACAATTAACTAAATTACAAAAAATACAAAACACTAAATTACACAAAATAAAAAAGAAATGATCAAATATTTAAACTAATTACACCTAATCTATTAGCCCAATCAAAATAAAAAAGCCCCCTCCAAAATAAAAAAAAAACCTAGCCTAAACTAAACTGCCAATAGCCCTTAAAAGGGCCTTTTGCGGGACATTGCCGCCCCAAAGAAATCAGCTCTTTTACCTGTAAAAAACAACCCCCCAACAGTAAAACCCACCACCCACACAACCAAATCCCCCCAAATAAAATCCTATCTAAAAAATCTAAGCTCCCCATTGCAAGAAAAGGGCATTTGGATGGGCATTGCCCTTAAAAGGGCATTTAGCTCTTTTTCTTTGCCGAAACCCCTAATCTAAAAATAAAGCCCACCCAATAAACCCTTAAAAAAACCTAACACTAAGCCCCGAAGATCCACTTACAGTTTTTGAAGACTGGACATCCATCCTCATCAAGCCGGGAGAAGTCTTCATCCAAGCAGGCAGAAGTCCTCAACGAAGCCGGGAAAAATCTTCATCCAAGCGGCAAGAAGTGGTTCTCCAGGCGGGCAGAAGTCTTCATCCAGACGGCATCTCCTATTTTCATCCTTCCGACGCGGAGCGGCTCCATCTTCAAGACTCCGGCCCGGAGCATCCTCTTTATACGGTCCCAGCCGTACACTGAAGGTTCCTTTAAATGACGTCATCCAAGATGGCGTCCCTTGAATTCCGATTGGCTGATAGAATTCTATCAGCCAATCGGAATTAAAGTCAGCCAATAGGTCAATCAATAGGAATGAGCTTGCATTCTATTGGCTGTTCCAATGTTTTTTTAAAGGTTTATTGGGTGGGTTATTTTTAGATTAGGGGTTTGGGCAAAGAAAAATAGCTAAATGCCCTTTTAAGGGCAATGCCCATCCAAATTTTTTAAGGCAATGGGGAGCTTAGGTTTTTTAGATAGGATTTTATTTGGGGGGGTTGGTTGTGTGGGTGGTGGGTTTTACTGTTGGAGGGATTGTTTGTATTTTTTTTGCAGGTAAAAGAGCTGATTTATTTGGGGCAATGCCACGCAAAAGGCCCTCTTAAGGGCTATTGGCAGTTTAGTTTAGGCTAGGGTTTTTTTATTTTGGGGGGGGGGGCTTTTTTATTTTGATAGGGCTATTAGATTAGGTGTAATTAGTTTAAATATTTGATAATTTATTTTTTTATTTTGTGTAATTTAGTGTTTTTTATTTTTGTAATTTAGTTAATTATATTTAATTAATGTAAGTAATTTAAATTTAGTATAATGTTAGGTGTTAGTGTAACTCAGGTTAGGTTTTATTTCACAGGTACGTTTGTATTTATTTTAACTAAGTAGTTAGTAAATAGTTAATAACTATTTACTGACTAGTCTACCTAGTTATAATAAATACAAACTTAGCTGTGAAATAAAAATAAAACCGAAAATAGCTGCAATGTAACTATTAGTTATGTTGTAGCTAGCTTAGGTTTATTTTATAGGTATTTAGTTTTAAATAGGAATTAGTTAGGTAATGATAGTAATTTTATTTAGATTTATTTTAATTATATTAAAGTTAGGGTTAGACTTAGAGGCCTATATATCAAATGTCTGTCGAACCTGATCCGACAGTGGGGATCAGGTCCGACAGTCATCGCTGAATACGGAGAGCAATACACTCTCCATATTCAGCATTGCACAAGCAGCTCTTGTGAGCTGCTGGTGCAACGCCACCCCCTGCAAATTTGCGGCCGCCAGCAGGGGGTATCAATCAACCCGATTGTAATAGATCAGGTTGAATTGTGGCGATTCCTGTCCGCCTCATCAGAGCAGGCGGACAGGGTTATGGAGCAGCGGTCTTTAGACCGCTGCTTCATAACTGCTGTTTCTGACGAGTCTGAAGATGGAGCTTGATAAATGGGCCTCCATGGGTTAGGTTTAGGGGTTAATATATTTATTTAGTGTTAGTGATGTGGGAGGTCAGAGGTTTAGGGGTTAATAACTTTAAGTTTAGTGGCGGCGGCGACGTTGGGGGCAGCAGATTAGTGGTTAATAAATTTATGTAGGTTGCGGTGACATTGGGGGCGGCAGATTAAGATTAGGGGTTAATAAGTGTAATGTAGGTAGCGACGACATTGGGAGCAGCAGATTAAGGGTTAATACATTTATGTAGGTGGCAGCAACATTGGGGGCAGCAGATTAGGGGTTAATAAGTGTAATGTAGGTGGCGGCGATGTCGGGGGCGGCAGATTAGGGGTTAATAAGTGTAATGTAGGTGTCGGCGATGTTAGGGGCAGTAGATTAGGGTTGTTTAGACTCAGGTTTATGTTAGGGTGTTAGGTGTAAACATAACTTTTCTTTCCCCCATAGGAATCAATGGGGCTGCGTTACGGAGCTTTACGCTCCATTATTGCAGGCTTTTTTTTAGCTGGCTCTCCCCATTGATGTTTATGGTGAAATCGTGCACGAGCACGTAAAACCAGCTCAAAGCAGCACTGGTATTTGTGTGCGGTATGGAGCTCAATGCTGCCACATTGCCCGCTAACGCCGGGATTTTGCAAACCTGTAATAGCAGCGCTATTAAAGGTGAGCGATGGAAATAACTTGCAAGTTAGTACTGAGCCGCTCATAACACAAAACTCGTAATCTGGCCGTGAGTTATTCTATCAGGTGTTACAACATGCCCTGTGACCTCACTGTTGCTCTAGATGTCTCAGTTATTAAAGGGGCATTTAATATTTTGAAATGACAAGACTTTTGTATAGTCTTAATAAACTATACCTGTCTATTGTAAGTACTTTCTGCGTACATTAACACACATATTTTTTAACAACCAACCTCCTTCAACTGCTTGTCATATTGGAGGAGACAATACAGGCTTGTTACATGAGTAACCACTGCAAGTGTGGTCAGTGCCACAACTTTTTGTCTCTTCACTGAAACCTGTTATAGACCAACATAATGCAGTTGCTATAGTGATCAAACAATCACTATGTAGAATGTAGCAGATTAACGGCTAGATTGTGAGTTGTGCGGTAAGATGAAAAAGCAACATTAACAGGTCCTAACGCTGCTTTTTCACTACCCCTGCTATTACGAGTTTTGAAGGTTTAGGGGCACCGCACACTTTTTTGGCCTTACCACAAAACGACTTACGTAAACTTTGTAAACGCTTTTTTCTATGGGACTTCCATAGCGCTGGTATTACGAGTCTGGGATGCCAAAAAGTGAGCGGTACACCCTCTACCTCCAAGATCCATAATGCATTCTAAAGTCAGTAGTTAAGAGTTTTATGGTACAACGCCGTAGCATAAAACTCATAACTAAAGTGCTAAAAAGTACACTAACACACATAAACTACCTATTAACCCCTAAACCGAGGCCCTCCCACATCGCAAACACTATAATAAAATTTTTAACCCCTAATCTGCTGCTCCGGACATTGCCGCCACTATAATAAACATATTAACCCCTAAACTGCCGCACTCCTGCCTCGCAAACACTAGTTAAATATTATTAACCCCTATTCTGCCGCCCCTAACATTGCCGCCACCTACATTATACTTATTAACCCCTAATCTGCCGTCCCCAATGTCGCCGCCACTATATTAAATGTTTTTAACCCCTACATCTAAATCTAACCCTAACACCCCCAAACTTAAATATAATTTAAAGAAATCTAAAGAAAAATTACTATAATTAACTAAATTATTCCTATTTAAATGATGGCGTCCCTTAGATTCCGATTGGCTGATAGAATTCTATCAGCCAATCGAATTGAGGTAGAAAAAATCCTATTCGCTGATTGGAACAGCCAATAGAATGCAAGCTCAATCCTATTGGCTGATTGGATCAGCCAATAGGATTGAACTTCAATCCTATTGGCTGATTGCATCAGCCAATAGGATTTTTCTACCTTAATTCCGATTGGCTGATAGAATTCTATCAGCCAATCGGAATCTAAGGGACGCCATCTTGGATGACGTCATTTAAAGGAACCTTCATTCAGTAAGAAGTCTCCGGATAGAGAGGATGCTCCACGTCGGATATCTTGAAGATGGACCCGCTCCGCATCAGAAGGATGAAGATAGAAGATGCCGTCTGGATGAAGACTTCTGCCCGTCTGGAGGACCACTTCGCCCGGCTTGGATGAAGACTTCTCCCGGCTTCGTTGAGGACTTCAGCCCGGTTGGATGAAGACTTCTGCCGCTTCCTTGAGGATGGATGTCCGGTCTTCAGAACAGTAAGTCGATCTTCAGGGGGTTAGTGTTAGGTTTTTTTTGGGGGGGGGGTTTCGAAAAGGTTTTATTGAGTTCGTAAAGTCATACAGTGTATGTGATGAAAAAATATAAATACATAACTTGACACTTACAAGATTATATAATAACATAATACTATAGGTCAACAACTGTCCAGCAACAGACTGCCGTCAGAGAATGCTGTTGTGTACGATCTCCAAGAGTCCAGAGAGCCCGAGGTTATACTGAATTTAATTCACGTTTTCCTTACAACGATACTGGATAGATAACAGAGTCACTTTTGAAACTTGGCACGCAGTGTGCTGCTAGCCCAATAAACAAACAGTCAAACAACAGCAAACAGGTAATTACCATTTATACAGAGTTTTACTAGGCGATAATTGTTAGAGAACATCATGAGAGTCTAGTTTCTCTATGTTATGTGCCTGTACTTATGTTTGGTAAATGTATCTGATACTTAGTGGGTAGAAATATATTGTTTCCACGTATTTAATATTAACTCATGTGTATCTGTAGTGCCATCCTGTAAATGGTGGTATCTTTCCAAGTGGAGAAGTGTTTCCACTTGTATCCTCCATTCCCTCACAGTTGGTGTAGTGTCTGACTTCCAGTGTTTTGGAATAAGTAATAGTGTTAGGTTTTTTTAAGGGTGTATTGGGTGGGTTTATTTTTTAGGTTAGGGCTTTGGGCTGCAATAGCGCTAAATGCCCTTTTAAGGGCAATGCCCATCCAAATGCCCTTTTCAGGGCAATGGGAAGCTTAGGTTTTTTTAGTTAGGTTTTTATTTGGGGGGTTTGTTGTGTGGGTGGTGGGTTTTACTGTTGAGGGGTGTTTGTATTTTTTTTTTACAGGTAAAAGAGCTGATTTATTTGGGGCAATGCCAAGCAAAAAGCCCTTTTAAGGGCTATTGTTAGTTTAGTTTAGGCTAGGGTTTTTTTTTTATTTTGGGGGGGCTTTTTTATTTTGATAGGGATATTAGATTAGGAGTAATTAGTTTAAATATCTTGTAATTTGTTAGTAAATAGTTAATAACTATTTAGTAACTATTCAACCTAGTTAAAATAAATACAAACGTGCCTGTAAAATAAAAATAAACCCTAAGCTAGCTACAATGTAACTATAAGTTATATTGTAGCTAGCTTAGGGTTTAATTTTTAGGTAAGTATTTAGTTTTAAATAGGAATTATTTAGGTAATAATAGTAATTTTTATTTAGATTTATTGTAATTATATTCAAGTTAGGGGGTGTTAGGGTTAGGGTTAGACTTAGGTTAAGGGGTTAATACATTTAGGGCTCCATGTACTAAGCCGTCAATTCATCCGTCATTGTAGACGCGGATAAACTCGCCGTTACTCGCCGCGGGCGAAATGGTGTCCGCTGTCGCTATGTACTAATATTCCCCCAATAAATAGACAAGTCTAGCCCACCGCGAGCAGTTGCGGATTGTTGATAAATTTGACGCCTCGCTCGCCGCGACTAAGCTGATGGTACTTAACTTTCAGTTGAATTGTCTGGCCAATTATTAACACGTGACATGCAAGGTGTCACGAACATCATAGTAGTCGCGGGAATAGAATTTTGCTCCTATAAAAGTTCAACTTATCTAAACAACTTTATTATTGTTCAAAAATTTTTGAAGAGTGATAACAGAGCGTTATTTTTGTAATATTTATTTACAATTTGGATATGGCTTCATCTGGATCTGATAATATATAAATATTAATATAAAAATAATTATAAAGATTGACAACTAACAATACAAATTTAAATAGATTACTCTTTAATTACAGTCGACAAATTGGGCGCAATTTATGTACATGGAAATGAGAGACAAATTAGACGCCAGTTATGCTGTAAGTACAATGCTGATATTACTGCCTTTTATATATGTCTAGACTGGCGTCTAGATTGACTTTCCTATTGTTTTGTACCTTGCCCGCCACCTAAAAGGTGGCGAGGCAAAAATAGCGAGGTGGGAGCGGAAATTGTAGCGAGCGGACAAATAGATTTTTTAGTACATTCGTTTTTTGGCGAGTTGGTGGTCAAATGTGTCTAATTACAGTGAAAAATGGAGCGGTAGCGAGGTTTGGCGGATAAGTACGCTCGCAATTTTAAAGATGCGAGTTTTAACATAATTGACGGCTTTGTACATATCAGTTTGCGAGTTTTGACGCGAGATTTGTTGCGGGTAGCTCGCTGACTGCTTAGTACATGGAGCCCTTAGTATAGTGGTGGCGACATTGGGGGCGGCAGATTAGTGGTTAATAAATGTAGGTAGGTGGCGGCGATGTTAGGGATGGCAGATTAGGGGTTAATAATATTTAACTAATGTTTGCGAGGCGGGAGTGTGGCGGTTTAGGGGTTAATATGTTTATTATAGTGGCGGCGAAGTTGGGGGTGGCAGATTAGGGGTTAATAAGTGTAGGTAGGTTGTGGCAACATTGGGGGAGGGAGATTAGGGGTTAATAAATATAATGTAGGTGTCGGCAATGTTGGGGGCAGCAGATTAGGGGTTCATAAGTATAATGTAGGTGGCAGCGGTGTCCGGAGTGGCAGATTAGGGGTTAATAAATATAATGCAGGTGTTGGCGATGTCAGGGGCGGCAGATTAGGAGTTAATAAGTGTAAGATTAAGGGTGTTTAGACTCGGGGTTCATGTTAGGGTGTTAGGTGTAAACATAAAATGTGTTTCCCCATAGGAATCAATGGGGCTGCGTTACTGAGTTTTACGCTGCTTTTTTGCAGGTGTTAGACTTTTTCTCAGCCGGCTCTCCCCATTGATTCCTATGGGGAAATCGTGCACAAGCACGTACGACCAGCTCACCGCTGACTTAAGCAGCGCTGGTATTGGAGTGCGGTATGGAGCAAAATTTTGCTCTACGCTCACTTCTTGCCTTTTAACACCGGGTTTCTGAAAACCCGTAATACCAGCGCTGCAGGTAAGTGAGCGGTGAGAGAAAACTGCTCGTTAGCACTGCATAGCTCCTAGCGCAAAACTCGTAATCTGGCCGTAAGTTTATTAAGTCTGGAGTTCCAATTCCAATTGTAACAGAAATTGGAAAACCCACAATTTTCAAACTTAAATTATAGAAAAATAATTCATGAAAGTGTAATGCAATTGTTTTTCATAAAAGTTTTAAAACTGAGCATCTTTCTGTGAGAGTATGCTGTGACAGGTCCTGAGCGCTATATGGCAGTAGTGTTTGCAATAATGTTATAGTATGTTGCTCAATACGCATTTGCAAGCCTAAGCTGGCCTCAGTATGCCTTTAATGGAAAGAAGCACATTTAACAATAAAAGTAAATATTTATAGTAAATATGGATGTTGGAAATTTTAGCAATATATAGATAGATGTACTTAGGAACAGTGTGTGATATATCTTTAAATGGTAACTATATACTTGTTTGGCTAACACATTGTGAATATCACATTCAGAATACACCATTAAGATTTTCTTTAAACCTGTTTTGCTGTTCAAGGGTTTATTTCTGTCATTCTCTAACTTTGCTACAAGACATAGAAAAAAAACAATAGAATATTATTGTTCTGAAAAATATCCCCCCTTCCTTGCTGCCAGCTTCTAGACCTTTAATACCGCTAGGTCATTTGTTATGTCACAAAATCTGGTCACGCTTCTCGGAATTTACTGTTTGCACTAAATTAAGCTCACATTGGATCAAATATTTAAGGTTAGCCGTAGGCGAGCCAACATTTCTGAAGACATTTTTTGAAAACAATAAATCTTAGAAAACAAGCTATACTTTTTCTATAACTTTACACATAAACTCACCTAATGCAGTTCAGATTATACAGGTGGCACCTTGTATGGTAATTACTGCAATCTGATCAAAGGGTTATTATCATTTTTACATAGGCAAGTAATATACCAGCTATTAAATACTGCATTGCAAATA